>NC_056624.2:199228686-199571003 GCF_002870075.4 Lactuca sativa
CAGGAACTTAGAGAATTTGGAGATCCTGATATGGTTATTGTTCTGGTTGGCAACAAGTCTGATTTGGTTGATTTGAGGGAAGTGGAGGTTGAAGATGGGCAAAAGCTTGCTGAAGTAGAGAAGTTATGTTTCTTGGAGACATCTGCAAAGGAGAATCTGAATGTAGAAGATGCATTTCTCCAAATGATCACTAAGATATATAAAATTGCAAGTCAAAAGAGTCTTGAAGCCAAGAACATTGCGTCAAAGCCAAATCTTGATGGATGGAAAGAAATTCAGGTTGTTGATGAAGTGGCCATTAAACAAAATGTTTGTTGTACGTTAGTCTGATAGTGATTCATTTGTGGTTATGGCAAGTTTTTTATGACGAATGGAATTACATAGAAATGAAATTGACAAAGTAATGTGGTGAACAACATAATGAAATAGGCCATATATTTTATTAACCTTTCTGATGTACGTCAAAATCTACTGTTTGCCAAAATACAAAAATACTAGAAAACAGTTATAACTTTTCTCTAACTGCAAATTACTTTCGAAAACCATGTCTCTCTCTCTCTCTCTCTCTCTCTCTCTCTCTCTCTCTCTCTCTCTCTCTCTCTCTCTCTCTCTCTCTCTCTCTCTCTCTCTCTTTATATATATATATATAAGGTTAGGCTCATGTGAGACGGTCTAATTTTGTGAGACCATAAGACGCATTTTTTTATTTTTTTATTATTTTTAGTTAATTCAAGTTCCGAAAATAATATTTAAAAAAAGAATTTTTAATTGGATTTTTCGATTTATTTTGCATTTTAAAATTATTTTTTACAATATATACAGTGTAATAATCTATTAAATATTTCACGTATTTTTCAAAAAAAAAATGGGATTTTTTTAAATTTTTTTAATTTCTTTTAGTTAATTCAAGTTCCGAAAATAATATTTAAAAAAAGAATTTTTAGATTTTTCCATTTATTTTGCATTTTAAAATTATTTTTTAGAATATGTCAGTGTAATATTCTATTAGAATATTTCACGTATTTTTCAAAAAAGAACGAGATTTTTTTTTAATTTTTTTTAGTTAATTCAAGTTTTGAAAATAATATTTAAAAAAAGAATTTTTGGATTTTTCCATTTATTTTGCATTTTAAAATTATTTTTAGATTTGGTCTCACGATCTCAGAAAATTAGAATGGTCTCAAATGAATATGAACCAATATATATATATATATATATATATATATATATATATATATATATATATATATATATATATATATATATATATAGTAGGATCAATTGAGAATACCGAAAAGGTTGAGAACGCGATAACAGATCTGGTTCGTCTAAATATTCATATCTAAGGCTATTATCAAATAGGTCATTTATTAATTCTAAAACTATTGGTATTAAAGTGTAACTTTTAAAATGGCTTAAAGGTATAACAATAATTAAAACTTTAGTCAATCCTATAATTTGTCACTCTCTCTCTCTGTTAAAGATTGTCGACCCATCTTCATCTCTCTCTCACTCTCCCCCCCCTCTCTCTCTTTTTTTTTTCTCTCTCTCTATACCTAACCGCCTCCATCATCTGCACACACCACGGTCTCTTCATCTCTTAGCCTATCTCCATCACATCGTCAATTTTTGTAGCCCTAATCGGATAATTGCAAGTTGCCAACTCAATGTCGCTGTTTCTCGGTTAGGGTTTCGACTGGTAAAATTTCTGTGTCGAGCATCCTCTCTTGATCAGACACATTTCTGGTTTGGGCATCATTTCTTGTTCAGCCAACAATGTCTATGGGTTCAGTCGCCGATCCACCATCAAAGCTTTCAAGGATGGCTTGCTGATTGGGAGATAAGGAACGATGATCGTTTACAGAGGCACAATCTAGAATGGAGCAAGAACCAAAATAAAAATCCTTCGACTCTTGTGTAATATGGTAATTACGGATATTTATTTTTGTTTCCTTATCATTGGCTTATGTTTCACTGCTATTGGTTTCATTGAAAACTTCAAAAAAAATATTGCATTTACACGTGGTTTTTTTTCTAAACAATTATATTGGTTTGTATCTATTTAAACAGACTATTGACTTCATATATTGCCTTGAATTGTAACCATTTGAAATTTGGTTCATATAAAGACCTTACGTTTCGAATTTTGTCGCAAATAAAATAATTGTGGAAATGTCTTCTATAACTTAATCAAATTTGCAGGTATCTCATCAATCTTGAATGGATTGGGAAAAATATATTTTATTGCCTTATTTTAGAACTAAATGTAATTTATATATTGTATTGGTTTATGATTAGAGATGTATTCATTTATGATTAGAAGTGTATTCATTTATGATCAATGATATTTGTTCATCTATGAATATTATTACAATTATAAGAATTCATATGTATTTTATATTTTGTTAATGTATATTCATTTATAATTTGACGAAATATGTGTTTTTCTAAGTCTTATTCATTTAGTTAATTGATAATTGTGTTTATTTATTTATTTGACAATGTGCAGAGGTAATCGAGATGTTTCTACAATGGAATGTTAGAATACATTATACAAACAAAAACTACACAGTGGAAAAGATCTTACCTTGTTCATTTATGATTATAGAATAATAGTTAACTATTTTTATTCTAATTTTTGTTTATCTAGTATTCATATGTGATTCTTGAAAAATAGATATGCATTATATTGTAACTTTTCGTGTTATTATATATGAGTGATGCTTAATCTAGATATATACATCCAATGTGTAATATGATTATAATTGTATTGTAATTTTTTTCTCTATAAATTGTGTTATATTCGTTTATTAATTAATCTAATCATTTAAGATTACAACCGGATTCATGTATGATTGCAAATATGTTTTATTATTGTATAATTACAAATATTCAAATGAAATGGTTAATTAATCAGTCTTTTTGATATATTAGTAAAAATAAAAACAAAAAAACAAAAAACAAAAACGTTTTTTAATTATGGTGAAAAAAAATTAGAAATAATTTTATTGATTAAATACATTCTAGTATTTAGGTAAACAAAATCAATTAGTTAGATAACATCCATGATTGTAGGAATTAATTAATTATTCATATTTAATTTCATTGTAAAATTCTTTTTATGCCCCTAGAGAATGATTGGTCCACAATTGTTCTCGTGTTCTCAACCTTTTAGGTGTTCTTATTTGATCCTCCCTATATATATATATATATATATATATATATATATATATATATATATATATATATATATATATATATATATATATATATATATATATATATATATATATATATATATATATATATAGGGTTAGGTTCATTTGAGACCACCTATATTTTGTGAGACCGTGAGACGCATTTTTTTATTTTTTTTATTTTTATTTATTTTATATTTTTTTTAGTTAATTCAAGTTCTGAAAATAATATTTAAAAAAGAATTTTCTGATTTTTCCATTTATTATGCATTTTAAAATTATTTTTAGAATATATACAGTGTAATATTCTATTTAGAATATTTCACGTATTTTTAAAAAAAATATAATTTTTTTTATTATTTTTTATTTTTTAAGTTAATTCAAGTTTCGAAAATAATATTTAAAAAAAGAATTTTTAGATTTTTCCATTTATTTTGCATTTTAAAATTATTTTTTAGAATATGTCAGTGTAATATTCTATTTAGAATATTTCACGTATTTTAAAAAAAAAACAGAATTTTTTTTATTTTTTATTTTTTTTAGTTAATTCAAGTTCCAAAAATAATATTTAAATTTTTTTTTGGATTTTTCCATTTATTTTGCATTTTAAAATTATTTTTAGATTTGGTCTCACGGTCTCATAAAATTAGAATGGTCTCAAATGAACCTGAACCTCTATATATATATATATATATATATATATATATATATATATATATATATATATATATATATATATATATATATATATATATATATATATATATACACACACACGATTACGATTTTCTCCATTTTTTGTGCTTGACAATTACATTTTTATCGTGCGGATATATTTGTAGAGCCCAGGCACATGGAGCACATACATAGTTTTCAAAGAAAAAAATGTATTTTCTGACCATTCATTCTTAAGTTAGAATTATGGATTGTGTTACAATATTTTTGACATGATTTATATTTTTGTTTATAAGTTATTTTGATATATAAGATGCTCATTGAACAAATATAAGTCATATTGTACATGTGCCTCGATGTTAACATAATATCCGTATAGGGCGATCTTAGATAGCCTCATAGGTCTCACACTCTCACATATATGTTAGCAGTTGATCTTACATTATTTATAGGCAGACGGTTGAGATTATTTTGTGTTAACCCGTCATGATGATAAAGTAAACTATTATGTTAATATGTGTTTTGAAGAGTAAATAAGAAGTTATGTTCTTAAAAGAGCACCAACTTTTATCTAAACCCATCTCGTGACCCTTAAAAGTTAAAAGTAGCTTCAAATGATGAACTCGTGTTATTTGACGTAAGGTGTAAGCATGTGAACACATGAGAAATGTATTCACATCATTTCCCTACATATAAAAGTGATATATATATATATATATATATATATATATATATATATATATATATATATATATATATATATATATATATATATATATATATATATATATTATAGGCGAGGCTAATGCGAAAATACAAATAATTTGCGAAAACGCGAAAATAAGAAAAATCAATGAGATTATGCCACCTGAACCTTATAATTTGTACAATACTTCTTTCAAACTTTGAACTACATGATGATAATCGACGATAAATGAGAAATTGTTTTATATTAGCAAATCATGATTTTTGACGTTTTTATTATAAAAACATGAGGACATGAAAAAAAAACAATTGTTAAAACCACCTTTAAATCTATATTATCATAACACAGCCCGATATAAACTTATTATCTTTAATTTAATGTAAATAAATTTAATTTTTATAGTACATATGGTTGTTATTTATAAGATAAAATATGTTTTCGCGTTTTCGCAAGATATTTATATTTTCGCATGAACCTATTTTTATACATATATATATATATATATATATATATATATATATATATATATATATATATATATATATATATATATATATATATATATATATATATATATATATATATATATATATATGATCATTTGAGAACTTAAAGTTTTCTGAAAACTCGGAACTAAAAGTGAAACGGTTGATTTTTTGGACGGATTAAGTCATTAGTGACATACTTTGTAAATATGATTAAATTTAATTGGTATATTAGGTTTTTAGCAATAGATCACATGGGTAAATCTGGTATACAAAAAATTAAAAAAAAAATCAAATTAGTTATTAATTGATATATCAATTAGCCTCTCTCTCTCTCCCTCTCTCTATCTCTCTCACTCTCTCTCTTTCTCAATGTATCGTGTTCTTCACCGACATCCTCATTTCCCTGTCGAACGCCTCCTTTCGTACTCCAACAACCACCCTAATTCTATCAACAACCATCATCTTCGACGACTTACTGCTCTTTCATTTGTCGACCACCACTCTGAGGACCTAGTATCTCTGATATTTCTCTATCTCTCAATCACGGATTTCCTTCATGATTACCACTGCCTAACACCGCTACCTTAGATCTAGAATCTAAATCCATTTTGTCGATCCTTAGTATCATAAACCAATCTCCATTGAAGATCCCCAATGATTGATAGATTGAACAACGTGGTGGATGCGTCCTTCTTCCCTCTCGAAGTTTTGTGCCATAATAAATCAACCATAGGTTCGATTACTCCAGACCTCCCGATTCAGAGGTTTAATCACCATCGTTGTAACTCAAGTTGTTCACCAATTTCTTCACCTACGTATCGAGTTCAATGAGATCAGGTCTCGCTTCACCACTTGGACTACATTTTAGCAATTTTTCTAGTAATTAGCAGACACCTTTAATTTTCTTTGTGAATATTATCCTGTGAAATACCTTTAGACTACCGTGAGAGAACTTCTTGAAAATGTACTTGATTCTACAGAGTCCGTTACATAGCTTCCATTAGTTGAAGTAACAATGTAAGTGACCATGTTTATATATATATATATATATATATATATATATATATATATATATATATATATATATATATATATATATATATATATAAAATGTATCTTGTTTCATACTCTGAAGTCTGAACACATAACCATGCAATGTATTCTATTTATCATATTTTTTGGTATCATAGTGATGAGATTAATATAAGCAAATTCAAATCCATGATTGGTCTTATTGATTAGGAGTGAACTGATGAGGCACTATATGGTGATTTTAAGACAGTCAAGGCTTGTGAGGTTTGTACTCTCTTTGTGTAAGTTTTCAACGGTTAATTGGTTGATGAGTTGATGCATATATATAGAGGGAAAATTACGTTTTTTAGCTTTTGTATGGATCTTAAATCATTCTCAACCTCTTTTTTACACATTTAATCATGCCATTATCCCATTCAAACAACTCACACAATGACATGTCTTCAAATCTTAATCATATAACCAACAACTTTTTTGGCCTTAAGGTATAATTCTTGTATTATGTTTCAATTAATCAATTAATCAAACTATTAATATTTAATTAAAATTTTATGTTGTAGGAAAGATGTGCAGGGGCTGACACCATATCTCTTGTGGCTCGAGTGTGGTATAAATCCAAGGCTCATTTTCATTCTATTCTTCAGCAGAATAATGTAGTAATTGTTGAAGAATTATATGTGCATTTGGTACTACACTTCAGTTCCTTAATTATAAAAACATTCAAAATTTAATGGACTTATTTTTTTAGATATGTAAAGATGTTATAAAACTTCAGTTGCAATAGGAAAAAGGTAAAAACACAAATTGAAGCATACTTCTCAAAATATGTTCAGGTTGGTTCAGTCCTAGGTCTCATAGAGCAAATTCATAGAACAACTAAAAGATTACTTCTTCACATTAGTGGGTAAGTAAGATAATAAGACCTTTTCTTTTCAATTAATAAATTTTTTTCTTATGGTGTTTTTTTAGGGAAAATTTCACAAAAACCATCATCGATCTTCAAAAATAGGTTATTAGGTTTGATTTGCTTACATGGACAATTTTTAGTGAGTTGATGCAAAAATGGTATGTTAAAATCTTTATTTGTTACTTTTTCAGGGCATTTCAAATCCTTTCCCATCTTCTTCTCGTGATAATATGAAAATATTTGCTCTCTTGGAAATCATGTATGTTAAATCTGTATGTTTTTCTTGCAGCATTAATTTGGTCAAAGATGAGTACATGATAACCTCCGTTGTAACATCCATAAAATTCAAGCCAATTTAAAACTTTTTTAAATTATTTAAAACCATTCAGTTATTACAATTTGTTTTCAAAATAGTTTAAACATTAGAGTTCCCGGAAATCATAATCATTAATCGAGGAAGTGTACGGTCATGCCTTTGCCTTCCCGTGGCCATCCGCTAAACCTGAAACAATAAACTGGAACTGTAAGCCCGAAAGCTTAGTGAGCTACCCCCAAAATACCAATCTCATATAACCATAATCATATCATATCAACAACTGCAAAATAGCATGCATAATGAGCCTTCAGCCTGACTGGACCGCCTCGTAGGGCCTACAACCTATCTGGACCGCTCCCGAGCCTTCGACACGTCTGGACCGCCTCACAGGGCCTGCAGCCTATCCGGACTGCTCATTGGGCCTTTGGCCTAATTGAACCCCTTTGCAGGGCCTTCAGTTTATCCGGACCGCCCTAGGTATGTTGGCCTTCAGCACAAAGTAGGACCGCCTCAAACCAACCCCCAATCAACAACACATGTGCACATACATATCATACACTAGCATATATAACATATATTCATACCGATCTAACAGATCGCTCATATAGCAACAATCCTATAACCAAGATACCGACCTAATCGGTCACTAATATTGTTGGATTAGTGTCTAAGTCCATAACTATTTTGGTATGTACTTGACCCGATGGTGCATGGTCCTTTTGGGTTGCCTTCACCAAAGCAACTTATAGGATGAATTATGGAGAGAAAGAGAGAGAGAGAGGATTAATTATGATTTATTAATATATTATAAGAATAATATATTAAAGGAGAAATCATATTGTTTAATTAATATTAGTCAATAAAAATTAAGAATTAATTTTGTGGCTAAAAGACATTAATTAAACTTGAGGGACTAGAACTGTCAATTATATGATAGTTGAATATTGGGCTAATGGCCTCCATATTAGAGGGGTGGACGAATTCTATGGGGAAACCCATTAGAAATCGTCCTAGGCCTCTAAGGAGGGAGTCCATGGGTTGTTTAGGGCCTAAGCATCCAAATTAGGGTTTCCTTGTTAGATAACCCTAATAGCCTCACTATTTAAAGATCCCTAGAGCACCAAAAATGTTTGGAAGTAACTCCTTAGGGTTTTGGATGTTCTTGGGCAACCTCCCCTCTCCTTATTCTTCATCCTCTTGCTCTTGGTGTTTGTGAGCCATTAGAGGAGTGACACTTGTGACTCTAAGCTTTCTAAAGTCATTACAAGGAGGATTTGAGATTGTTATTGCTACATAACAATCAAGGTAAGATCTAAAAACCCTTTCACATGTTAATATGATTAATTGTATGTTAGATCTAGGGTTTAAAGTCTTGGATGAATTGCATGTAGAATAGAGAAACCTAGATCCAAGCATTAGGGTTTGCATGAGCACATAGGATGTTCTTATGGCTAAAACCCATCAAATATAACATCATCCTAACTACTAGGATGCAACTCTAGCAGATCAATAAACATATCAAGAAAGTACCTGGATACAAATCCGATAAAGGGTCGGCCTTGGTGCCTTAGACCCTATTGAAATATTGAGGATAACTCACCTCGCAACTGACACGCTGAAGTGATTAGCTCCACTCTCGGATCACTGACACAAATCCACCACCTATATTCACCATAGAACCATACTTATAATTTCCAATTTCCCAAAATGCTCCCAGGAGTCAACTAGTCAAGCCTTGGTCAAAGTCCAAGTCAATGGTCAAGGTCAACAGTCCATGTTGACCTCAACTCGCCGAGTACAAACAGCCACTCGTCGAGTTCCTTGCATAGCTCGTCAACTCGCCGAAGCACTTGAGTGACTCGTAGAGTTCCTAATGTTTGCGTTCGTAAACTCTTTGGCCAACTAGTCGAGTTTCCCCTGCAACTTGCCGAGTTCATGCATGCCAAAAACCGGAAGAACCCTAACTGACTCGTTGAGTCACCCCACTGACACGCCGAGTGCATGACAATCTTCATCAGAGTCGCCAAGTTGACCATGCAACTCGTCGAGTCCCTTCAGTCCATTATCCATTTAGATGCTTTTTAAGCCATCTTAAGGTTCCATATTGCAGATCCAACTTCCCAAGGCATGTTTATCACGTAAAGTTGCAAACTTTACGTGCATGCAAGGCTCTAAAGTATTATAATGACAAAACTAAGCTTGCAATGGAGTTTTACACTTAAGGAGGGTTCACACTTGCTAAATCTGAAAGCTTTATGGGCTTAGAGACCAAAGAGAGTTTAGATTTGAAGTTACAACTTCAGATCTTAACTCATACCCAATAATAGCTTCTTATTATGCTAGAAAAGCCCAAATCTTTAACCCAATAAGATCTAGAAGGAAATGAGGTCAAGATAATTGACTTGATACCTTCAATTGATGCTAACTAACGTAGATTTCAGATCCCATACGTTCCTTGATTCTAGTCACTTGTTCTTCAAGCTCTTCCCACCAAGAATCCTCTTCCAAAGCTTAAAACACACAAGAATGATGCACACACACACGGATTAGGGTTTATGGACTATCAAGAGGTTGTAAGGGGAGTCTGAGGAGGCCAATGATCCTTTATATAGGGTATAAAAACTCCAAAAATTAGGGTTTCATCCTCCAGCTCCTACTCGTCGAGTCGCTTCGTGGACTCGGCGAGTAGGTCACTTAAACACGTGGACCAACCCGCTGCTACTCGACGAGTCAGGCAACCAAAACGTCGAGTAGACCTTGAAATCATGAGAATTTATAACCATAAATTGATAATCGAGAATCGGGGCGTTACAGTTCTCCCTTACTTGAACTAGACTTCGTCCTCGAAGTTTGTTGCGGTGAACATCCTCGGATAGTGCTCCCGCATCTCTGCATCCGTCTCCCACGTCCACTCAAACCCTCTTCGGTGCTCCCACTGTACCTTTACCAACGGTACCTCCTTGTTCCACAGAACCTTCACCCTTCTCTCCAGAAGGGCTACAGGCCTCTCAATATAATTCAGGTGCTCATCGACCTGAATGTCATCCAATGATACTACCACCTCCTGATCCGTGATGCACTTTTGCAATTGCAAAACGTGAAAGGTGATGTGAATCCCAACCGAACCTTTTCATAAGGACTATCCTACATGCCACTTTGCCAACTTGACAAAATCCTAATGATCCAAAGTATATAAAACTCAATTTTCCTCTTCCTGAAGCGAACCCATTTGTGCTAACAAGATATTTGTCCCAAAAATATCATACCAAATCAATCCACTAAAACACGAACACTCATGCCTGATCCAATCAGCCTCGGGCTGGAATACCAAACATATCAAGTCCAATCAATCATAGGGTCCGGTCATCCTCATGATGGAATACCCTAGATTGGAATACCTCTATGAATATAACTCGGGTTTACTCATAACTTGAGATCCAAGGATCTATCCCTGTGTCTCATCCACCATCCTCAGATTTGTCACAACTGAGTGTAACTCCCCCGAATCTTCAACAATACATTCAATCCGAACGCGCTCCTACAAAAGACATAACCAACACAATCTCTATGCCCATGGCCTATGACTGGAATACCCTTGCGTGGTCCTCAACATAGGTTTGGATTGCCTCCGAGCCCACAACATGAGTCTGGTATGCCCCTGGCCCTCGGCTCATGACTGGAATGCTCCCGATGATCGATCGACACTATTGTCGTCACTTCAGTTGCCCAACACTCCGGTCCTGTAGATATCCACTTTCCTCCGCCGCTCCAAGGGCCTACTCGACGCTCCTCTCATCAACAAACAACATAACGATACAAAAAAAGCTTCTACCACACATGAATCCCAAGTCATAAACCCACTTCAACTCTTCCTGCTACCATATGATGTTTCTCAAACGAAGTTGAAGCCTCCCTGGTCCCAACTTATCTGCCCACTACCCGAAAAATCAGACACTTCACCGATTACTGAACCAAAAGACATACACAAACAACAATCCCACGCGTCTCCCGAAAAGAAAACCGACTGGCTGGACTTGCTTCCACGCCCTGCCATCAACTTCTGCTAACATAATGAACATTACATGACCCACATCAGCCTTATCTCCTACCTGGTCTTTAGCAACCCATCTTCTCCGCACTTCAGACAAACTATGGCTCTTTCACAGATGAAACCAACCCAAAACACCTCACAATAACTCAAACCATCATCAACATACCTACCACTACCGGCCAACTAGCACGACACTCATATCTAACCCATATCACCTCTTCGAGTTGGAATACCAACATGTTTAATCAATTCAACTATCGAGTTGAAATTCTCAAGGTTTGTTGGCCTACCGCCTTAACCCTACCACTCCCCTTGAGCCTCCATGCCTACGACTTTCAGTCGGCCCGTACCGGGTATCTTGGCTTACTGCATAAAGCAAGACCGACTCAACCCTATCCAAATGCCATAGACGATCATGAAAAAGATCTAACCTGGTTCCCAGAACCTGAATGACAGAACATTCTAATCCCATGTCTTCCTAAAATTGACGAATACCCATTCGGATCTACTCCCAGTTCCCAACTGGAGTATTACCCGATCCAAGACGATTAATCCTATGAGACACTACGAACTGATGAGATCACCAAGATCATCTATACTCCATCCGATCTCTAATAACAACTTCCGATCAAACCAAAAATACACCAGAGTCTTCAGCCTACTCCAGCAACATGTTCAATACCTGGGGATAGACCTGCTGATTGCTATAGCATAGCATCATACTCAATACCCGCACATAGATCTACAAACACATACATGATTGTACTGCCTCACCTGGCCTTCAATCTATATGGACCACTCTCAAAACCTTCAACATGTCTGGACCATTCTAAACTTTTGAGTATCTCCCTGGACCACCCCTCCTGGTGATCCTTCCCATGCAAACTGTTCTCACACACTTGGGGTTTCAAACTCCTGATCCATTTCGTGGACTCTAACTCCGGCCGAACCCTAGGCCCCATGTTGATTGTCCACTCTCTTAGAAATCTGTGGTCTGTCCCCCCCCCCCCCCCCCCCGACCCGCGTGTCTACCACATATGCTAAATAACTTGCACACCCATGATGAATGCACTGCCGAGCCCTGACAGCTCCAAAACCCTCAATCTATCAATCCAAAAACCCTTAGAGTCGAGCACACCCTCAACCGAATACTCAAACTGAACTCAATTCCTGACTAGAACTCCAACCTGGTTCCCCAACTTCTTCTATCAAGCACCAAGATGACGTGTTTCTTATGTTAGGAAGTTTTGTCGAACCCCCAATTGACACAACCCTCAAACCAAGCAGCCACTAGGGCCTTCATTCTCTCTGTCGGGTTGTGAAACTTATCCCCGTTTCAAAACCTCTCCCGTTTCAGCATCCCAGGGTAACTCTTCCAAACTTAGATTCAACTAAGCCTTCATAATGCATGAAAATTGGAGTGTAACAATGTAAATTTTCAAACCAATTTTTTTCATTTCTTTAAAACATAATTTCATTCAAGACAAACCAAAAATCTAATGTAACATAGTTTTAATATAAAACATATCAACCCCAAGATCAAACATATCCAACTCCGTCTGCGTGTGTGTGCCGGCACCTTCCCATGGTCCTCACTGGTACTTGAAATACATTACACATAAACACTGTAAGCAAAAAACTAAGTGAGTTCCCCAATATACCACTTACACACATACGCCTTTCCAGGCCATATTCCATACAACCTTCCGGTCCATGTGTCTCAGGGGACTTCCGTCCCAACCCGGTAAACCTTCCGGTCCTACCCGTGTTGACCTTCCGGTCCATAACTCCCCGACCTTTCGGTCCACATCATAATGCCTTCCGGCCCATAGCGAACATAGCATACAAATCACATACATAGCACATACGAAACAGGCAACTCATAGCATACAACGCATATATCTCATAGCATACTAGACCTTCCGGTCACACATAGGTACCCTTCCAGGTACAGTATAGTGGGAAGACTCACCTCGGGTATCTCAGATGATCTCGCACACGAATCTACTGGTCTAGCCCCCGTCTAATCACATACAAAATATCCTCAATAAGTAACGGCTCTCAAAGGCTAGATTAAACCCCCTTCTATGATCCTTCAGAAGGGTAAAAGACCATTTTACCCCTCCTTGACTCAAAAGTCCAACCATTGACCAAAATCCTAAAAGTCAACAAAAGTTGACCATCACAGCTGACCCTACTCGTCGAGTGGACGAAGGTGACTCGGCGAGTACACGCCTGACCTCTTCACCCCTGGTTCTCTCTTGACTCACTGAGTCAACCCTAAATTCCATGGGTCGTCACAGATCGCGAGTCGCGGGGCAACCCGAATCAACTCGTCGAGTCCTCTCATGGACTCGGCGGGTACATGCCATGCACACACTCAAACGACCTTCTGAGGTCAGATATGTTCCTCTAATCCATAGATCTGGCCTTTCCAAGCACTATCATCACGTAAAGTCTTAATCTTGATGCACATGCAACAACCATATGACCATATATGATGATTTAGCCCCAAATACCTTTACCCAAGGTCATGACCTCTATTGTTCTTCATAAAGCTTGAAGAATAAGGCTCTCTGGACCTCTATGGATCCAGATCTAAAGTCTCATCACTAAAAGGGACTATTTGGACCTCCAATCGACTTAGACAAGGGCACAAGAAACCCTAAAACCCTAAATCCTTCCCCAAAACAGAAGAAGAGTCGAAGTAATACCTTAAATGAAATGGTTTTAGCTTTAAATCCTCATAATAGCAACCTCCTTTGCTTTCCCTTTGGCTAGAACCTCCTTCTTCTTGCTAAACAACACCACAAAGGTCAAGAATGGCTTCTTTTCACTCTCAAAATGCTCTAGCACTCTAGGGTTTCTCTCAATGGACTAGTGGCCATAAATGACGGCCATAAGGGATTTTAAATAGGGCACAAACCCGAGAAATTAGGGTTTCATTAAACAACATGGACTCACCGAGTCCACTCACGGACTCGCCGAGTCCCTCATTAATCAGACCACTCCAATCGCGATCCAACTCGACGAGTTGGGGCTCCTACTCGTCGAGTTTCTCTCCAAAGTACAATATAAAAGAATAAAATAATATACCTGGGAATCCGGATGTTACAATTCTCCCCCACTAGAATCAGACTTCGCCCTCGAAGTCTCTCTCAGCAAATAACTCTGGGTACTGCTCACGCATCTCTAACTCCGGCTCCCAAGTCAGCTCGGACCCCTTCCGATGCTGCCACTGGACCTGAACCAATGACACCTCATTGTTTCTCAAAATCTTGATCCTTCGATCCCGGATCGCGATCGGCCTCTCAACATAGTCCAGGCTCGCATCCACCTGAATGTCCTCTAGGGGAACCACTGCCAACTCATCGACGATACACTTCCTCAACTGAGATACATGGAAGGTATCATGAATCTGACTCAATTCCGCAGGTAGCTCCCAACGATACACTACTCTGCCCACTCTGGCGGTCACCCTGAAAGGACCAATATACCAAGGCCCCAACTTGCCTCTCTTCCTGAATCGGATCACTCCTTTCCAAGGAGATACCTTCAGGAGTACGAAGTCACCGACTTGAAACTCGAGCTCGGATCGTCGCATGTCTGCATAACTTTTTTGACGACTCTGAGCAGTCAACAACCTCTGTCTGACCTGCTGTATCTGCTCCGTCATCTGAAGCACGATCTCTGTTCTACCCATCACATGTTGCCCTACCTCTCCCCAATAAATGGGGGTCCGACACCTCCTCCCATACAACAGCTCAAAGGGTGGCATACCAATGCTCGAATGATGGATGTTGTTGTAGGAAAACTTTGCCAAGGGCAAGTACGTGTACCAATTCTCGCCGAAATCCAACACACATGCTCAGAGCATGTCCTCGAGCGTTTGAATCGTCCGCTCACTCTTCCCGTCAGTCTATGGGTGGTATGCGGTACTGAAGTGCAGCCTCGTACCCAACTCCTCGTGAAACTTCTTCCAAAACCTAGAAGTAAATCGCACATCTTGATCTGAAACAATCGAGATCGGAACTCCATGCTGCGATACCACCTCCCTTACATACAACTCTGCCAGCCTCTTAGCAGAAGAGCTCTCACTGATAGAAAGAAAGTGAGCGCTCTTCGTCAACCTGTCCACAATCACCCAAATTGCATCGACACTTCTAGCAGTCCTTGTCAATTTGGTGATAAAATCCATGGTAACCTGCTCCCACTTCCACTCGGGGAATCTCCAATGGCTACAACTTACCATGTGGACGCTGGTGCTCAGCCTTAACCCTACGACAAGTCAAGTGCCTCTCCACGAACCATGCGGCATCTCTCTTCATACAGGGCCACCAATAATCCCTCTTTAGGTCCAAAAACATCTTAGTGGCCCCGGAATGAATCGAGAACCTCGACTTATGGGCCTCCTCCATCAAGATGGTATGCGCTCCGCCCACAAACGGTACCCAAATCCGGCCCTGAAAAGTCATAAGTCCCCGACTATCGGTAACGAACTACGATACCTGACCGATAACCCACTCTCTCTTACGGTTCTATAGTCTAATGGCCTCAGCCTGGGCCCCTCGAATGGTGTCCAACACCGGAGTCATCACTGTCAACCTCATATAAACGTCTTGTATCGGGGGGCCCTCCGACCTACGGCTCAAAGCGTCGGCTACCACATTAGCCTTGCCCAGGTGGTATAGGATCTCACAATCATAATCCTTTACCACATCCAACCATCTCCTCTGACGCATATTCAGGTTGGGCTGATCCATCAAGTACTTCAGACTCTTGTGGTCTGTGTATATGGTACACCGAACCCCATATAGATAGTGACGCCAGATCTTGAGGGCGAACACCATAGCTCCCAGCTCCAGGTCATGGGTGGGATACGTCGACTCATGAGGCTTCAGCTGTCTCGATGCATATGCTATCACATGCCCCTCTGCATAAGCACTGCTCCCAACCTGGATATCGATGCATCACAATACACCACAAAATCCTCCATCCCTTCCGGGAGTGCGAGCACTGGGGCTTCGCACAACTTCTGGCGAAGTGTCTCAAATGAGGTCTGCTGCTCCGAACCCTAGGAAAAAGTGACACCCTTCTTGGTCATCTTGGTAAGTGGCACGACGATCTTGGAGAAATCCTTAATAAATCTCCGATAATAGCCGGCCAATCCCAGAAAGCTCCTGATCTCAGTGGGTGATCTCGGCACCTCCCACCTCATGACTGCCTCAATCTTGGCCGGATCGACCAATATCCCATTCTGGTTGACGAGATATCCCAAGAACTGAACCTCTCGTAACCAAAAATCACACTTGGAGAATTTGGCGTAAAGCCTCTCCGACCTCAATACCTCGAGAATCTCTCTTAGATGCTCCTCGTGCTGCTCTCTAGATCTCAAATACACCAAAATATCATCAATGAATACGATCACCGACCGATCCAGCATCGGCATGCACACCCTGTTCATGAGATCCATGAATGCAGCTGGTGCATTGGTGAGCCCAAAAGCCATCACCATGAACTCGTAATGCTCATAACGAGTTCTGAATGCTATATTCTGGATATCTTCATCCCGAACCCTCGTCTGATGATAACCTGACCTCAAGTCTATCTTGGAGAACCAAGACGCCCCCCTGCAACTGATCGAACAGATCATCGATCCTCGACAACGAATAACGGTTCTTGACCGTTAACTTGTTCAACTCTTGGTAATCAATGTACATTCGGTGTGAACCATCCTTTTTCTTGACAAAAAGGTTCGGTGCTCCCCAAGGCGAGCTACTCGGTCGAATAAACCCCTTTCCTAGCAGCTCCTGAAGCTGCAAGGATAACTCCTGCATCTCTGGCGGCGCGAGGCGATAAGGCGCCTTGGCAATAGGTGCTGCTTCCTGAACCAAATCGATATGGAACTCCACTTGCCTCTTGGGAGGCACGCCCGACAACTCCTCGGGAAAAATATCCGAGAACTCGCACACTATCGGAACCTCATCAATCGAAACTGGCCTCCCAACGGCCATTCGCATGTCCAACACGTAGACTACGAACCCATTGCAGCCCTGCTGCAAGCTCTACCTCGCCCTGACAGCCGAGCAAAACGCTGACCCACATCGGGTTCCCTCGCCATACACCGTAAGCACTCCCCCACTACGGTCTCGTATCGTCACCAACTGACGCTCGCAGTCTATAACAGCTACAAATCGGCTCAACCAATCCTTGCCCACTATAACACACACGTCCCCCATCGCAATCGGGACCAGATCTATCGGGAACTCCACACCGAAGATCTCAAGGATACATCCTCGAATCACATCTGTAGCATACACTGCTCGCTCATCAGCTATGGAAACTCGCAGAGGTCGACTCAACGCCTCTCGACGGATACTAATGTGCTGACTAAATGCCAAGGAAAAAAATGACTGACTCGCACTCGAGTCAAATAACACCAAAGCAAGTACAAAATTCACAAGAAAAGTACCTACACATATCATCATATAAGCACAATATCTCAAAAGAAAAGATAAATACATAATACATACTAGCCACGACATTGGGCACTACGTGGACCTCCTCCACAGTCAACTGGAAAGCTCTCCGACGAGCCTTCGGAGCCTCGGCCTTCACCGGTCGAACCTCGGTAACCCTAGTAGCAGGTGCAGATCCCTGTGTTAATCCCTGATGCAACTGTGGACACTCGGCCTTCCGATGGCCAGTCTGGTTGCAATGGAAGCAAACCATAAATCCCTTGGGGAAATCCTTGGCGATATGCCCCTCCTTGCCACATTTTTAGCAAGCACCCGATCGACAAGCCCCCTCATGACCCTTGCCGCACTTCCCGCAAGTGCGGCCCATCTGGCCTCCAGTCCTCGAATCAGCGGACTTGATCCGCTTGGCTGCCGATTGAGACTAAGCCGACCGACGATCCATCCTCTGAGACTCAGCATCCTCCCTGGCCTGAGTCTCCAACTCAATCTGTGACATCCCCAAAATCACGGCCAGAAAAGACCGATTTTCATTTATGCTTTTAAAATAATTTCAGAGAAAATCCTTTTGATTTGAAAGAGTTGCGGAATTTGTTCCAAAAAACAAAACGTGATAAATAATATTTACCAAAGCATTTCATAAAAGAAATGTATTTTCATTATATAATCAAAACTCGGGATGTCATGTTCCGATACAGACCATAAAGCATAATGTAACGCCCGTAGATCAGGGCTAGTCAATTTAAAGACGATAAGCGTCAAAAATGAGTTTCTGGTAGAAGATTATTTAGAATGAATAATCTTAACTAGGTTATAGTATATGTTACAAGGATTCCGTACATATAAAGAACGTCGAAATCCGAATTATAACGAAGAAGTTATGACCTGTCGAAGTTTCGCGACAGAACCGGCACGACGCTGAATGACGTAAAAAGTGAATTTATGTTAGAGCGATATTTAGCCTTAGCGATCTAAACAAAAGTCGTAGATTTCGTTAAACCGAGAGCGTGCATAAAAGGAACGCCCTAATCTGACTTCGTATGAGGAAGTTATGATTTTTCTAAGTTTCAACTTAGCGGTATGCAGACCGAATACTCGATTTGAGATCGAGCGGTTTTTAGCCGAAAC
This sequence comes from Lactuca sativa, assembly GCF_002870075.4. Lineage (NCBI taxonomy): Eukaryota > Viridiplantae > Streptophyta > Magnoliopsida > Asterales > Asteraceae > Lactuca > Lactuca sativa. The sequence continues at coordinate 199,247,663 of NC_056624.2, forward strand.
AATCTAAATGAGAATCGAAGATCTCGTTGTTAGTAGCGAAACGATGAAAAGTTAGGCGAGAACAGACGTCAAACGAAGAAGTTATGAATTTATAACGAAGTTTTTCTGTCCTAGCCTTCTAAAAATAAATAATAAAAATAAAAGTCAAAATTAGCCGACGGAGTCTAAATGAAAGTTGTAGAGTATGGTCTGACCTTCGCGTGGATATAAAAAACGTCGAAAACGAAGCTCGTATGCGAAAGTTACGCAATTTAGAAGTTCGACGAGTCAATTACGCCCCGCGTAATTGAGTACGCCCCGCGTACTCAGTCGGATGCAACTTGTCTGACCAATACTCGAGTGCCACAGATCGACGCATGCAGTGACGTCAAAGTACGCCCCGCGTAATCGAGTACGCCCCGCGTACTGAGTACGCCCTACGTAATTTGAGATTACGCCCCGCGTAATCCCAAACCCTCATCCTATAAATAGAAGTTGAAATCAGCCATTTTCTCTTGTTCAAACTCTTCCCTCTCTCTAAGTTTTGCCTCGATTTGTGTGCCAATCATATCCCGAAGCCCCGGTATCATTCCCGAGCCCCGAAGCGAGATCCGAAGCCCCGAGAATCCCGAAGAGCGTTATTCCCGAGCCGAAGCCCTGCCCGCGAGGAGCCGGTTTTTGTGAAGATCTTCCAGATCTACGAAGAGACACTACTTCTGCAAGACGTAGTGCTGTCAGATCATCTTCTGATCAAGTGAGTGTATAGTCACTTTCATCTTACACATAAATATGAAGTATTTTATAAAATACGTGTTATGTGTATACATATATATATTATTGTTTATATGCGTGAGTGCATAGTACTTTCTTCTAATACATAAATATAAAGTATTAGCTATGAAATACGTGCTAGGTGTTATATATTAATTATCTATTTGAGATGGATTTGGAATTGATGTTTTTATACGAGTGTTAAATGATTTAAATTGTGTTTGTATTTATATCTACAAAAATGTTGGGTAGAACATGGGTAGACGGAATAGTTGGTGACGATGCGACTTTGTGCCTATTTGATAAACCTTGGTGACGATGTGCCTATTGTGTAAACCGTGGTGACTATGAGACGTAGTGCCAATTGTATGAACCCAGGTGACTATGAGACGTAGTGCCTATTGTGTAAACCGTGGTGACTATGAGACGTAGTGCCAATTGTATGAACCCAGGTGACTATGAGACGTAGTGCCTATTGTGTAAGACCTGGTGACTATGAGACGTAGTGCCAATTGTATGAACCCTGGTGACTATGCGACGTAGTACTTATTGTATAAACCGTGGTAGCAAATGGACTGTGTGCCAGTTCCTCAGGTAAACCCTTAGGAATGAATGAAGAAAGTATATTCGATTCTTAGGGTAAAACCTTAAAGAAGATAATGGGGATGGGTATTTGGGTTGATTGTTGATAATTGAATATAATAAATGTATTATTGTGGGTTGAAAACCCTATATGCTCACCAGGCTCCCAAGCCTGACCCACTCAGTTTTCTTTGTATCACAGGTATCAATACGAAGACATAATTCACTGAGAGAATAAAGGAGATGTAAATCATTAGTGTAAATAGATGTAAGTTCTGTTTATGCTTATGTTCCTGTATTGACGATGACATCCCAAACGTTTTAAAATGAATAAAATACGTTTCTTCGAAAATGTTTTAATAACGTATTTATCATGTTTTTCTGGGGACAAATTCCGCAACACTTTTATTAAAGAAGTACTCTGATTTTTATTAAGCATAAACAAAGTCGGTCTTTTCTGGCCGTAAAATTGGGGATGTCACAGTTGGTATCAAAGCATTAGTTTAAGCGAACTAGGAATTTGTAGGATTTCTAGACTTAAACTTAAAATGCTAAGTGGAGATTGTGAGATGTGTGTCTGATAAATTTTAGACACGAGCACTAGTTTATTTTAGGAAAGTTGACTAAAATGCTTTTATGTGCTAAATGTTATATGTTGCCATATATGATATTATTTGTTCGGATCTACAGTTTGTTGCCAACCGGATCTGAAGGTTTATGTGTTTAGGTTTCTAAGCGTATTGTATACGATATTAGAACTAGCATGTAATCGTTTGGAGTAATAAGGTGAAATTATTCGGTGTGTAGAAAAAAAATGGTGAGAACAAGAAGCGGAGTTGGAAATGCTGATGAAAACAGGAATCAACCGCCTGTAATTCAACAAGTGCCTGTCGTAGCTAATGCACCTGAGCCGATAACAATGGCTGGTGTACAAATGATGATTCAAATGATGTTGGATCGTCAGATGGAAGAAACAAGACTCTTGCTTAGGCAGAATCGTGAAGAACCGTCAATTCAAGCAGAAGAGCCCGAGGAGAATGGAGGGCAGTCTGAAGGAGAAAACTTTAGTGGGATCATTGGTCAAGTCGAACAACCAGTGGTTAGACGCAATAACCAGTATGGAGGAAATGATGGTCGTGGGTGCAAGTATAAGGATTTCATGGCATCCAAACCACCATGTCTATCCGGAAGCCCGACGCCGGTGCAAGTTATGGACTGGGTCTCCGAAATGGAGACTATGTTTGAAAGTTGCGAATGCAGCAACAGGCAGAAGACCGATCTTGCAATTCCTCTATTAAAATCTGGAGTACTGAGCTGGTGGAAGTTACTGGCAGGTTCGATGCCCAAGGGGGAAGCTAGCAAGATGTCTTGGGAGGAGTTCGTGGTACAATTGAAAATGCAATACTGCTCTGAGCAGGATCTCCTGGAAATCAACAATGAGTTCCAGAATCTGAAGAAGGGAAAATTGAGCATCACTGAATATGCCACAAGCTTTACGGAAAAGATGAAGCTCATTCCATACCTAGTTCCAACTGAACTTTCCAAGGTCTACAAGTTTGCCAATGGATTACCAGCGGACTTTGGTCCGATAGTCAAGCAAGCAACCACTTTGAAAGCCGCCATCTGGGCAGCCAAAAATGTTGAAACCCAAATAAAAGAAAAGGGTATGGAGAGAGCTGAAGTTGGAGAGAAAAGGAAACATGAAGGATCTTCAATAATCAACAAAGAAACCAAATTCTCGAAATCTGGAGGAAGAGATGAAGCTAAATGGTGCGAGAAGTGTAAAAAGAAACACTTCGGGAAGTGTAGCGAGGATATGACTTGCTACAAATGTGGGAAGACGGGGCATTACGCCAACAAGTGTGCATCCAACAAAAGGGTGTGCTACGGATGTAACGAGGAAGGGCATATTTCTAGAGACTGCCCAAAGAAAAACGCACCACCACAGCCAAAGGCATTCCACATGATCCTCGACGAAGCGAATCAAGAATGAGGAATTTATACCCAAGGATCAACTTATGATGTAGCCAATTGAAGGCATAGTATAGGGTGAACTTGAACTTTTGTGTAATCATTTCAAGTTATATTGTAAACCCTGGTTTTGATATTTATGTGATAATTATGGTTTTAGTACCTGATGTGTTAAATGATTGTGTGATTTTTGTATAGTGACTTGGTTCGACTGAGAGACAATACTTGGGACGAGTATGAGTAGGTGTGAAAGGTAGTAGATGCATATACTACCGGAAGCACAGGACTCGCACTTGGATCAGGGAAAGTCACAAGGTTACCAAGAAGCTAGTGATTGATTCCACTTTATTCTGGTATGTCATTACCATTGTTTCGGTAATGACTAGTAAGATGGTTCTTGTTCCGACCCTAGTGGTCATGTTTAAATTTGAGTTCGACTACGAGGAGTATGTTACGTGGTCTAGAGGACCAAGTTAGATGTAACATTTGACTTAAGTCAGAAGGTTGAAGTTAATGCGATTGATAGTGTCGTGCTCGTTGTTAAAAGAAGTTTGTAGGCAGAAATGCTACATGCTGAAATGTGATTATATCACATTAGAATATGAAGGAAGGTATATTCCATTTTGGAATTTAACTCTAAGAGACCAAAGTCTAAGCATTACATCATGCGATGAGAGGTCAGTAGAGCACGACCCATCGGTCTGTTACAATAGATAAAGGAACGTATTTATCATGAGAAGAAGAAGGAGTCCTCAATAAGGACCTATTTTGTAACGCGAAGGTTACGATTGAAAGCCCAACATAGTACGAAGAGCAGGTGCAAGATTGAGCATCACGGTGATTACTTAGGATGGAAGGATGACATATGGAATCATTATACAAGCCCTATTTCGTTGATGATTCCGGGACGTAATCATCCTAAGGGGGAGATAATTGTAACGCCCGTAGATCAGGGCTAGTCAATTTAAAGACGATAAGCGTCAAAAATGAGTTTCTGATAGAAGATTATTTAGAATGAATAATCTTAACTAGGTTATAGTATATGTTACAAGGATTCCGTACATATAAAGAACGTCGAAATCCGAATTATAACGAAGAAGTTATGACCTGTCGAAGTTTCGCGAGAGAACCGACACGACGCTGAATGATGTAAAAAGTGAATTTATGTTAGAGCGATATTTAGCCTTAGCGATCTAAACAAAAGTCGTAGATTTTGTTAAACCGAGAGCGTGCATAAAAGGAACGCCCAAATCTGACTTCGTATGAGGAAGTTATGATTTTTCTAAGTTTCAACTTAGCGGTATGCAGACCGAATACTCGATTTGAGATCGAGCGGTTTTTAGCCGAAACAATCTAAATGAGAATCGAAGATCTCGTTGTTAGTAGCGAAACGATGAAAAGTTAGGCGAGAACGGACGTCAAACGAAGAAGTTATGAATTTATAACGAAGTTTTTCTGTCCTAGCCTTCTGAAAATAAATAATAAAAATAAAAGTCAAAATTAGCCGACGGAGTCTAAATGAAAGTTGTAGAGTATGGTCTGACCTTCGCGTGGATATAAAGAACGTCGAAAACGGAGCTCGTATGCGAAAGTTACGCAATTTAGAAGTTCGACGAGTCAATTACGCCCCGCGTACTTAGTCGGATGCAACTTGTCTGACCAATACTCGAGTGCCACAGATCGACGCATGCAGTGACGTCAAAGTACGCCCCGCGTAATCGAGTACGCCCCGCGTACTGAGTACGCCCTGTGTAATTTGAGATTACGCCCCGCGTAATCCCAGACCCTCAGCCTATAAATAGAAGTTGAAATCAGCCATTTTCTCTTGTTCAAACTCTTCCCTCTCTCTAAGTTTTGCCTCGATTTGTGTCCCAATCATATCCCGAAGCCCCGGTATCATTCCCGAGCCCCGAAGCGAGATCCGAAGCCCCGAGAATCCCGAAGAGCGTTATTCTCGAGCCGAAGCCCTGCCCGCGAGGAGCCGGTTTTTGTGAAGATCTTCTAGATCTACGAAGAGACACTACTTCTGCAAGACGTAGTGTTGTCAGATCATCTTCTGATCAAGTGAGTGTATAGTCACTTTCATCTTACACTTAAATATGAAGTGTTTTATAAAATACGTGTTATGTGTATACATATATATATTATTGTTTATATGCGTGAGTGCATAGTACTTTCTTCTAATACATAAATATAAAGTATTAGCTATGAAATACGTGCTAGGTGTTATATATTAATTATCTATTTGAGATGGATTTGGAATTGATGTTTTTATACGGGTGTTAAATGATTTAAATTGTGTTTGTATTTATATCTACAAAAATGTTGGGTAGAACATGGGTAGACGGAATAGTTGGTGACGATGCAACTTTGTGCCTATTTGATAAACCTTGGTGACGATGTGCCTATTGTGTAAACCGTGGTGACTATGAGATGTAGTGCCAATTGTATGAACCCAGGTGACTATGAGACGTAGTGCCTATTGTGTAAACCGTGGTGACTATGAGACGTAGTGCCAATTGTATGAACCCAGGTGACTATGAGACGTAGTGCCTATTGTGTAAGACCTGGTGACTATGAGACGTAGTGCCAATTGTATGAACCCTGGTGACTATGCGACGTAGTACTTATTGTATAAACCGTGGTAGCAAATGGACTGTGTGCCAGTTCCTCAGGTAAACCCTTAGGAATGAATGAAGAAAGTATATTCGATTCTTAGGGTAAAACCTTAAAGAAGATAATGGGGATGGGTATTTGGGTTGATTGTTGATAATTGAATATAATAAATGTATTATTGTGGGTTGAAAACCCTATATGCTCACCAGGCTCCCAAGCCTGACCCACTCAGTTTTCTTTGTATCACAGGTATCAATACGAAGACATAATTCACTGAGAGAATAAAGGAGATGTAAATCATTAGTGTAAATAAATGTAAGTTCTGTTTATGCTTATGTTCCTGTATTGACGATGACATCCCAAACGTTTTAAAATGAATAAAATACGTTTCTTCGAAAATGTTTTAATAACGTATTTATCATGTTTTTCTGGGGACAAATTCCGCAACACTTTTATTAAAGAAGTACTCTGATTTTTATTAAGCATAAACAAATTCAGTCTTTTCTGGCCGTAAAATTGGGGATGTCACACATAAACGATAACATTACAAGTCATTCAACAAATATATACATATACAGACTTGTAAACAAAACAACTCGATGACTCATCCATCTTATGCCCTTGCGCCACTTCCTGTAATAGGCTTGGGAGTCTGGTGAGCATATAGGGTTTTCAACCCACAATAAATAAACTATATTTAATTTCACCAACCAACAATAACCCGATTACCCATTCCCGTTATCCTCACTTTACGTCCCTAAAACAACATCTATCTCAAGGGACCTAATCTAGGATTTTCATCGGGACGGACATTACTGCTAAGGGGTTTCCTCAACAATAGATATCCTAAAGGCAACCATGAGGGGGATAGAGTACACCGGTGAACACATCGTTCACAACACCTACAGGTTATGAACCTGCTAGCGTTCCACTGGACTGTCTAGAAAGAGTCTGTGGTCGTTATCCATACTCCGCTGAATAACTAGATCAACAACAACAACATCGAGGCCTCTCATCTGTTTATTAGACACCAACTATCTACCCATGTTCTACCCAACATATTAGTAGATAAGAATATATATTTTCATACATAGTTTAAAACCTGTATATATCATTTTCATTCAATACATATTCCACATAACAGATGAGGCACACCCACATAACACGTATTTCATAGAAAATAAATCAGATCTATGAGATAGAAGAGAGTGAATATACATTCACGCACATAACAACAAAATTATACACATAAGACGTATTCCGTATAAAATACTTCATAATTATGCGTTATAAGAAAGTAACTACACACTCACTTTATCAGAAGATGATCGGACAACACTACGACTTGTAGAAGTAGTATTCTTCGGTGAAACCGGGATCACTTAACACACCGGGCTTCTTGCGGGCAGAGCTTCGGCTCGAAAACTCTTTTCTTGTCGGGATCTTCGGGCTTCGGGACTTTCTTCGGGTCTCGGGGTTGATACCGGGGCTTCGGGGGTACTACTTTGCACGTAAATCGAGGTAATATGGGTGAGAGATGAGAGAATGAGCAACCCTAAACGGCTGGCCCTTCAAATCTATTTATAGGGCAAAACTGGCCCTTGCCACATCGTGGCACCCTTTTTCCACGTCGTGGGCTTGGTCGTCACTGCATGCGTCATCCCAAGTTGTATCTGGGGGACTCCCAGAGGTGTCAGAAGACTTGCCACGTCGTGGCACTGCTTGCCACGTCGTGGTATCTGACAGTTTTGGGGGTTCGCGCCCGAACTTCAGAAACTCATAACTTTCGCATACGAAATCCGTTTTCGACGTTCTTTATATCGACGCGAAGGTGAGATTATGCTCTACCACTCTCGTTTAGACTCCATTGGCTAATTTTGACTTGATTTTTAATTATTATAAGTATATTACTTATATATTATTTTTAGTAGGCCGGGACAGGAAAACTCTGTTCGAAATTCATAACTCCTTCATCTGAACTCCGTTTTCGTCTGTCTTTTTATCGTTGGACTACTATCAATGAGATATTCAATTCTCATTTAGAAATTTTTGCCTAAATATCACTCTATCTCTATTTCGAGTATTCGGGTTGCATACCGCTAAGTCGAAACTTCGAAAAATCATAACTTCCTCATACGAAGTCAGATTTGGGCGTTCTTTTCATGCACGCTCTCGGTTTAAGGAACTCTACAACATTCGCTTAGATCACTAAGGCTAAATATTGCACTAACGTAAATTTAACTTTTTACGTCATTCAGCGTTGCCAGTTCTGTCGCGAAACTTCGACATGTCATAACTTCTTCGCTATAACTCGGATTTCAGCATTCTTTATATATTCGGAAACCTCGTTTCAACTACTACAACATTATCCATAGATATCGGCTTTATCTAACATTTCATTTTGACGCTTATTTTTATTCTTAATTAAATTAAGACACACAATTTGTAACGCCTGTGTTTCCGGGCTTGCCGTTTTTAGCAATGTAATAGTCTAGGTTAACTTTTGTAACTCGTTTTGAAAAAATAGAAGTATATTATTTGAGTATTATGTGTTTTGTGCCTAATTGCTTAATTATGTGGTTTGATTAATTAAGAATAAAAATAAGCGTCAAAAGCAAAGTATGAGATAAGTCCAATATCTTTACATAAAGTTGTAGTGGTCGAAATGAGGTTTCCGAATATATAAGGAATGCCGAAATCCGAGTTATAACGAAGAAGTTATGATCTGTCAAAGTTTCGCGACAGAACCGGCACGATCCAGCGCGACGTAAATAGTGAATTTAAGGTAGATAGATAACTATCCTTAGTGATCTAAATGAGAATTGAAGATCTCATCGATAGTAGTGCAACGACGGAAAGACGGACAGAATCGGAGTTTAGATGAAGGAGTTATGAATTTCGAACGGAGTTTTCCTGTCCTACCCTACTAAAGATAATATATAAGTAATATACTTATAATATATTAAAAATAAAGATACAATTAGCCAATGGAGTCTAAGCGAGAGTTTTAGAGCATAATCTCACCTTCGCGGCGATATAAAGAACGTCGAAAACGGAGTTCGTATGCGAAAGTTATGAATTTCTGAAGTTCGGGGCGCAAAACCCCAAAACTGTCAGAGACCACGACGTGGCAAGCAGTGCCACGACGTGGCAAGTGTCCTGTCACCTCCAGAAGGCCCCCAGATGCAACTTGGGATGACGCATGCAGTGACGACCAAGCCCACGACGTGGAAAAAGGTTGACACGACGTGGCAAGGGCCAAATTTGCCCTATAAATAGATTTGAAGGGCCAGCCGTTTAGGGTTGCTATTTTCTCTCTTCTCTCTCCCGTTTTACATCGTTTTGCGTGCTAGAAGTACCCCGAAGCCCTGGTAATATCCCCGAGACCCGAAGCAAGTCCCGAGATCCCGAAGATCCCGAGAAGTGCGGTTCCCGAGTCGAAGCTCTGCCCGCGAGAAGTTCGATTTTTGTAGAGATCTTCCAGATCTGCTGAGGATTACTACTTCTGCAAGTCATAGTGCTGTCCGATCATCTTCTGATCAAGTGAGTGTATACTACCTTTCATAAACACGATAATAATACAAGTACGGTTTGAGTGTATTAAGTAAATTATGGTTTATATGTGTGAGGGTGTAGTTACTTTCTTCTAACGTGTAACTATGAAGTATTTTATACGATATACTTGTTATGTGTATATTTTGTGGTTATATGCATGAATGGATATTCACTTTATTCTATCTCATAGATCTGATTTGTTTTCTATGAAATACGTGTTATGTGGTATGCCTCATCTGTTATGTGGAATATATATTGAATGAAAATGATATACATGTTTTAAACTATGTATGAAAATATATATTCTTATCTACTAATATGTTGGGTAGAACATGGGTAGATAGTTGGTATGTAATAAACAGATGAGAGGCCTCGATGTTGTTGTTGTTTTTGATCTAGTTATTCAGCGGAGTATGGATAACGACCACGGACTCTTTCTAGACAGTCCAGTGGAACGCTAGCAGGTTCATAACCTGTAGGTGTTGTGAACGATGTGTTCACCGGTGTACTCTATCCCCCTCATGGTTGCCTTTAGGATATCTATTGTTGAGGAAACCCCTTAGCAGTGATGTCCGTCCCGATGAAAATTCTAGATTAGGTCCCTTGAGATAGATGTTGTTTTAGGGACGTAAAGTGAGGATAACGGGAATGGGTAATCGGGATAGTGATTGGTTGGTGAAATTAAATATAACTTATTTATTGTGGGTTGAAAACCCTATATGCTCACCAGGCTCCCAAGCCTGACCCACTCAGTTTTAATTGTATTATAGGTAGTGGCGCAAGGGCATAAGATGGTTGAATCATCAAGTTGTTTTGTTTACAAGTCTGTATATGTATATATATTTGTTGAATGACTTGTAATGTTATCGTTTATGCTTTATGGTCTGTATCGGAACATGACATCCCGAGTTTTGATTATATAATGAATATGCATCTCTTGATGAAATGCTTTGATAAATATTATTTTATCATGTTTTGTTTTGGGAACAAATTCCGCAACTCTTTCAAATCAAAAGGATTTATTCTGAAATTATTTAAAAGCATAAATGAAAATCGGTCTTTTCTGGCCGAGATTTTGGGGATGTCACACAATTAAGCACATAACACATAATACTCAAATAATACACTTCTATTATTTCAAAACGGGTTACAAAGGTTAACCTAGACTATTATACCAACATTAATGACAAGCCCAAAAACACAGGTGTTACACAATCTCCCTCTTCCGGGCATTTTCCTTGAGCTCGGCAAATGTCCGGTATGTCGAGTTCGACACGAACTCCCGAATGTCCCTCCTCGGAATGCCCAAATACCGGCTCATCTGTGCCTGCTCAGAAGATACCTGCTCAGGGCAGAACATCGCCCTCTCATGAAACTTCCAGGTGACCACAGTAACCGAATCATTATCCTGCTTGAGGGTCAAGAACTCCTGAACCAACCGTTCCCTCTCCACCGGGGGAACATACTCGTCTATGAATATGGTGGTGAACCTCTCCCAGGTCACCGCTAAAATCTCTGCAGGAGTGAAGTTCGCTGTCACGAACTTCCACCAATCCTTTGCTCCCAAGCGAAGCTGGTTCAAAGCGAACTATACCCTCAGATGCTCCGGACATGAACACGTATAGAAGCATCCCTCAATATCATCAATCCATCTCATCGCAACGATCGGGTCCTGTGTCCCATCAAACTTGGGTGGCTTCGTGTTGCTGAACTCCCGAAACAACAACGAGTCGCCTCCCTGAGGCCTGGAAGTAGCCACAGCTGTAGCGGCTGCAGCCTCAGCCACCATGGCGTACCGCTCATTGAAAGTCTCAATCAATGTGGTCTTAATAAACCCAAACATCTCCGGAATCTTGGCCTTGATCGCCGCAGCCACCTCATCGTGGATCAACTGACGAAGCTCTTTGTCACTCACACCGCTCGCCTCAGGTCTGTGGCGTGTCCCAACCATGATGTCTCTGAAATATAATACAACAATATCAAAGACTCATTCGAGCATGCTTGCATTCGATAACTCAACCCTACTTGATCCATAGCATCCAAAGGATTCTTACTTAGAGTGCGCACTGCTCCGGTGTCTTCGGTAGTACGGGCCCTTATACAACCACCTACACCGCATCAGTATTCACCCTAAGTCCTCCTCTTTGGATCCCAGATCACAAGTACTCTATATCTCACTGGTATAGGCTACCCTTTGGTAGACCTCTCATCAGCCCCTCACTGCTACCTACTCGCTCTCAAGCATCACATAGCAGCACAATCCTTCCTAGGCTAAGGCATCACAAAATCAGGCCACACTAGTCCTAATATGAATACCTAGCCAACTCTAGCATGCATAATATAACATATCATATCTCATAACACATAACGTAAGGGCATTTTGGGGATTCACCATTCGGGCGCTGGCTGACCGTACATACTGATCCGCTCTGGTTGTCTCAAAACCTCTTGCTTTTTAGAAAAATTAATTTTTTATCGTTTGAAAATTTTCTCAAATCCTCGGTTTGAGTTCAGTTGCGCCCGAAGGTGCATCCGAATCCCTCAAACCAAGGCTCTGATACCAACTTGTAACAACGTAAATTTTCATACCAATTTTTTTCATTTCTTTAAAACATAATTTCATTCAAGACAAACCAAAAATCCAATGTAACATAGTTGTAATACAAAACATATCCACCCCAAGATCAAACATATCCAACTCCGCATGCGTGTGTGTGTGTGTACGAGTCATGCCAGCGCTTTCCCATGGTCCTCACTGGTACCTGAAACACATTACACATAAACACTATAAGCAAAAAGTTTAGTGAGTACCCCAATATACCACTTACACACATACGCCTTTCCAGGACATATTCCACACAACCTTCCAGTCCATGTGTCTTATGGGACTTACGTCCCAACCCGATAAACCTTCTGGTCCTACCCGTGTCGACCTTCCGGTCCATAACTCCCCGACCTTCTGGTCCACATCATAATGCCTTCTGGCCCATATCGAACATAGCATACAAATCACATACATAGCGCATACGAAACAAGCAACTCATAGCATACAACGCATATATCTCATAGCATACTAGACCTTCCGGTCACACATAGGTACCCTTCCAGGTACAGTATAGTGGGAAGATTCACCTCGGGTATCTCGGATGATCTCGCACACAAATCTACTGGTCTAGCCCCCGCCTAATCACAAGCAAAACATCCTCAATAAGTAACGGCTCTCAAAGGCTAGATTAAACCCCCTTCTATGATCCTTTAAAAGGGTAAAATACCATTTTACCCCTCCTTGACTCAAAAGTCCAACCGTTGACCAAAATCCTAAAAGTCAACGAAAGTTGACCATCACAGCTGACCCTACTCGAGACTAAGGTGACTCGGTGAGTACATGCCTGACCTCTTCGCCCCTGGTTCTCTCTTGACTCACTGAGTCAACCCTAAATTCCATGGGTCGTCACAGATCGCGAGTCGCGGGGCAACCCGAATCAACTCGTCGAGTCCTCTCATGGACTCAGCGGGTACATGCCATGCACACACTCAAACGACCTTCTGAGGTTAGATATGTTCCTCTAATCCATAGATCTGGCCTTTCCAAGCACTATCATCACGTAAAGTCTTAATCTTGATGCACATGCAACAACCATATGACCATATATGATGATTTAGCCCCAAATACCTTTACCCAAGGTCATGACCTCTATTGTTCTTCATAAAGCTTGAAGAATAAGGCTCTCTGGACCTCTATGGATCCAGATCTAAAGTCTCATCACTAAAAGGGACTATTTGGACCTCCAATCGACTTAGACAAGGGCACAAGAAACCCTAAAACCCTAAATCCTTCCCCAAAACAGAAGAAGAGTCGAAGTAATACCTTAAATGAAATGGTTTTAGCTTTAAATCCTCATAATAGCAACCTCCTTTGCTTTCCCCTTGGCTAGAACCTCCTTCTTCTTGCTAAACAACACCACAAAGGTCAAGAATGGCTTCTTCTCTCTCTCAAAACGCTCTAGCACTCTAGGGTTTCTCTCAATGGACTGGTGGCCACAAATGACGGACATAAGGGCCTTTAAATAGGGCGCAAACCCGAGAAATTAGGGTTTCATTAAACAGCGTGGACTCGCCGAGTCCACTCACGGACTCGCCGAGTCCACTCACGGACTCGTCGAGTCCCTCAGTAATCAGACCACTCCAATCGCGATCCAACTCAGCGAGTTGGGGCTCCTACTCGCCGAGTTTCTCTCCAAAATCCAATATAAATGAATAAAATAATATACCTGGGAATCCGGATGTTACATGGAGGATTCCCAATCCTTCTCACTTCCCAACGATCGATCTGATAACAACTAACTCTTTCCCACTAGTGCTCCATTACTAGTCAATCCCAATTGATCACACACTTCTAAGAACAAGATGAACACTTCCTGAACCCTAGTGAAACCAATAGTCACTAATGCTTGAATGACCTCACACTCAAGTCCTGAAGACCATGGGATAGATGCTGCAACTAATACCTCGGCGATGAGCTACTTTCCTTGGCGTTTTAGTCCGTTAATCACCAACGACTGCTAAAACCACTGAATCCTGACAATGCTGAATAACCCCTCTATGGGACCCTATCTGCAGACCTCCCACATAATACCTCTTTTCCAAAGGTGTTCCAAACAAGCTTCTCGCTCTCAGTCTCTAGAAATCATTCTCTTCAGGGTTCACACCCTGACTCGCTTACCAACTCAAACGTCCATAGCTGAACTGCAGTAACTGAAACAACCTCTGCCCTAAACTGGGCTACAAACTACTCCCAAGACCTAGTCTACAATCCCAAAAGTGAAATAGGTCGCATAATCAATCCTTACCACCTGATACAAGAGATCCAAGGCAAACCGTACCTCACAATTACTTATGCCACATCGACCCACCTACGCTCACCGGCACTGAAGTAATGTTACATATTCCTGCAACCAGCTGACCCCGAGCTGGAATACAACCTGATCCTAGGGTCACAAGCCTACTCACTCCTTCGAGCTCGAAAAATTGAGAGGGCACAATCCTTGCCTTACAAAACAACAATACAATCCATCAATTCACCATTCCACTTCCAGCTGCAAAACCCCAGCTGAACATAATCATCACTCCTTTTCGGAGTTCCTGCGACTCACATTCCGTCCTTGAGAAAACCCCCGAGCCTCAAATCCAGAAACTCACGTGCTACCTTCTCCCTCTCAACCCACAGAAATATAACGAGTGTAGATCATCTTCCTGATCCCAAATAACTACAGCCCTCTGCTCATCAGAATATGTACCAATAACAAGTCCCGGTACTGGAAAGCTCGACCAACTCCTCTCCCTGTCGTCGTTACAGCTGCGGGAGCCGTCTCAGTAATTGCTACACGGTTCTAGATAAAATACTCAACCATGACGGTCTTGAAAGACCCAATCATCTCTGGAATTTGTCCCCGAACGATCTCGATCTCCTATTCCTAGATGATCTCCCTGACACGATCCTCTGACAAAACTGGCCTATCATGGCTGCCAACCCTTGATCCTGATCCGGATCCAGTCTCAAAACGTCTCGAATAATCCATACCATAACAGGGAACCAACTTCCAACTAAACCCTAGGGGTTGTGACCTCCTTGCACAAAAACAAAATTCCTCCGAAATTTTGTCTAGTTTTCAGATCATTTTGAATCTCGTCAATCGGATTTAAGAGTCATGATATATGGTCAAAATACTGACGAGGGGTCAAGATGTCTAGCAACATCCTTTTTGTATCTTGTTCAGCTCCAGTCCTCCAAGTATCCAGCTTTTATCGGTTTCAATCATTTTCTTCGAGAATGTCTACTTTTGGCTGCAAAATACAATTTAAACATTATAAGTACCAAATATTTTTGCAATTAACCAAATTATAGCTTAAAATATATTAAAATACTGCCTAGAAATGTGTATAAATATGACACTATCAATATATATATATATATATATATATATATATATATATATATATATACACACACACACACACACACACACACACTTAAGACCAACTGCCCAACCTAACCAATCCTCACAGATCCTAATTCGACAATCATCTTGAAGAATCACCTTATCTAGTGAATTGTCTGAGTATCTGATTGACTACACAACTAGGGGTGTCTTGATAACAACTACACACTTACCTGACAAAGTGTCAGGTGATTGGTGAAACAGGCAGCTAAGACAAACTGCCCAACCTAACCGATCCTCACAGATCCTAATTCGACAATCATCTGGAAGAATCACCTTATCTGGTGAATTTTCTGAGTATCTGATTGACTACACAACTAGGGGTGTCTTGCTAACAACCATGCACTTACCTGACAGAGTGTCTGGTGATTGGTGAAACAGGCAAAGCTTTGCCTTACACCTTTTCAAAAAGACCTAGTTGTACATAACGCTAAGTCTTAGTCTAATTTCATGATTTATGAATAATTATCCTAAGTGTTTAGATTCCTAAATAGTCCCAAAGTCTACTTCAAGATCTGAATAAGAAATAACAAGGTAGGATCATAGCAGAGGTAGGTTCGTTTTCTATACAGAGTATACTGTTTCGATATCCACTTTAAACACCCCATTAAATCCATCCAAGACATCACTCTCGTAAGTAGATCAAGCAGTATAACGACTAAGAATCATTGATAAATCTTACTTATAAGTCCCTAGTAACCAGTTATAACTATAATTATAAATTACACGGAAGCAGAGTAAGTGTATCTCACTTATAGAGGGTTATTGATGAGAACCGAGATCTAAGCTGGCAGAATACTAACTCGGGATCTCCTACTCGAAGGCTACTACAGAGATGAGTACTTAGGGGTATCGCAGGGCTTCGCCACATGCTAGAAAGAAGGAAAAATGGGCCAAATTTCGAGTATTTCAGAGCAAAGTCGATATAATAGTGTGAGGAGGAATGAAGGAATAATTTGTTATTTATAGGGAGTATAGCGTCGTGCGTGGCTCGCACCATGGTGGTGTGTCGCGTCTCTGGTCGGGATAAAGTGACATAGCAAAATACAGGCCTGGCACGTGGTAAAAATTTGGTGGGGCTAGGTGGTCTTTTCGGGCGCACTACGCTCCTGACGTGCACACGTACCGTATTTTGGATATGTAAAATTGTCTAGCTTTTTCATACTAACTCAATTTTGACATCTTTTATATCCCCGGAAATCGCTCGACGAGATCTATAGCTTTCGTTTAGACTCTATCGGCTAATTATAAATTTATATTTTTTACACAGGCTTACTTTGTTAAATTCCATATAAAAAGTATAACTCTCTCATCCGATGTCCGTTTTCGATAGACATTATATCGTTCGACTCCTATTAACAAGATCTTCAAATCTCATTTAGATTATTTCGGCTAAAAATCAACCGATCTAAAATTCGATTTCTAAGTTGTATATTGCTACGCTGAATTTTATAAAAAAAATCATAACTTCCTCTAAGGCAGCACAGAGTCATGCGGTTTCGTCAATGGGATGGGGAGGTACCGGAGGTACCGCCGGGAAACGAAATCGAGCACCATGGGTTCAGCAGTTTCATGTCTTTTTTGATTTGATTCGGGTTGATGAACCCTCTGACAATGCATGCATATGAAAATTACAACGCAATAACATTTAATGCAATAGGCAATAATTAATTCATTTGTTTAATGAACCCACTCACAATCAACTTATTTTATTTGTTTAAATTAAACTTTTCACCTTGACCATATTAATTCATGCTTACATGCCTTTTTTGTACTTTTTTTTGTATTTGTTTTTGGTTTTAACTTTATAAAACAAAGATATGGTGTCTTTATAAAAATAGAATAGACAATTTATTTATTTGTAGTGTTTTTACTTTGAAAATTTTTACATTTCATTCAATTACTTGAGTTGGTTTGGAAATATAGGGTTTTCATGTGTTGTGGGTTGGGAAAGATAGAAGAAAGAAAAAATAAAAAAAATCTGATGTGGCAGTGGGTTGGGGGGGAAGGACTCCCTCCTCCCTAATGAAGTCAGATTTAGACGTTTTCTATATGTACGCTCTGACTGTAATGACTACTACGACTTTTATTTAGGCTAAAAAGTAATTTATAAAAAAATAATTTTTACAAGACGCGAAGTTGTGTCTGTTTAATCGCAAAACTTCGAAGAAGCCTAACTTCTTCATATGAAGTTGGATTTGAACGCTCCTTATATCTACGGAATCCATATATTACAACTAGGTTAAGATTATTTATCCCAAGTAATCTTTTATCTTCGATGTATATTTTAATTTTATTTATTTTATTATTAAATACTCATATAATTTACACATAATATCCTATAGAACATGTAAGCATACAAATATATGAATAATCCTTTCTTATTCATTCATATAAAGGTTATAGTAGTTGACCAAAGTGATTACAAACTATGAATTAATCTAGCAGAAAACACAAGCGTTATACATACCTCTAAACCTCTGAACCCAGTTTAAATCTTCAAACTACTTCTATTTTTGAACTTCGTTCTTCTTTTACGGATCGATGAAAAGAAGGTTGATTGGTTACTTCACATAGGGACTGAGAAGTGAGAAGTGAGAAATGATGAGTTCGGTAGCAATTCCATGGCGATGAATCCATGTCGGCAGTAGGGTTATCGAGAGCCGGTGGTGGTGTAGCGTTGGGAGCTGTTTGTTTGGGGAATAAACCCATCGGAAGAAGAATGAATGAGTTGAGAGAGATTTAGGATGGGGGAAGAGGGTAGCACCAGGTGGAAAACACGAGAGGGTGAAGTGAAACAAACAAGGTAATGAATTATCCATAAATCACCCAAAGGCAGGTTTTTTAATTATTGGATATTTCTTTTCCACCTACTAGCTACTAAGAATGATACGCGCATTAGCCTGAAAAATTCTAAAACGACAGGTAATTTTAGGACACGCAAAAAATGTGTTTCTTAAATCCTTCAAATTTTATAAGGGATTACATTTTCTTTAAGACACTTACCTTTGTGTATCATAAATCAGTAAGTGTCATAATTTGCGTGTCATTAAAGGCCTATTTTCTAGTAGTGCTCCCATTTCCATACGAGAATCTATAAGGGATGAAACTTTCCGTGAGGCCTCTGGTGTTCGGCCTTGACCTTCTGACAGGTCAATAACCTCTCAACATACCAAGCTATCTCCCTCTTCACACAAATAACTAACTCTCAAGTCCCGATACATTTTTGTCGGGCTAGGATGAATCGAGAACCTATACTTGTGCGCTTCCTCTAACAAAGTATGTCGAATCCCACTAGAAACTAGAACCCAAACCCTTCCATATTGGGTCAGAAACCCAAATCTATCAGTAACAAAGGTGGCAATCGAATCCCTGATTTTCTCCTTCTTTCGGTTCTCCTCCTTGATCCCACTGGCATGTGCCTCTCTGATCAAATCCAAAAGTGGTGAAGTCATTGCCATCCTCAAACATAGGTCTCTAATATGAGTATTAGTCGCCCTACGACTCAAAGCATCGACCACCACATTGACCTTCCTTTGGTGATACCATATCCCACATTCATAATGCTTCACCACCTCAAGCCATCTTCGATGCCTCATATTCGTATTTGGTTGATCCATAAGCTATATCAAACTCTTGTGATCTATGTAAATGGTAGAACGAACCCATACAAATATGTAACATCCCATTTCAATAAATAAATAATAAACCCTAAAACCCCAAGATGTATTTTTATATTTTTCTTTTAGCCCTAAATATGTAATAATTTTTCAAAGTGTTAGCCATAAGGAGTTAAATGTTATAAATTCTGGAAATTGGGGGTTAAAGTGTATCTTTCGGACTAGCTATGAATAGAATTGTGGAAGTTGGGGGTTGTTTGGTAATTATTGGGTTTAATCTGAAAATGTTTTGTGGGAGGGGGGCTAAAAGTGAATAAAAAGGAATTAAGTTTGAAAGATGGAGGCAGGACTAAAACCCAACACCCCCTCCCTTGCCCTCTTGTCTTTTATATCACAACCCTAACCCTAATGTTTTATCAGCCGCCACCTTATCCATCCTATCTCCAACCGCTGCCATCACCATTAGTTGCTGCTTGAAACCTTCGAGCCACCACCGATGCTCCTACTGTCGGTAAAGACGAGGCCCGACGTCGTGACAGTTGGGGAGGTCGGAAGAACGGAAAACTCGGGGCCACTATTGCCTTTCTCCAGTAAAGGCACAACCCCCTCCCACCTTCTCCGTTTTCTTCTGTTGCTACACCACGTCCTGCCACCACCACCGCTCTGAGCGGCTGTCCCTTTTGCTGTCTTTTCTCCGACTGTCGCATGCCACCATGAGCGTTGTTGTGTTTGTGTGTATTTTCCACATGAGTGTGTGAGTATGTGTTTCAGTTGTATGTTGTGTATGGGTGTTGCTTGGCCGAAAAAAAAACAAACAAAAATCACCATCACCGTGAAGTGGTGGCTGCCACCCTCTGTAATGGGCATTTTTGTGTGCTTTTTTGGTGCTAGAGTGTGCATGTATGATTATAGGAGCTTTTATGTGTGTTTAGTTGTTGGATTTATCACTCAAAAATCACCACCGTCAGGTGGTGGCTGTCGCCGTATCGTCTTCATTGATCACCTCTGCCTGTGGTGGCAGTGGGTGGTGGTTGTTAGACTCAAAACCTAAAACCTTGAAGGAATGCATCGTGGACTTGAAACCCTAATGTCAAGAAAACCCTAGTTTTGGAGTTTTGTTGGGACCCGCATTGAACTGTTAATTGGACTTTAAATTATACTTGATAATGCCCTACGATTAACCTAATGTAGTATTGGATTTAATGAATTAAGTCCATTAGTGGTTAAGTGTGGAACACTAACCCTAGTTATGATTTTATATGGGAAACCCTAGAAACGGGAAGCCCTATTTTGGACATAATGACCGGGCGTGTATTTGGGCTATTGCGTGGATTATTATTATACCCAAAAATGACTAGGTCAAACCTTAATCAGTCCTACTCTTAGGTGGTTAAGTCCTTAATAGGTTAAGTGTCCTTAGTTAACCTTAATCGTCATTTTATGTGGAATCCTAATTGTCATTTCATGTAAGGAATTCACTGTTACACCTGACTATTACCTGTGATTGGGTACTGACTTAAGTATCTTCCTATATGTGATTGGAAGTGAGTTGAAGTTGGTAGAGTTCTTTGTTACTACGGTGATTACCTACACGCATATCGAGGTGAGTTTCGCCTTACTGTACCCTTGGGTCGAAGTCACTAATGTCGGCTTACTAGTTTTGGTTACCTGTTAGTTGAGGGATGTTTGTGACTGTACGTAGCCATGTAGGATAGACTTAGGACTCTTGATCTAGGATCTTTTATCTGTTCCATGTTTGGTTGTGGTTCTATGGTAGGATCACTTGTCCGGGTGTCTATCTCACCTCTAATTATATACGGTCATGCATTCCTTGGATTGTTGATATTTAGTATGATGCTTTGTTGTAGTCACCTGTTAGATTAGTATCCTCGTATCGAGTATACTATTATGCTATTGTGATCTGTTAGATCTGTATCCTAGTATCTGTTGTATTGCGGTAGTGATATGTAGAACTATATGTTATATGTACTTGCTGGTTATCATCTGGTGGAGTGCCCTAGGAACCGTCTGTGGTCATGTAGGATAGCCTAAGAACTCTTGATCTAGGCTTTATTTCTCGTTCATTGTTTGGTTGTGACTGTAGAGTAGGATCATCTGACCGGGTTACTATCTCATCTCTGGTTACTTACAGTTACACATTTCATGGAGTTTAGTTGATATTAGGTATGTATGCTGTGAGAGGACTAGTAGGCGCTAGTGAGCTGTATGATTGATGTTTGTGTTGGATAAGGTGTCTAAGTCCATAACTATTTCGGGTGTGTACTTGACCCGACCCGGCATGGTCCATTTGGGTTGCATGGCACCATGCAATTGGATAGACTAAATGAGAGAAATAACACTTGGAGATTATTGATATATTATAAGTTCTAATATATTAATAATATTATTTGATTAGTTGATCAAAGAATTAATTTGGAATTAATTAAGTGATCAAAGGATAACTAATTAAATATATGGGTTGATTATGTAAATCATTCATATCTTGTATAGTGGGCTAAGAGGCTCCATGGATTATCAAGTTGGGTTCTACCCATAGGATGCTCCATGGGAGTTACAAACCCATGGGTCATGGAAATGAAGAGTCATGACACATTAGGGTTTACATGGTGTAACCCTAGATGTGTCAACACTATATAAGGATCCCATTCTCCACCAAAATCGGTTAGACTAAAGAAACTAGAGGGCTTGGCCGATTTTAAGAAGTGTGTATTATCTCAAAGGTCTTTCCAAGAGTATTTGGTGTTGTGTGAAGCATTTGAGGCATCACACTTGGGGTGCTAGGCTCACAAGGTTTCAAGGAACATAAGCAACAACAAGGTAAGTTATTCTATCTTTCATTCAAGTTAAAATTGTTCCCCATGTATGCTAGATAGGAATATAACCTTGGAAATTCAACTTTGCATGATAATTAGACAAACATAGATCCAAGGTTATTAGGGTTGCATGTACACTTAGGAAGTGTTAGAATGCTCAAAACCCTTCAGTGGTATCAGAGCCTAGGCTTGTTTGTTTGTTATTTGTGCTTAAAAGTTGAAGAAAGTCGAAAAACTTGCTATCTGACTGCTGGACTCGTCGAGTCCATGGGGGGACTCGTCGAGTTCACTTGTATCTTCAACCTACTCGGCGAGTAGGTTTATGCACTCGGCGAGTAGGGACGACAGAGTGCAGATTTTCGACTTTAGTTGCTGGAAATGGATTAGAAACATTACCCTAAACTGTTTTGGTACTTGAAAACTTGTTTTAGATGGTGTAATGTCTTGCTAATTCATTTACAATAACTAGTTATCAAAATTACAAAGTTTTAAGTGTAGTTTTGATTCATGAAAATGCTTATGTTCATGTTTTTGATCTTATGATGTTTAGATGATCATAGGAATTATTTGTAACCTATGTGGTAGTTTAATTCTTGATCATAATGTGTTTTAATGGAGTCCATAACTTGTCCTCAAGTTATGGAAAACCAAAAGTCTCTTGGATTAAAAACCATTAAAAGAACACAAGAGTTAGAAAAGTGAAGAGTCTTCATTTTATTACTCTATTAAACTCATAAGTTACAAGATATGAAAAGTTTTGAAAGTTTACAAAACTTGCCCTCACGTTTTGGAACAAGTAAAGTCAAGATTAAAACTTTAGTTCCAACCCTTAGAATTTTAAAAGTTAAAATTCAACCCTTATACTTATATTATTATGATTTAATAATTATATATATATATATATATATATATATATATATATATATATATGTATAAGAACAAAGTCGTCTTACCGCTAGTACGCCTCATTCACGAAGTCGGTCTATAAGGTGGGTATAAGGTTGTTGCCTATAAAATGGCAACTTAATGGGTGTCTATTCTCACCCACCGCTTGCTTGACTGGTGGAGGGTCGTTAGCCGAACGGGTAAGACAAGGACTTATAAATTCTCATTCAAAGTATGATGAATATTATAAAGTAACTAAATGTTTTTATTAAATTCCCAATCTTAGTTACTTTAGGAAAAATGTGAATAAGGTGCTAATCCATGAAATTACACTTTACACTTTGATTAAGTCGTTGGTGGAGCGTGTGTGGTTAACCGGCACACTAACTTGGACTTAACAAGGTAGGTAAAGGGTGACTTAGGGTTTATTATAGTATCGATGGAGCGTGTGTGGTTTACCGGCACATCGATTGAGTGATAAACTTTAAGGGTACCAAGTGATTTGCATGGTTACTTCACACCTCGTTTTGTGATCCTCGGTATCCCAGTCACAAAACTTGGAGGGCACACTCGAGATTGAAACATGCCTTTGAAAAGTTCATTGAATCTCAAAGTATCTAGGAATTTCTAAGAACCAATCAAAAACCTAATACTTAAATATTTCGGTTTTCGTGGTGGAAATTGGTGAATCGTCATTCACCTACCTTTCAAATATGGTATAGCTTAGATTACGGCATACCTCTTCTAAGTTATATTATATTGTGATTGGATCCTAGCCTTAATATTACATTTGGGTGTTTTATTAAGGACTCTCTTACATCTAAACTAATCTTGTCCTTTTCTTTCAGATGTCTTCAAACAATGTTTCCTCTGGCTCTAATCCTAATGGCTCCTTTACCCTTATGAACTTGTGTGGGAAAGTCACCTTTGATGGATCCAACTTCAATGAGTGGATCAGAAACATCAGGATGATTACCCGCTACGAGGACAAAGAATATGTCATTGACAAGGAGCTTAAGGAGATTAATGAGACCACTGCAACTCCTCAGGAGATCGCTGAATTTCAGGCACATGAAAGGGATGCTACGAAAGTGGCTTGCATCATGATGGCCACGATGACAGCGGAACTCCAAAAGTCTTATGAGGATTTCTACCCTTATGAAATGCACTAAGATTTGATGGAAAGATACCATCAAAGTGCACGACAAGAGAGGTATGAAATCATCTGCTCCATGATAACAACCATGATGAAGGATGGAGAATCCATCACGAGCCACATGCAGAAAATGCAAAGGTATGTGGATCGTTTGCTGAAGCTCAATGTGAACTTCCCTGAGGATCTTGAAATAGATATCATTTTGCACTCCTTACCATCGTGCTATGATCAATTCCGCATGACATATCACATGAATAAGGAAAAGGTCACACTCAGCAAACTTCAGGGACTTCTCAAGACCGCAGAATCAGGTCTTAAGGGGAAGTCGGTTGCTATTACTCCTACTCCAAACTCAACTCCGGTTTTGGCAATTGGGAAAAGTCGATGGAGGAAGAGAAAGATGTCCTCGAAGGGTACCAAGGCTCGGACCCTTGATGGCTCTTCTTCAAGTGGAACCAAGAAAGGTTTCATCACTCCTTCTACTGACCCAAAAGAGGCTGAATGCTTCTATTGCCATGAAAAATCACATTGGAAGCGGAACTGCCCAAAATACCAGCAAGATGTGAAGGATGGGAAAGTTAAACCCAACCATGCAGGTATTTACACTATCATTTCTAATAACTCACCCCATTCTAAATCTTGGGTCCTTGATACCGGTTGTGGTATTCATATTTGCTGTGACTTGCAGGGACTAAGAAGAAGTGAGAATGTGGAGCAAGGAAGAATAAACTTGATCATGGGGAATAGGAAAGCTTTACCTGTTACCAAGATTGGAGTTTATACTTTATCGCTAAGTAGTGGGTTTAGTTTAGATTTGAATAAATGTTGTTACTCGCCAGGAATGGCAAGAAATATTATTTCCTTTCATGCTTTGTACAAACAAGGGTTTACCTTTTCATTTAATAATGAAGTTGGTTCGATTGATGCTTTCTTTAATAATGTTCTTTATTTTAAAGCATTACCTTGTGATGGTGTGTATAAAGCTGTATCTGTTATAGATAACTTAGGAAATAATGTTTTGTGTATTGATTCTATTAATAATAATAACTTGGATAAAGCATCATTATGGCATTGTCGTCTTGGACATATAAGCAAGAAACGCATAGGCCAACTCCAAAAGGATGGAGTCTTGGAGTCATTTGATCTAAAGTCAGATGATAGTTGCGAGTCATGCTTACTTGGAAAAA
Organism: Lactuca sativa; assembly: GCF_002870075.4. Taxonomy (NCBI): domain Eukaryota; kingdom Viridiplantae; phylum Streptophyta; class Magnoliopsida; order Asterales; family Asteraceae; genus Lactuca; species Lactuca sativa. The sequence continues at coordinate 199,272,818 of NC_056624.2, forward strand.
TGACAAAGTCAACCTTCACAGGTTCGTGTGAGAGGGGTGAAGGTTTGTTGGACCTTATACACACGGATGTGTGTGGACCATTCAAACATGCCACAAGGGATGCTAATCGTTATTATTTGACTTTTACTGATGATTATAGTAGATATGGATATGTCTACTTGATCAAGCATAAGTCAGAGACTTTCGAAAGGTTTAAGGAATTTAAACAGGAAGTCGAGAATCAATTGGGCAGGAACATTAAGATGCTTCGATCCGATCGTGGTGGTGAGTATCTTAGTTCAGAGTTCCTTGACTATCTAAGGGAATGTGGGATAGTCTCACAATTGACACCTCCCAGGACACCACAGTTGAATGGTGTGGCTGAGAGGCATAATCGAACCTTGTTAGATATGGTTCGTTCCATGATGAGTCGAGCTTCGCTACCAATCTCATTCTGGGGGTATGCCTTAGAGACTGCCGCCCATATCCTTAATCTAGTCCCTACAAAGAAAGTTGCCAAAACTCCTCACGAGATGTGGACTGGTAAAGTACCCAAACTAGACCACATCAAGATTTGGGGTTGTGAGGCTTTCATGAGACGCGAGACTCATGATAAGCTCGAACCCCGAAGCGAGAGGTGTATTTTCATCGGCTACCCACAACAGTCCTTTGGTTACCTCTTCTACAGACCTAGTGAAAATGTGGTCTTTCTAGCTAGGAGGGATTTCTTTAGAGAAAGAGAGTTCATAAGCCAAGGAAACAGTGGGAGGCAAGTTGATCTTGAAGAAATTCAAGAGTCAAGTGGTGAAGGAACTTCAAACCCTAGCACTCAACTTGAGGAGGAAACTCCTGTTGAGCCAATTGACAAGTCTGTACCTCTGAGGCGTTCCACAAGGGTTAGGAATGCTCCTGAGCATTACTATGGATTTCATATTACTGCAGAAGGAGATACACTTATCAGTGATGAGACACTGATAGGTCTGGATGAACCTAACAGTTACGCGGAAGCCATGGCAGGCCCTGAGTCAGCCAAGTGGAAAGAGGCAATGGATAGTGAAATACAGTCCATGTATGACAATCAAGTTTGGAACTTGGTTGAGAATGTACCAGGTTGTAAGACAGTAGGGTGCAAATGGGTCTTCAAGAAGAAGACCGACATGGATGGAAATGTACACACATATAAGGCTAGACTGGTTGCAAAGGGTTTCTCTCAAATTCCTGGAGTGGACTATGATGAGACCTTTTCTCCAGTAGCCAAGATTAAGTCTATTCGGGTTCTGTTGGCCATAGCTGCATTTCATGACTATGAAATATGGCAAATGGATGTCAAAACCGCGTTTCTTAATGGAAAGTTGGCTGAAGATGTTTACATGAGTCAGCCAGAGGGTTTTGTCAGCAACGAGTACCCTAATAGAGTGTGTAAGCTTGAGAAATCCATTTATGGATTGAAGCAAGCACCTCGCAGATGGAATCTTTGCTTTGATGAAAAGGTCAAGGAATTTGGCTTTTCTAGGAGTGAAGATGAGTCTTGCGTGTATGTCAAGGCTAGTGGGAGTATAGTTAGCTTTTTGGTGCTGTATGTGGATGACATACTACTCATAGGAAATGACATCCCAACTCTGCAGGAAGTTAAGTCCTGGCTTGGGAAGTGTTTCTCTATGAAGGACCTAGGAGAAGCTACCTATATTCTTGGAATAAGAATCTTGAGAGATCGGAGTAAAAGACTAATTGGACTTAGTCAGAGTACCTACTTGGATAAGGTGCTGAAGAGATTCAGCATGCAGGATTCCAAGAAAGGAGAGTTACCCATCCAGAGTAACACCAGATTGAGTAAGACACAAAGCCCTAGCACTGAGGCTGAGATAGCAGAAATGAGTCGAACACCTTATGCTTCGGCTGTAGGATCGATCATGTATGCTATGACGTGTACTCGACCCGATGTAGCCTTTGCCCTGAGCATGGTTAGCAGGTATCAGGCGAACCCTGGCAAGGCACACTGGACTGCGGTAAAGAATATCCTCAAGTACCTACGGAGGACTAAGGACTGGGTCCTTACCCTCGGTGGGAGTGATGACTTGAGAGTTGTAGGGTATAGTGATGCCAACTTCCAGACCGATAGGGATAATTTCCGCTCTCAGTCGGGCTGGGTCTTTACCCTGAATGGAGGAGCAATCTCTTGGAAGAGTTCCAAGCAAGAAACAGTGGCTGATTCAACTTGTGAATCAGAGTATATTGCAGCTAGCGAGGCGGCAAAGGAGGCAATGTGGCTGAAGAACTTCATTGGAGACCTTGGAGTTGTACTAGCTATCAAAGAGCCAATGGAGATTTTCTGTGATAATGAAAGTGCTGTTGCCTTAGCCAAAGAACCAAGGGATCACGGGAGATCCAGACACATCGACAGAAAATACCATTTTATCAGACATCGAATAGAAGAATGACTCCTCGTGGCAAAGAGGGTATCATCGAATGAGAACCCAGCATATCCCCTCACGAAGGGACTGACTCGGGTTAAGCATCTCCAGCATGCTCGGAGCATAGGGCTGAAGGATGATATTAGATTCATTAGTTAGATAACCCAGAAATTTGTAAAGTGTAATTGACATTAGATGATGAATAAAAGGAGTTTTATTTATGAGTAAAGTGTTGCTATCTCTTGTTGATCGTTTACTATATTTCTTTTGCATGTTTTGACTTCCAGAATAATTTTGTTTGGTATAACATATTATTCAAACCTCCACAGTCGGTCATATGTCGGAAGTAGGTATGAATCAAGACTGTCATGATGGGTTGTAGAGGTCTAAGGTGTTGGACAAGGCTACAACAATCATGAGTGCTCATAAGTTCTGAGTATTGGACTCAACCCACGCTCACTGGAATCACTTCATGGAATTCTATCTCGAGTGATCGTGAGACGGTAATATCATATAAGTCTTCAAACCTAGAGATATGATTTGTTACTTACAAGTTGGTTATGCATTGACTGTACGAAAACGCATTGGTAACTCGATGTTATAAAACGTGCTTTTGTGTGTAATTCAATGAGTGGTAGAACAAACATATGAGTCGAAGTTTACCTGTTCCTTCTTGGATTAGAAGCTGATATATGGGCCCCTCGATGATTTTGTTTTGACCTATGTACCGGGCCCGGTCAGAACTAAGTTGATGTGTTCAATTATGTTCTTTGTCAAACAAATCAGAGATCGAGAAACAAACTGCTGGACAATAAGAAAGACATTGTTCCATGTATTTGTCCGGCTGATATCTAGAACGGAGGATTATATGATCCCTTATCTTAAATGGCGTACCATTATCTTCTCAGTTCCGAGAGACCTTGAAAGAGCTACGATTGCCGGTCGGTTCCTGAAGTACTAGAGATATAGTTATTAGACTTATCCAAGTGGGAGACTGTTGGATAAGGTGTCTAAGTCCATAACTATTTCGGGTGTGTACTTGACCCGACCCGGCATGGTCCATTTGGGTTGCATGGCACCATGCAATTGGATAGACTAAATGAGAGAAATAACACTTGGAGATTATTGATATATTATAAGTTCTAATATATTAATAATATTATTTGATTAGTTGATCAAAGAATTAATTTGGAATTAATTAAGTGATCAAAGGATAACTAATTAAATATATGGGTTGATTATGTAAATCATTCATATCTTGTATAGTGGGCTAAGAGGCTCCATGGATTATCAAGTTGGGTTCTACCCATAGGATGCTCCATGGGAGTTACAAACCCATGGGTCATGGAAATGAAGAGTCATGACACATTAGGGTTTACATGGTGTAACCCTAGATGTGTCAACACTATATAAGGATCCCATTCTCCACCAAAATCGGTTAGACTAAAGAAACTAGAGGGCTTGGCCGATTTTAAGAAGTGTGTATTATCTCAAAGGTCTTTCCAAGAGTATTTGGTGTTGTGTGAAGCATTTGAGGCATCACACTTGGGGTGCTAGGCTCACAAGGTTTCAAGGAACATAAGCAACAACAAGGTAAGTTATTCTATCTTTCATTCAAGTTAAAATTGTTCCCCATGTATGCTAGATAGGAATATAACCTTGGAAATTCAACTTTGCATGATAATTAGACAAACATAGATCCAAGGTTATTAGGGTTGCATGTACACTTAGGAAGTGTTAGAATGCTCAAAACCCTTCAGTTTGCCTATATTATGTACCTACTTGATCCTTGATTATTTACATGCCGGTATGTTGTGTTTGGTTTGGGTTGAGGCGGTCCTGCTTTGTGTTGTAGGCAAAAATACCTGGTGCGGGCCGGTTGTAAGCCGTAGGCATAGAGGCTTGGGATGAGCGTTTGGGTTGAGGTGGTAAGGCCAACAAACCCGATATAGTTGGGCATTCCAGTCTGATGACTGACTGGACCTGTTGCTCGTTTACATGTTTCTTTTATGTATTGTGTATTGGGGGAATCTCACTAAGCTTTATGCTTATCCAATTGTCTATTGTTTCAGGTATCATCAGTGTTTATGGGAAGGCGTTTTTCTATGATACTTTGATTTTTAATAAAGGTACTTGGGAATAAACGGTTTTCTTAATAATGGATTTATAAATTGGGAAATTTAACCTTGATAAAAATGAAAAATTTTGGGTTGTAAAAATGGGACGTTACAAGATAATGTCGCCAACTCTTGAGGGAAAAACCACTTCCCCTAACTCTAGATCATGATTAGGATAATTAGCCTCATGATGCTTCGGATGCCTAAAAGCATAAGCAATCACTATACCCTGTTGGATGAGCACCACACCCAAACCTGTGATCGAAGCATCACTACACCCTCTGGAAGGGTTAACACTAGAGCCTCACATAATCTCTTCCTTAAAGTGTTAGATGCTTCCTATTGCTCAGGCCCCTACTAAAAAACAACACTCTTCTTCTTTAGATGGGTGAGTGGGACAACAATCTTGTAGAAGTCCTAAATAAACCTTCTATAGTAACCTGCTAACCCAAGAAAGCTCTGAATCTCAGATGGATACTTCGGGACCTCCCACTGCATCACAATCTCAATTTTGGCCGGATCGACCAAAATCCCATTTTGATTGACGAGGTGTCCAAAAAACTAAACTTCGCGTAACCAAAACTCGCACTTGGAGAACTTGGTATACAACCTCTCCTTCCTCAAAACCCCAAGAATCTCTCACAGGTTCTCCTCATGTTGCTCCTTGGTCTTGGAATAGACCAAAATATCATCAATGAACACAATAACAGACCGGTCAAGCATCGCCCTACACACCCAGTTCATCAGATTCATGAACGATGTCGGTGCATTGTTTATCCCAACTGGAATCACCATGAACTCATATTAATCATAACGAGTCCGAAAGGCCATTTTCTTAATATCCTTTTTGGCCTTCATCTGATGATACCTAGACCTCAAATCGATATTGGAAATCCAATATGCACCCTGCAGCTGATCTAATTGGTCATTAATCCTCAGAAGTGGATAGCGGTTCTTCATTATCAACTTATTTAACTCTCGGTAATCTATGCACATACGATGTGAATCGACCTTCTTCTTAACAAACAATATTGGCGCTCCCCATGGCAAACTACTTGGTCGGATAAACTCCTTGCCTAAAAGCTCTTGTAGCTGAGAGGAAAACTCTTGCATCTCAGGCGATGCGAGGCGATATGGTGCCTTAGCTATCTCAGTCTCCCTAGGGATCAGATGGATCCTAAACTCAAAATGCCTCTCCGGAGGCACACCAAACAAATCCTCTGGGGAAGCATCATGGAACTCTCGGACTACTAGTAAATCGGACATCGAGCGCTTCTTCTCCTCTCGAGTATCAACCACATAAGCAAGGTAATACCTACAACCATGTTGGCTATTTCTCCTAGCCCTTTCATTAGAGCAGAAGGCCGAGCAACCCTTAGTACCCCCACGGTCATCTTTCCCCCACTTAGGGTATGAACCACCACTAAGTGCCGCTTGTAATCAATCAGATCCCCAAACTAGCTCAACCAATCCATACTCACAATCACACAAACATTCCCCATGCAAGAATAACTTTAACAAGAAAATTAATAGAGACATACTAGTAACGACTTTAGACACCACCCTTTCTTCCTCCGTTGTTAGCCAACTCTCCCATGGCGGCCATCCATGAATCGTAAAGTCGTAAGAGTTAGTGCCTGTACTGGACTGACAGAAAACAATGGACAATTGACCTTTACATGGCATGCATGATCACAATGGAAACAAACCCTAAACCTTTATGTTCAATCCTTCGCCTGATGGCCCTCCTTGCTGCACTTGAAACAACCGGACCCTGGCCAACAAGAACCGTCACAACTGGCATTTTTGCTATGAAATTCTACTCTCATGTAATCATTCACCTAGTATAATAACTTGTACTCTAAGCGAATCTCTTACTCTATGCTCATTCAAATGCACCTTTCATGTACAACAAATAGTCTGAAAACCCTAAGAATCTCGATTTAAGTCCATATTGGACTAGGATCTCCTTATTGGGCCTAATGGACCAATAAGCTTCCGACTCGACTATTTTGGGCTTAGGACCCTTAAATGGGCTCTAATTGGACCCACTTCCATAAAACTTAGCATTTTGGGCCATTTTGGGTCCAAAATAAATTAGTTTACCCTTACTGGGCCTTATTGGGCCATAACAACTAATTAACCCTAATTGACCATAAAACCCATTCTTTATACTATTTGGGCTGTGAACTACCCTAAAGGCCCAATGGGCCGAAAATTATCTTTATGGGCTTCATAATTTCGAACCAAAGAAAGAATTGGGCCAAACTAATTCACCCTCCTTCCTCCTAGCCTAAATCTCGGTCCATGTTTAAAAAAAGGAAAAGGAAAATAAGGGGATTAACTAGCATTAGACACATCATTATTGTATAATGGACTTCCATGCAATTTTCCCACTAAATAACTCATACATCTCATGCATCCAAGTGACCATCCCATCCTTACCTTCCTCTCCCATCTCTCTTTCTATTTACAGCCAAGAGCAAAGACCACACACACACAACATTAAACTCTCTCAAACACTCTCAAGAAACTTCCTCATCTTACTCTAAATTTTTCGAGCTTTGTGGGTGCTTTCATGAGGAGTCTTCATCAATATCATCATCTTTGGTAAGTTTTTGCTTAGATGTATGATTTAACTTCTTTATCTCTTCAAAAGTCTCCTCTTACACCCATACTTTTGTGGATCATGCTCTTAGAACCATCTAAGTTCAAGATCTACTCAAGAAAGCTTGCTAGGATCAAAAATCTTCTTCCACTTTTTCATTAACACTGATCCATCACCCCAAGGTGAGTTCATACCCCCTATTTTTGATTTTTACTTGGTTTTGGGGGAGAATACAAGTTGCTTTATGTAGATCTATGTGTATATGCATGAATATGTGTGTTTTTCATAACTTATTTGTTGATTATGTGCTATTTACTTCATAAGTCTAAAAATATGTTAAGAATATCAAGTTTATCACTTAGATCTACATGAAAACCTTGAGAAAAGTATGTGTTATCACATATAATACATGTAAACTTGTAGATATGGGATTTATACACTTAAAATAGCAAAAATGAGTGTTGTGTTCAAAGATCTATAAACTAAACTCAAAATTCAGCCCTTGACAAAAAAGCTTTGGTCCAATCTCGGACTGTTTTGACCAACTTAATGACAATATTTTTCAAAACTGTTTTACATGCAAACAGTTCAGGTTTATACCTTTAAAATGACTACTCTCACGTTTTCATACATTTTTCTAAAATGTTTGGCGAATTTTACAAAACTGCCTATCATATTTGAAATAATTTCGGACCAGTCTGTGGAGGTGAGCAATTTCACCCTTGTTAGAGGCCATTAGAAATTTTAAGAAAAATTGTGAACAAATTAGACAAAATCTCCAAACTTCCAGAATTTACGGATCTAAATTTCGACTTACGATGATTTTTCTACAAATTTTCCAACAACTTGGTCAGAAAAAGCCAAAACCCAGAAAAATGTGTATTTTCACAAAAATCAAGCCAAAAATGGGTTTAAATGTTATTTTTATCACAAACTAGTGATAAACACAAGCTTTGAACAAAATGGGGACTAAAGTGTTATTTTACAAAAATTGGGCCTTAATTGTAAATTTTTGGCTTAATGGGCCAAGAACGTCATTTTTATAAAAAGTGGTCCTTTTATGTTATTTTAGTGAATACTTGAATTGAAACCAACAATAAACTAACAAACGGATTAATTTTGATAATTTTAGGTTGCTGGGCCTTAGTGGCCCATTTATATGTTTGATAGGTTGTGTATACTATTTGCGTGCTATTTGGGCCTATAAATACCGTACATGTGAAATGGACCTTAGTTGTCTTTATACATATATTTTGGGCCCATGTTATATAAATCTCATTTCTATTAGGTCTTGAAATGACTCACATGTTTAGTGATGCCCTAGTGGCTCATTTACATGGTTCATTGGGCCTGGAATGAGTTTTATACGTTTATCTTCGCGTAAATTCGATTAAGGATCTAGTGAGTCTTGTCGGTTTGCACCTCTAAGTGTATAATCGTAGCCTGTAGTATAATCAGAGTCTCTTGGAAGGAGAGCGGGGTTTTGTGTATAGATCTATACGGGGATGGCACCCCACACCTGAGTTGTTCGCTACCGTTAGACTACATCGGTCTAGGGTGACTATAACCTTATTCTATTTTTCAGTTGACGTTCCCAAATGCCAAGACAGGCGAAGTTGTCATTATTTAGTATGGTTATAACGGCTAACTTAGAGAAATTAACGTTATTGAGTTTGCAGAAGATCATTTTCTATTATGTTGGATTGCTAGGAAACTTACTCACACTGGTACCCCACCTTGGTGTTGGTACGGCAACATTATCTATTTTCTTTCATGATTGGATTATTCGGTAACTTACTCACATTGGTACCCCACCTCGGTGTTGGTACGACAACATTAACTATTCTTCTATTGCGGGCAACATCGGGTTGTCTAGGGACATTCTATATACATTCTCTTCAATCACTTTTGACATTCTATTAAACAATAACAAACATGCATTAATACAAGATCAGACATAAACATACCAAACTAATTTAAGAAAATACAGGATTTTCTTGTGATTACAAAGTTATACAAATCATTTTCTCAAATATACTTATGAACTCACCAACATTATATATGTTGACGTTTTTAACATAACTTGTATTCTCAGGGACTCGTTAAGCAGAAGAATCAACAAGAATAGGGGACTTTGTTTTGTGTACTATTAAACATCATACATTGAATGTTTTGGTCATGTTATTTAAAAGATTGCACCTGATGTAAACAATGACAGTTGTATTATATTATGCATGGTAATGATGATGTTATGTTTCATTTATATTCACTATAATGATATTTCAAGGTGAAGTCACGCGCAAACCCCCAGACGTTTCCGCCGTCTGGTTCGGGGGTGTGACAAGAACCCTCATGAACCCTACTACAGTTGCTTCAAGTGCGGTCCTTCGGGCCTTCGGATCGAGAATCAACGAGCTTGAACCGCTTAGTTGCAGTTTTGTCTGAATCAAGGTCTGGCTCTTCTCCTTCTTTTGCGTCTCTAGATCTATCTTTATTCTCCGGGCATGCAACTGCAGCTCTGCTAGCTTCCGATACTGGGTGGTCGACACGAACTCCCTAATATCTGTCTTGAGCATACTCAAGTACCGGGACATATGTACCTGCTTCGGGGTTGCATACTCGGGGAAAAGTAGGGCCCTCTCGGTGAACATCTTAGTGATATCGATCACCATCTCTGTCGTCTGCTTGAGCGATAGGTACTCGTGAGCCAACCTCTCTTTGTCCACAAGTGGGACACACTTTGTGTGGAACATCTCTGAGAACTGCTCCTATGTCATTGTGGCCCACTCCACGGGGGGAAAACTTTGTCGTTTTTTCCGCTTAGTTTTTTTGCACACCTCTATTATACATGATTATCTATACTTTTACCTACTTATAACTATTAATATCGTTCAAAAAGTTGTATGCACCTTCAATATCTGTTACTCATTTCATTGTTTAACATTGTAATGCCTATTCATACTTGTGATTTTTGATACGCATACATACATACACATAGACACATACACACACATACATACATAAACATACACACTCAAATACATATACATACACACATAAACATACAATATGCACAAACATATACACATACACATATATATACATATATAAACGTACATACATATACACACATGACATACATACATACATATACATACATACACATACACATACATACATACATACATACATACATATTTATTCACATACATATACACATACATTTATACACATTCATTCATATACATATACATACACATACACATACATACTTACAAATTCATATCTACATACACATATATAAAGCCGTATGCACCTTCAGAATCAATAATCATCACGGGATTCGTTACTTATTTCATGTTTTAACATTACAATCACTACTTTCACCTAGACACATGCATACAAACGTATCCACATACATACACATATACACATACACATACACACATATCTACATACATACATATACATATATACACATGCACATATATACATACACACACGTAGCTTCTTTTGCTTATTAGTGTGTTAAACATAGTTTTTTTACGATTCGGTTATTTCGCTTCATGCCATATGTGTGTATGTAAGACAATAATGGATGTGTTAAACAATATTATTATTATTATTATTATTATTATTATTATTATTATTATTATTATTATTATTATTATTATTATCACCATCATCATCATCATTTTTCATTATTTGTGCATTAAACGTAGATTATTTCCCCTTATTGATGTGTTAAACGTAGTTTTTTTTTGTCGTTTATTTGTGTGTTAAACACATTCATTACTATTATTATATATTATCATTATGTTTATAAATATTGTTGTTGTAATTATTAATATTATTAGTATCATTTTTTCATTGTATGTGTCTTAAATATGTAAAAAAATCAAACCGAAAAAAAACTACATTTTAATACTCCAATAATAATAATAATAATAATAACAATACATCCGCCTCAAAATTATTATCCACAAACAAAAAACATATAGATTAAGGAAATATTAATTATCACTAACTTTATTAAATGAAATAATAGTTACCGTTTGTTGTATTTAATTTCATGGTAGTTGAATTTAATTTGATGATAGTTTAACAATAAGCGGTATTTTAATAAAAATAATATTTATTTTTAGAGATAGACTAGTATTTTTGAACAAATCAAAATGAAAACATGGACTATACTATTAATATGGGATGATGGGATAAATAATAATAACAAAAACGATCAAAATAACGAATAAGTAATATATGTTATGGTAGAAGTTTGGATGTGGCATATGCGTCCATATGGTAAAGTTGTTGTATCTTCGCAACATTGGTTCTGTTCGAACACCGGCCCTTGTGTTTTTTTTATTTTTCCTTGCGATTGATTTGCGACGGCCAAAAAAAAAAAAGAAAGAAAGAGCGAATATGATTTTTTGTTGGTATTACTGATGGATTTCTGACGCTTTGTCTTTGGTCGCTAAAATTGTCACTAAATTAGGGCATCCCATTCGGTCGGTAATTAACGACCGAATTAATTTTGTAGCTAAAATCTGTAGGTAAAATCCTTTTTCTAGTAGTGATTGAATAACCAACACAATGCTCGTTACTATGTTGATCATTTAGTTATCATATTAAGAACTTCTCTAATTGTCACATAAGATCATCATCTTTAAAATTGCCATGTTTCACGAAAAGAAAATCGTGAACATGTAGGACCCAGAAAATCTAAGTCCTAACTCGTTTTCGGGTTTAAGGATTTTGTTTATGCGATTTCTATAACTAAGCACCTAATAGATCATTGAAAGCTTAAAATGCGATTGTGTGTTTTCGATTTTATTTTACTAAATATAACTATGTTTTCTGATTTTAAACCAATGTTATACGCTTGTAGGCTACAATATAAGCTTCTGATCTAAAGCAATTTTATTAATAACGTTATACGTTGCACAGAAACCAAATGGTATTTGAGTCATATTATACAGATTATTGTCACTCTTATCATCTTATGTTACTGAAATCAGTTATGAAGAAAATCTACATGGGAAACTATTTCTATGAATTACGATACTATATGATCATACCATACATGAAATTTAGAGAAGTGCTGTAACTAGTGATTTTATGTCCAAGAAGTTGGTGAAACAATGATAATTTGCCTAGAAATTTTATCATCAAAAATACCATTGTTTTCTGAGCTAAGATAAAGGATGGTCATAGATTTGCCTCTACTTGACCGGTTTGTCCGGAATATGCAACAGATTTGACCGGCAAAGCGGACAAGTGAACTGATCCTGGTGGAGCCAGCTCTCTATGCAGCACGTATGGAACACATGACGACATCTGCTGAGTTGACTCACGATATCTTCATCCTGGAACTCAGCCAGGCAAATTGAACAACTTTCGTCTACCAATCTCATGGTGGATCCGGCATTATCACCACCATTGTTATTTATTAAGAGGTCGTTGAACTGGAGATCCGAATGGTGGAAGATATTAGGAAAGACGTCCTGATGAAGATGGTCGTGATGGCATGCGTTAAAGAAGGTGAAAATGGTGGAAAGAATGTCAAAAAGTGCATGTTTGATTTGAAGAAATGGTAACCAGATGCAAGTAATGAATATAAGTGTGGGTATGGAGGAACCATAGCCTTCATATACAACACAAATCATCCTTAATTTGGATTGCTTGATTTTTTTCACTCCTGGTTTCTTAAGCTTGCAATTAGGAGGTATGAGGAGCACTTTAAATAGTCAGATTCCTAGTACGTCAACGTATTATTTATGTTATTATCTTAGTTAATACATGCCTACCTGAATTAATATAATCAGACTCGTACAAGTTGAAGAAAAAAAAAGACTCGTAGCAAGCAATGCATGAATAGAAGTGTGGTATAGAGCATTATATATATATACTAATGCATGGGAGACAATTAAGAGCTTAATGACAAACGTTAATTAATGCTTTCTGCCGGTGCCGACCCCGCCACCCAAATCTTTCTCTTGATTTATACTCTTTATAAAAGTAAAATAAAATAATAATAATTAATTAGAATACTGGCTAGGGATAACCAATACCATATTTTTTTCTAAGAGACAAAACAACGTACGCACAAACAATAATTATTTTATAAGAAAGTTTTATATATCACGGTAGTTATTATGTCATGGTTAATGTTTAGATCATCTCTATTTTATGTCTTGATTATAATTAACAAAAATGTAGCATTTTTATCAATCGTTATAGCGATTTAAATACACTATTATATTTTTATAAATACTAATATTTGTACTTTACCTATGTTGGCAATGTTGTTTATTTATGACTATATATGTATAATGAACTTGGTTGAAAACGTTTTAAAGTTTTATGTTTATTGCCATAAATTTTGTTAGAAATTAACTACAGTTGCATCTTCATCGATACAATGGAAACTAGAAATGGATTAGAAAGATGTAAACTATAATTAATCGGACAATATCTTATTTAATGAAAAACTAGAAGGCGAAGTGGCGAACCCATCCTACGCATGGGTTAGAGGTGTTTCATTTTTTATTTGTTGTTGGGAGTGAGACAATAAAAAAGAACACTATCATAAACAACAATGCTAAAATAACTATCCGTTGAACAATAAGCATAAACAACCATAAAGTTTTAGTGAACAAAACGTAATAAGACCAACATTTTCATTTGTGGACCTTAGTAAAATATCAACATATGGGGTTCAACAAATGAAAATATCAAAATAAAAAAGAAGTGAATTCTAAATCTTGGTACAACATCAAGATAATAGACTTTAGATATTTTTAATAAAACTGCACGTATAATGAAAAAACATAGTTGCCATAGGTTTCAGATAGGTTCCAAAATCTTCCACTGCTTCCCGACTATTTAATGACCCACTTATAACATTAAAGTAGGAAAAAACCCAATTACCCATGGAAACACAACCTTTGTTCACCTTTATTGTGAATTCGATCTTGGCTTCTTAGGTTTGTTGATAATCTACCAAAGAACTTCTAACACAGCGGTATCAGGTGGTGTCTTTTCTTCTTGAGGTCGAGGGTTCAAGCCCCATGATGGACATATGTGAAATTAAATGTTTGTATAGGAGTAGATTATAATATTGTATTTACCGGTTCAAAAAAAAAATTAAAACTGTATGAAAATGAAAAATTACAAAAAATAGTTAATGAAAGTAGGATGATATACTACACTTACAATGGAAAAATATGGAAGCATAAATTTAGGCAAGATGGGGCTTTACCCATCATACTTTTTAAAAAAATTTCATAATGTATTACCTCTTCTTTGACATAGGCAAGGGCTTCTAGTTCATTTAGAAACTCTTTTGACTTGTTAAATAAGCCTCCTCTTAACATACACTTTCAATAACGTTGTCAAAACAACCTCCAATCTCTAAGTTGTAAGCAACATCCAAGGAAAGCTTTACAGTTGTAATACAATATTTGAAGGCAATTAAGCATATGAAACAAACCTTGTTTGGAGCTAACCCTATTGATTTCACCTCTGTAAGCGAACCAAACATGAGTGTCCCATATATAACATTGACTATTCGTAAGCCCTTGTACTTGATTTGTTGAACCATATATGTTTCCTTTTTCTAGCCATCTTGGACTTTAGCACAACCTAAATAGACTTTAAGTCTACTAATACAGAAGTTGAAGGAGAATCAAATTTACATCTAGCAATCGAGTTTAGGTCTATCATAAAATTTCAAAATATTGTGGTAGAACTAAGTAGAGGTGGCAAAAATTGACACAACACAAAACCCGACATGAAATAAACGGGTTTGGGTAAGATATTTCAACCCGTTTAAATAAACGGGTTGACACGACATGACATAAAAATTAAACGGGTAAGGTTCGGGTTGAGAATTTCAACTCGAATATGACTCGAAAATGACCCATTTATTTATAGGTAAATTTTTTGAATTATTTAAACAAACTAGAAATATACAAAACCAAAACCATAAGTAAAAGAAAACCTTCGAATTGAGTCGTTTTGTAATGTTGAAATGACTTAGCCGTCTAGATCAAGATTTAATTTAAGTTTTTCCATTCTCTCCCAAACTACCCAGTCTCTTTCACCTCTCTCACATCCTCGCGACCTTTTCATTCGCCTCCCCAACTCCCACTCTTTTAATTTTGTCATTTAAATTTGCTATGATTTCATCTATTCTGCCTCCAAACTGTTAGTTTTTCCTCTCCGCCTAACAAACTCCTACTCTTTTAACATGCTCAATCTTTTAACCTCATATGACAGGACATCTTTCAAGGTATAGTCCTAACCCGAAACCCGACACGAACTCGACACGAAAATAAACGGATTGACACAACACGACACGTTAATTAAATGGTTCGGGTTAGGGTCAAGCACTTTCAACCCGTATAGTGTTTCGACACGACACGAACCCGACACGACACGACACGATTGCCACCTCTAGAACTAAGGACTAAAGGGTAAATATGTAATGTAACGCCTGGTTCCCTGGTATGCATTTAATAAAGTATTTTTTTTTTTGAAATACTGACTTGGCGAGTTGGTAGCCCTGACTCGTCGAGTAGAAGGCACTTTGTGTGTGGGGTTTAAATGACCTACTCGACAAATCGTAGCCCTAACTTGACGAGTACGACAGGCTGGATGAAACCTTAATCTTTAGGGTTTGCACCCTATTTAAGCATCATATCTGGCCTCCATTCCAGCCCTCATCACCTCCAAACCCTATTATCGAAACCCTAATCCTCCATAAGTGAGCTTGAGCTATTTCTTGTCATTTTGAGTGTTATTTGTGCCTTGTGAAGCTTGTGGAAGAAGTAGAAGATAAAAGACTCAAGAGGGAAGGAATAGATCCAGAAACTACACTCCTTTTGCTACATTTTCTAGTAATCAAGTTTCCAACTTGATCATTCTTCTCTTAGATCTATTTATGTCCATTTTATGAAAGTTTTGGGTCAGGAACCTTGGTCATTGGGGTTTGGACGTCCCAAGTGACTCATATCTCAGATCTAGGATCTAGAAAGGGTTCCATGGCATAAAGATGTAAAATTTATGACCATGGAAGCCCCATGCAAGCATATGAGCAAGTTTATGGTCTTTTTAGCCCTAAAAGACCATGCATGGAAGGAAAGTTCGGAGCTTTATGTGTCCAACATATGCTAAAACCCTAGATCTAGGTTTGTATGCGTGGATTTGAGATTATATGGCCTTTTAGACAAGATCCATGTCTTATAGGAATTAGGGTTTTGTCTAAACCCTTTTAGAAGGGTTATGAACGGGTAAAGTTGGAAACTTTACCCTTAGAAAGGCCTTTCCAGTGGGCAAACGAGCTAAGAACCTTGGATCTAGAAGATATGGACTTAATCTATTAAGATGGCCAAACTGACAGAAGGACTTATCGAGTCCATAAGGGAACTCGACGAGTCATGTCGTGTTGTCCCGATTTCAGATAGTAGAACTCGACGAGTCTGTATAGGGACACGACGAGTGGATGAGCCAAGTCGCAACTGAACAGCTCGATAAGACTCGACGAGTCGGTGGAGCGACTCGGAGAGTTGAGTCGCGATTTCAGGATTTCTGAGTAATAGAACTCAGCGAGTTGAAAGGTTGAATCAGCGAGTTAGTCAACCCAGAATGTTGACTTTAACCAGAGTGTTGACTTTGACCAGGGGTAAAATGGTCATTTTACCCTATGAAGAGTTATCAGTTTTTGATTAAGTGTTATTATGGAATTTATAGTCGAAGAGTCGCCGGAGCAGCAGACAGGGACTCCTCACTCGAGTTCAGCATTCAGTTTGAGAGGTGAGTCTTCTCCTATAGGAGCGGGTCTAAGGCACCAAGGCCGGCCCGTTTATGTGTGATTGTATGTGCTGGGGTTAGCCCGATGTAGGTTTTAAGTTCCAGACTTTGGTCTGATGTCGGGCGGGGCCCGATGCAGTTAGTATGCTTGATGTCTTCGTGATTCTTGCATGTGTGTGATTATGTGTTCCGGACTTGGTCCGATACTGGGGCAAGCCCAAGGAATGTTAGCTTTCTTGTTATGCTTATGTTTATGTATATGATTATATTATGTTCATGATATATATACCGGACTTCGGTCTGATGTCGGGTGGGGCCCGATGTAGGGGCTAGGCCTAAGTATGCCGGACCTCGGCCCGATGTCGTGCAGGGCCTGATACAATGGGTTAGGCCCAGTATGTGATTATGTGTATAGTATGTGGTAGCTTGGAGAGACTCACTAAGCTTTGTGCTTACAGTTTTCAGTTTTGGTTTCAGGTACTTCCACTAGCAAAGGGAAGGGCTTGGGATGATCGCATGGCACACACCACAGATTCAGCCTGGGATTGTTTTAGACTCTAATGATTACTTATATGATTTTGATACAGTATTGACATGATGTTTTAAGATACATGATCCTTGGTTTTTATTATGATGATGGATGATTTATGGTTTTATTAATGATTTAAAAATGAAATTTTTGGCTTGCATTTTTGGGATGTTTCATGTAATAAACTAATTAATAGAAAATTCAAGGATAGTGAGTGAATACCGAAATAGGAATACACAATTCTACCCTCCCTCTGAAAATAAACTGAGGGTATGAATCAAATAGAGTTCACATCAATGAGAGAATGTTATACTAACCATTCAAGGTTAAGAAATTGTCTTTACCTCATACTATAAACAAATCCAAGTCAAGAGTATGAACCTGAAATAGATATGCTATCATGGTGAAGACAATAGAAAGCGTGAACCCATAAATTGGAAATCAGATTCAGATACAACACATTCAAATGGATAAAAAAACTGGAAATAAGATACTTTAACTTCATAAATCCACATAATAATGTATAATTATAAAAAAAATGAACATATAAGCAAAAACCATATGAAACATAATAGGAATGTGAGACAATATCTTATTTTGTTAGGATCTCTGTTTCAACATGAGTTTTAGCCTATAACAATAGATAAAAAAAAATATAGTTAATTTTTCCCCAAAAGGCACATCGGAAACATTTATCTATAAACTTTAGATGCACAACAACATAAATACCTTAGCTAATCTAATGCAATCACAATCCAAGAACAAAAACATGAGGAAAAGAAGCAAGTGACTCTTTACCTGGCTAAGATAGGATGAACAACAACAAAAAATCCTCTATAGTTTGTGTACCTGATATCGCAACAACCAACCAATTTCATAAACATTTTTTAAGCACAAATTAACTTCAGTAAATATAAATAAAATCATGAAAGACCGTCAAAAGCAAAAAACTGATAATTACCAGATATTAGGTTGTCGACGTAGTTGGAATCCAAAGGAGCTGATGAGGAATGGATACAATGGTTTGAATCAATTAGGGTTTCTTATGGTGAGATTGAGAGAAAAAAAGGATTTGGAAAGGGAAGATCGTCCACAAGTGTGGTGGTGTGATGGTATTGTGGTTCCAACGGCAGACATCTGTAAAGTAAATCAACAATCAAACAAAAAATTAGGGTTTTTCATCTTCACTGAAACACGAAAAAATCAATCCAACATTCTGCGATCAAAAGGGAGGAAGAGGAGAGAAAAATTAGAACAACAAACCGTTTGAACAGATTATAAGTCATATATTTAACAATTTTTATTTGTGAACAAGAATCTCAAGAACTTCAATTACAATAAAACCTTGTTAATTTCGACTTTTGTAAGGAATTTGATGCGATACAAAAAAGGAAAGAAATTGCTAGCGACAATCAGTCGTCGTATGTACATTGTAAAAATCATCTGAAATTATAGAATTAGTGAATAAGACTATACGGAGTGTGGCGCGGTTCCATACTGCGGTTTTGCCAGCTGGACCGTGCACACCGCCCCCTGGGTGCGATTTCCTATGGTTTTGGCCGTAGTACGGCGAGTTATAGCCGTGTCTCGTGATTGGCTGTTGCTTCTTTTGATCGTTGAACAGTCCTTTGCATAGTTAATTTTTTTATTTTTTTTATTTTTTAATTTTTTTAATTTTTTTATTTTTAAACTCACCTTATATATACTTACCATTACTTATAAAATTTTCACAATAATTTCTTATCTTTTTACTATCTCTTCCTCAATTTTTTTTTTCAAAATGTCTTCTTCCAAAAGACCCACCAAAGAAAACACATCCGCTAGAAGCACCGTAACCCCAATACCTTCATTTGATCAACCCATTTTTTCACCTCCGTATTACCACTATGGCGGTATGCTTTCGTATTTTCCACAACGACCAACACAACCACTACCACAACCCGACACATATTTTAATCCATTTAATTTTTTGTCCCAACCCGAGTTTGTTCAACAAACACAAACACAACCATAAATGGTCGTTTTTTATTCCGAACCGGGATTCGTTAAAGAAACTTAGCCACTCGAGCAGCAACTAAAAGAAAATAGAAGGCGGAGGCTAAAGGTTGGGAACCACTAGAAGTTTTAGTGTTGCCACAATCTTGAATCGATATTTCAGAAGATGCGTTGACTGGAAAAGACCAAAAACATGACCGCTTTTGGATTTGTGTTTTACATAGATTCCATAAAGGAATGAACCGTGGAGAATATCGTTCAAAACATCAAGTGTACTCGAAATGGGGGAAGATGAACAAGGAAATCATGTTGTTTAGTGATTTGTATACCAACATGAAACGTCAATGGAAAAGTGGAGAAAACAATGAAATGATTTTGAGGAAAGCGTTGAAAGTGTATCAAAAAGAAAACCTGAAGGCTTTCAAGTTTCTTGAAGTTTGGAATTTTGTGAAAGATAACAAGAAATGGCAAAACATCAAAACATCAGATGAGCATATCGACAGTGGTTCAAAACGCAGCAGAACATTTGAGTCCGACCACACTACATCAGATGTGCGTGTTCAATTTGATCTGAACGAGGATCAACATGTTCCAGTTTAACATCTTCCCGACCAATGGGAAGAGACAAAGCAAAAAAGCAAAGTCAAAGGCAAAGCGTTGAATTCAGACGAGTTGAAAGAAATGGGGGCCGATATGAAAGGTATAAAAGATAGAATGGACATGATCTTGCAAATTGCTTCTGAAAGAGAGCTTCAGAAACAAAGGGACAACAACATGAGAGTACCATCGATGGACAAGTTGAATATGACCGGGGACAAGCTTCAAGTTATTTTGGCGATGAAGGAGGAAGTGAAAAAACGGTACGCAAATCGTAGCTAACTTCTAGTTTTTTATTCAAGTTTTTAATCGTGTGGTGTTTTTTTTAAGTTGTAGGTTTTATGTTTCTAATTTGCTTTTCTAAATTTTTAGGTTTTTTTTAAGTTATGTATGGCATTTTTATTTTTAATTAATGAGAAAATATCTTTTAAAAAAATTATCCATTAAAAAAATAATAAAATAAACCCAAATAATGCAATGTAATTTTTTTAAATAAAGTTTTATTTGATTAAATTATTAAAAAAAAAAAAAAGTGTGGCACCACTCCTTGGGTGTGGCAAAAAAAACTACACTTATGTGGTAAAAAATGATGTGGCGCACATGTGACAGTGAAGGAAGTGCGGTTTCGGTGACACCACTCCCTCCAGCCTAAGAAACCCATCAGAATTCAAACCATGTGATGATAAGAACCGAAAGAGCACAACAAATCCCAATCACCTCTTTCGCTCTATATATGATGAGAAAACATGTTTCTGCATCATCGATAGAAGAAAGCTGATGTTCAGTCATTGTGATAGAAGAAGGAAAATAGATGATGAAGAAGGAAAATTAGATTATCTAATCCTATGGAAAACATCTTAGAAAAATACAATGAAAAAAAACATGCATATAAAACATAGTGATAGAAGAAAGCTGATGTTCAATCAGGAAACTTGGAATCGAGAAAAGACGGCCTTCAACAACAATAGAAAGGAGCTTTAATTTAGGGTTGAGATACGCAGGTGATGAATTGTTGCTTCTCTACTCTCGTCCCCCTCTATTCTCAAATCGATATGACATAGATGCTTAAAAAGGAAGTGAGATGTCGTCAAATCATATGGCTTACCTTCTTTAGTGTGATTGAAAAGTATAGTTCTCAAAAGCAATAAGAAACTGAAGGAGGTTAAGAACGATGAAGAGATTTCCTTCCCAACGGCAGTTGAGAGCGGAGATGGAGACGATGGGGTTTTAGAGATGTTGAACATGGTCGTTGGCGTTAGGAGGAGAGAGGGGAAGGTAGAACATGTTTTGAAGGAAGTGGTTCTATGCCCATTGAAATGTGTCATTGGTGTACTAGATAACCACCAAACATGGCACATCAAAAGGAAACGTGTCCAGGAAGCCGACCAAGGGATTAAACTTGCCAACCCCTCAAAATAGTGTGATCAAAGTCTCAAGTATCAAAATTTTACTATTCATTTGGCTTTCCAAAGCAAAACCTTTTGCAGATTTTAGTCCATTTTGACAGATTTAGTCTCTTTAATAAAGGTTTTATATTTTGACAGATTTAGTCTATAAATTTTTTTTAATTTATAGAAAAGGTCTTTGTAATTTTTTTTTTCAAAACTAATCCATATGTGTAAGATTATTGTAGTTTGGCAGGTTTGAACCCTATGTACAACACTAATTACAAAAATTGTCCCCGTAGTTTACAATATTTTGTGGAGTTGTCGCTTTTGGTCCAAAAAAAAGAAAAATTGTCCCGAGGCGAAGCCCAAGTTATGCACCTAGTTAATATTAAGCATCTAAAAAATGTTTGCATTGAGATACTCTAACAAGGTAGAAAACAAGATGGCTTTGTAATCAACAAGTTTGACATGCATTTGATGGGCTGTGTGAGTTTGATTTTCATGTTTAATATTTTGATCTTATATGCATAGGTTGCATAGAATTTAATCAAGAAAATATCCACCAAAGACACTTTCAATTCAAAAAAAAAAAAAAAAAAGCAATCTTCTGCATGGCATACACAAAATGGTCAATTTAACGAGCGGGCCAAAATATTGAGTATATCAACGATATAATTTTGGAGTTATAATTCATTGTAAAAACATATTCGGGTGTGAAAAGTTAGTGTAAAATGATGGATTTGAATATAGTTGAATTATATATAAACTTAAAATATTTCGACGCAAAGATTTGCCGATTAGTTACTCTAAAGCAATGATGTTGAGGTGTGAAGTTGTGGTGCGCAGGGACGTATCTAACCTTGTAGAAGGTAGGTCCTAGGACCTACCTTTTATTTTTTTAATACAAGAAATATATATAGAAAATATGTAGGAACTATATTATTTTTTGCTAAAAGACCTACCTATTTTTGCTAACAGACCAACCTATTTCAATTTTATTTACATAAGGAACCATGTGGTTTTTGTTTTTAGGTTCGCTACTGGTGGTGCGAGATACATGGTTGCAATGTTGGGGGTGCTAAGTTGTAGGGTTGAAGACGCAAACCATGTGGTGCATGGCCTTAGGTGCTAAGTTGTATTTTCATGCATCAGGAGAGCTACCATGATAAAGTATAAAAATAAATTAGACCGATTTATATGAAGACTTTAGAAACATATATTTTGTATACAAAATATATAGATCATTTATGTGCATTAGAAACATAAAGAGCAACATGGTTAGATGACTAAGGCTTTTGATCCTCAAACATGAGGTCTGAAGTTTGATCCCATACTTTTTCATATGATATTTATTTTACTAGACACATTTAAGTAGTCCTATATCAATCAAAAGATGAAACCCACCCCTAAATTCCATCCCTTACATAAGGGTATCTCATTGCTTTTCACTTTGAGGAGTCCATCCCAAATCGAAAGTTATAAAAAAAACATCTCCTTCCTCATGCTCGATACAGGGATTTCCCAAAAGATAATGAAATCAATATAAAGATTTAAGGTTTAAAAAACCTTTGAACCTAAAACCGAACCAAATAAAACCCGAAAACTGAGAACCTAAACCTATAGGTTTAGATTTGCATTTGGGTTCAGTTTAAGACAATATTTTAAAAACTGGTTTTTTAGTTGAACCGGCATGGTTCAACCGGTTCGATCGTCGGTTCAACCGATTTCTATAATTTTTTTCCCTACACATATGTAGACATTTGCAAGTTTAAATAGTAGAAATACACATAAATAGAAGTTGAAGATCAATCCAAATACATTAAAAACACA
Organism: Lactuca sativa; assembly: GCF_002870075.4. Lineage (NCBI taxonomy): Eukaryota > Viridiplantae > Streptophyta > Magnoliopsida > Asterales > Asteraceae > Lactuca > Lactuca sativa. Next base: position 199,296,085 of record NC_056624.2, read on the forward strand.
TAACCGTAAGTTCTACATCAATCCACGTTCATCAAAAATTAAATAAAGTATAATACATAAACAAAATATAACTTTAGATAAATACAAACACATTAAAAAAACTTTATAACATTTACCATGTGTTTTTATTCAAAGAAATCTAAATAGATGTGGAAAAGAAAAACTAAACTTTAGTATAAAAATGATTCATTTGCATGTGTATTTATTTAATTTAACTGGTTCAACCAGTTTAATATAATCGATTCAACCGGATTTTTGTAAAATTGGCCGATTTATTGCGATTTAGAAATAGACATAAAATCGGTGCTAGTTGAAAATCGATGTTATTCTATTTGGTTAAAAATTGACCCATGTTCATTCCTATTTGTGGGGACAGGGTGGATGTGGGCCCTAAATCATTTTTTAAAATAATAGTAATAATATATATATATATATATATATATATATATATATATATATATATATATATATAATTAAATTAAAAAATAATAATTTAAGTGTAATGTCTGGTTCCTGGTACACATTTAAATTATAATTTATTTATTTTTGTAGAGCAACTTGATGAGTTGGGAGCCACAAACTCGTCGAGTAGAAACCAGAATTGATGTGGGTTTTAAGTAACTTACTTGACAAGTTGAGAGCCATCAACTCGACGAGTAGGGCTGTTAGAATGAAACCCTAATTTCGGGGTTTTGCATCCTATTTAAGCATCCTAATCCCCATTTGCTAGCCTCATTTCCAGCCTCTACGTCCCAAACCCTAGATTCAGAAACCCTAATGCATTTGTGAGCTTATGAGCCATTTATGAGTGAAACTTTGTGTGTTTTGAAGCTTGTGAAGGAAGGAGAAGCTTAAGGATTCAAGAAAAAGCTAGTAGATCCAGAGACTCCGATTCTTCCTCATCATTTTCTGGTAAACCAGTCTCAAACTTGCTTAGTAGCTTCATAGATCTCTTATTTACCATTTTATTGGGTTTTTGGTCCAAGAAGCTTGATCTTTGGGATATGGACGTCCCAAGTGAGTAAACCATCAGATTTAGAATCATAGAGGGCTTTCATGGCATAAAGGTGCAAACTTTATGGCCATTGAAGCCCCATGCAAGCTATAGGATGCCATTTTGGCCTTTTAAGCTCCAAAAGGTCATGCATGGAGAGAAAGGTGGAAGCTTTACGTGTTTATGTAGTGTTTAGGGTCTAGATCTCTATTTGTATGCTTTAGCTTGGAGTATGTATGGCTTATGGACAAAGATCTAGGTCCTAAAGAGTTAGGGTTTGAGCTAAACCCATTAAGTAAAGGTATTAACGGGTAAGGTTGAAAACTTTACCCTTAAAAGGACATTTCCAGTGTATATGAAAAGTATAAAGCTTGGATCTGAAGAGTAGGGGATTGATCCATTAAGATGGCCCAAACAGACTGAGGAACTCGTCAAGTCCATAGAGGAACTCGACGAGTTAAGTCGATTTGTCTTGATTCTAAATAGGGTAGAACTCGATGAGTCTGAGGAGGGACTCGACGAGTTGACTCGCTTTATCACAACTATGTGTACCAAGGAAACTCGGCGAGTCAGGGGTATGACTCGACGAGTTGGATCATGATTTCAGGGTTTTAGATTTATAGAACTCGGCAAGTTGATGGGTCAACTCGATGAGTCGAGTCAACCCAAAATGTTGACTTTGACCAAAATGTTGACTTTGACCAAGGTAAAATGGTCATTTTACCCTAAGAAGGATTATTGGATTTTAACTAAGTGTTATTGTGATAATGATAGTCTGGGAGTCAATGGAGCATCTGTTAGAGATTCCTCACCGCAAGATTTCACAGTCAGCTTTGTGAGGTGAGTTTTCCTCCAGTAGGAACAGGTCGAAGGCACGAATGTCGACCCGTTTATGTATGTTAGTATATACCGGGCTAGGGTCCGATGTCGGGCTGTGTCCGATATAGGTTTATGTGTTTCCGGAATTCGGTCTGATGTCGAGGCAAGCCCGAGGAATGTTTGTATGCTTGGTGTCTTCATGATTCTTGCATGTGTTTGTTAGAATGCTTTCGGACTTCGGTCCGATGTCGGGGCAAGCCCGAGGAATGTTTATATGTATGCTAGATGATTATGTTTATATGTATTTGTTGATATGCTTATGTATACCGAGCTTTGCTCAATGCCGGGTGGGGCCCGATGCCGGATTTCGGTCCGATGTCAGGCGGGGCCCAATGTCGGACTATGTTTCAATGCCGGATGGGGCCTGATGTAGTGGGCTAGGCCCAAGATATGTTGTTATTTGATTATGTGATATGTGTATGGTATGTGGTAGTTTGGAGAGATTCACTAAGCTTTGTGCTTACAGTTTTCAGCTTTGGTTTCAGGTACTTCCGCTAGTAAGGGGAAGTGCTGGGGATGACTGCATTGCACACACCACAACGTTTAGTCTAGGATGATTTACTCTGATATTTAGACATGTGATTTTGATACAGTGTTTTGATATGATGATTTGAGATACTATCCTCTATGTTTTTTTGAGATGATTTCGTTTACTACGGCTTTACTTATAATTAAAAATGAAATTTTTGGACCGTATTTATGGGATGTTTCATTAATATATAAATTGAGATTTCAAATTTGATGTAAACCAAATCCATAAAAAATTGAATTTGAGAGTGTGAATCCAAAAAAAAAAACAATTATGTTTTCCGTTTGACAAAAATAAGCTAGTTTGGTGTTGTTTAGCGTTTGTTAAAACCATAAAGATAGGATATTGTAGTTTATAAAATACATATAAGATAACTTATTGAAGCTGGATTGAAATAACTAATTAATAAGCTAACTATAAACAAGTTTGACAAAACCAAATAACAAAATTTACAGTGTACTCCGTAAAAATCTTATTTATTTATTTATTATTAATATTTTTTTTTTGCAATGCGTTTTGAATCAATCAATGGTTTTATAAGGAAATCGAAGATTAAAAACACATTTTGTGTAATTTTATAAAAACATTTACAATATTAGAAAAATGACCTAGGAGAGTAATCAACTATTGATTTTGTTCACATTTGGTCCTTTTTTGTACGCAATATACCATCAAACTTGTTGTATGCGTTCACCATAATTAACCCTTTTGACTGTCTATCACAAGTGATAGCCGTTCAAAAGGGTTATGGTGACCACAAACAACAAGTTCGATTGTATATTGTGTACTAAAAAAGAAAATGGACCAACTGTGAACAAAATCAACAGTTACTTACCATCCTAATTCATTTTCTCTTAAACCAATCAAAGCTTCTATTTTTCTTGGTGTCCGTACTATTTGTTCTTGGTTTCAATATTGTCACTAGGTTGCTCACAATTGATCATTACTCTTGTTCACCCTTGATATTGTTTGTTATTCTGGAATCTTTATTCTTTATATCGAGAAATGATGCTCTTTTTTTTTTGTTAATAAGCATAATATTATGAATAAGTTATTTTTGCGAAGAATTTACTCACGAGAAATAACTTATTTACCCTTGGTATTGTTTGTTAATGTGGAATCTTTATTATGAGAAAATAGAAATGATGCTTTGGCTTTATTTTTGTTAATAAGCATAATATTATAAATAAGTTATTTTTACAAAAAGGTGATAAGATATCACTGAAGCCTAAACATATAATGATATAATAAGCATAACGTTCTGAGCAAGTTATTTTTAAGCCAATTCTAAAAGTAGAGGAACAACGTTAAAGTCACTAGGAACAGTTAAATATAAATAATTGAAATAAACTATATAAATGTTCGTTTGGGTATATTATATATTCATATTTGATACAAGGATAAATTGGTCATTCATAAAAATTTAACAAGTCGAAAATTAGATTTAACAGCGGAAAGACCAACTATGTAACATTTAGAGACCACCAGTGTAATCCAATAATTGTTATCGTGAACTTGATATTTTTTGAAAACCACAAAGCCATCTAACTATTGGAAAAAAAATATGAAGAAATAATAAAAGGGAAAATGACTCGAAATGGTAACCAACTGTTGATTATTTTTTTTTCATATTTGGCTCGTTTCCTTTTTTTTTTTTGTATGCAATATACAGGGCCGACCCTAGAGGGCGGGCAAGCTGGGCGAATGCCCTGGGCCTCACCAAATATTGGGCCCCCCTAAGAAACATGGTTAATATTTATACATATAGTTTTAGTAGATATAAAAGTACGTTGTAGCAAAAACACCGAAGACATTTGTAGTTGAGATAATTACGGCACACAAAACTTTAGGGTGGAAGAACTTAGTTTGAATCTTGTTTTAATTGTTTTGACGTAGTCTTTGAATGTTTTAGTGACTTCTCACTTTTCAATAACATATTCACGTTCTCTCGATTTCCAAACCGACTTCTCGGTTTTCAAGAACCAACCTTTTTATAATGAGTTATGTTTTTATGGCTTTTTATCGATTCAGATTTCAGACCGAGAGTTCTATGTATTTTAGTTCACTACACTGTCGATTCTTCATTCATAGGCCATCCTTCAAGAATCAAGCTTTAACAAGTTTAATCAAAGTCCTCAAATCCTCAATCAACCTTCCATCTTGTTTGATCCTTCCTTCAATGATATTGATCATATGTTTATTAGTTTTTTTTATGTAAACTTGGTTTTGATTTATGGTTGCTTAAGATGAATTTGTTTACAAAGAGTTGTAGTTTGTAAGTTCTATTTGTGTAACGCCTGTGTTTCGAGGCTAAGCATTGATGCGACGACGTAATAGTCTAGGTCAACCGTTGTAACCTATTTTAAAGTAATAAAGATGAATTACTTGAATATTATATGAATTATGTGCTTTTATGTGATTATATACTTGTTTGTAAAGATATAATAAAAATAAGCGTAAAAAATAAAACGTTAGATAAGTCCGATGTCTATAAAGGAAGTTGTTGTGGTCATGACAAAGATTTCTGACATATGAAGAATGCCGAAATCCGAGTTATAACGAAGAAGTTATGACCTGTCGAAGTTTTGCGACAGAACCGACACGACACTGTGAGACGTAAATAGTGAATTTGCGATATAGGACTTTTTAGCCTTAGCGATCTAAACAAAAGTCGTAGTGTTCGTCAAACCAAGAACGTGCATAAAAAAGAACGCCCAAATCTAACTTCGTATGAGGAGTTATGATTTTTCTAAGTTTCGGCTTAGCAGTATGCAGCCCCGAGTTCGAATATTAGATCGAACGATTTCTGGCCTATGCAACCTAAAGGAGCTACTTATACTTGGAGTGAGAAGCACGAGGAAACATTCGAGAAGCTAAAGAAGAAGTTGTATGAAGCACCAATTCTTTCTCTATCGGATGAAGTTGAAGACTTCGTAGTTTATAGCGATGCATCCGGAGTTGGGTTAGGTTGTGTTCTGACCCAAAGGGATAAGGTGATAGCATATGCATCGAGACAACTGAAAGAGCATGAAAAGAACTACCTCACTCATGATTTGGAGTTGGCAACGGTAGTATTTGCACTAAAGATATGGAGGCATTATATTTACTGAACAAAGTGCAAACTCTTCACTGATCATAAGAGTCTTTAGTATCTCTTTGAACAAAAAGAGTTGAATATGAGGCAACAACGCTAGCTAGAGTTGCTTAAAGATTATAACTGTGAGATACTTTACTACCCTGGTAAAGCAAACGTCATAGCTGATGCTTTGAGCCGAAAAGTGAGCCTTGAAAGGAAAAGGCCAAGAGCATTAAGGATTAAAGTTGTCTCAACGATTGTGGAACGCATCAAGAAAGCTCAGGAAGAAGCTACAGAGAAAAATGACCGAAAGGAAGAGCGTTTGGGCAAAATGTTAGTGTTCAGTACAAACAATCAAGGATTAAAGGTATTCCAAGATAGGATTTAGGTACCTAAGACGGGAGGAATAAGAGATCTTCTGATGGAAGAAGCTCACAAGACCATATACTCGATTCATCCAGGCAGCACAAAAATGTATAGGATCTTAAACCCTACTATTGGTGGCCGACAATGAAGCTCAATGTTGTGAAGTATGTGGCCGAGTGTGTGACATGTACGAGAGTTAAGGCACAACATCAGAAACCGTATAGGAGTTTAGAATCTTTACTGGTACCCATGGGTAAACAGGAATACATCACCATGGATTTTGTCACTAAAATGCCCAGAACAAAGGATGGTCACGACATGATTTGGGTGGTCGTTGATCGGTTCACTAAAAGTGCGCACTTCATAGCAGCCAATGAAAGATGGTATATGGATAAGCTTGCAAATGCTTACGTGAAGGAAGTAGTAAGACTTCACGGTGTTCCTTTAACGATTGTATCAGACCGTGATAGCCGTTTCACGTCAAGGTTTTGGAGGAGTCTACAAGAGGAATTGGGTATGAAGTTGTGTTTAAGTACAACCTACCATCCGCAGACCGATGGTCAGAGCGAAAGAACGATTGAAACACTAAAAGATATGTTGAGAGCCTGTACCCTAGAGTTTCAAGGTAACTAGGATGAACATTTGCCTCTGGTAGAATTTTCCTACAACAATAGTTATCATTCGAGCATCAAGATGGCACCTTATCAAGCTTTGTATGGACAAAAGTGTCGTACGCCGTCTTGTTGGCTTGAAGCTGGAGAAAAGCAGCTTATGGGCCCCGAGATAGTCCATCAGACTGCTGAAAAGCTGAAGGTAATTAAGGAAAGGATGTTAGCAGCTCAAGATCGTTAAAAGAGCTATGCTGACAAAAAGAGACGATCAGTGACATTCGAAGTTGGAGATTCGGTTTTGCTTAAAATCTCACTGTGGAAGGGACTTATAAGATTCGGGTAAGAGGAAAGTTGAGTCCAAGGTTCATTAGATCGTTCAAACTTTTCCAGAGGATTGGGAACCATGCCTACAAGCTGTGATTGCCTGAAGAACTAGATGGTATTCATAACACTTTCAATGTGTGTTATTTGAGGAAATTCACGGGAGAAGTTCCCGACATAATTCCAATTTTTGAGTTAAGGATGGATGAAAACAAGAGGCTAATTTAAAAACCGGAAGCGATTGTTGACCATAAGACGAAGAAGTCGCGACGCAAGATGGTCAACTTAGTGCTTGTACGATGGAAACATTTGAATGAGCCAAATCTCACCTGGGAATCGGAGAGTGACATTATGAGTCGCTATCTGCACTTGTTTGCTGATGCAAGATTCCGGGACAGAATCATCCTAAAGCGGAGAGAATTGTAACACTCGTGTTTCAAGGCTAAGCATTTATGAGATGATTTAATAGTCAAGGTCAAATGTTGTAACCTATTTTAAAGTAATAAATATGAATTACTTGAGTATTATGTGAATTATGTGCTTTCATGTGATTATATACTTGTTTGTAAAGATATAATAAAAATAAACGTCAAAAATAAAACGTTAGATAAGCCCAATGTCTATAAAGGAAGTTGTAGTGGTCGTCACAAGGATTCCAGGCATATGAAGAATGCCAAAATCCAAGTTATAACGAAGAAGTTATGACCTGTCGAAGTTTCGCGACAGAACCGGCACGACACTGTGAAACGTAAATAGTGAAGTTGTGATATAAGACTTTTTAGCCTTAGCGATCTAAACTAAAGTCATAGTGTTCATCAAACCAAGAACATGCATAAAAAGAACTCCCAAATTTGACTTTGTATGAAGAAGTTATGATTTTTCTAACTTTCGGTTTAGCAGTATGTAGCCCGGAGTTCGAATATTAGATCGAACGATTTCTGGCCGACGCAACCTAAATGAGAATCGAAGGTCTCGTTAATAGTAGTTCAATGGTAAAAAGACAGGCGAAAACGGACATTGGATGAAGGAATTATGAATATTTAACCGACTTTTCCTGTCCCGACCTATTAAAACTATAACTTTAAAAACAAAGTCAAAATTAGCTGAGGGAGTCTAAACGAAAGTTGTAGAGTATGGTCCCACCCACGCGTGGATATAAAGAACATCGAAAACTGAGATCGTATGCGAAAGTTATGAATTTTAGAATTCGGGATGACAATTTGTGAGACTGTCCGAGGGGGAGGGGGTACGCCCAGCGTATCCTCAGACGCCAAGCGTTCTAGAGTACGCCCTGCATACGAAAAGCGTACGCCCCGTGGTTTGACTTTTTATGCGGTTCCGAAGTGGCCACGAAGCTCCATCCGAATTACGACGTGTGTCTCTATGCCCCGCATAAACCGAGGGTACACCCCGCGTACCTGCGAGGCCTCGCTCCTATATAAGGGTGCGAGGTGCAGCCCCATTTTTCACACTTTTTCAACTATCTTTCACTCTCTACTCTCTCTATCTCTCTCTAGCCTTCCTAAACACCCCCGAATCCTAGGAAACCTCCCTAGCATTAAAAGAAAGCCCCGAAGCCCCTAGAGGCTCCGAGAAAAAAAAGTTTTTCGGTTTGAAACTCTGCCCCTGCAGAGCCCGGTTTTCAAGCAAACCTACCGGTTTCATCAAAGAATATTATTTTAAGAAGCGAAGCACTGTACGAATCACCTCCTTATTAGGTGAGTGTATAGTCACTTTCATCTTACACATATATATGAAGTATTTTATATAAATTACATTGTTATGTGTATATATATTACCTATTTACTTGAGATCTATGCTGGATGAAAGATATGAACCTCTTTCTTTTCAGATATGAACTTTTTCCTTCAGATCTAAACTTTTTCTTTCAGATCTAAACTTTTCTTCCAGATCTAAACCTTTTCCTTCAAATCTAGACTTTCTCACTTCAGATCTGAACTTTTCAGATCTAAACCTTATATATGAATAATTTATACTTGAGATCTAAGTTGTATGAAAGATATAAACTTCGTTTTTATATCTGAGCTGTATATGTATTTTATATCTACAAATATGTTGGGTAAAACATGGGTAGATGAAATAGTTGGTGTGTGATGAAATAAAATGATGAGAGGCCTCGGTGTTGACGATGATCCAGTCATCTAGCGGAGTATGGATGATGACCACGGACTTTTCTAGGAAGTCTAGTGGAATGCTAGCAGCCTCGCAACCTGTAGGTGTTTGTGAACGATGTGTTCACCGGTGTACTCCATCCCCCCCCCCCCCCCCCGCCCCCAATGGTTGCCTTACGGACCCTTATGACTGAGGAATCCCCTTAGCAGTAGTATCCATCCCGATGAAATTCCTTAGGATAGGTCCCTTATAATAGATGTTTTAGGGACGTAAAGTGAGGATAACGGGAACACGTAATCGGGTTGAATAACTGTTGAAAATAATAAACTTATTTATTGTGGATTGAAAAGCCTATATGCTCACCAGACTCCCCAGCCTGACCCACTCAGTTTCTTGTATTACAGGTAGTGGCAAAAGCATAGTTGGATGATCTGACGAGAGAGTATGGATTTATAGGCCAGTAGAAAATAAATAGAATGTTGTAAGGCCTATATTGTTTTGAGGCCAATTTTGTTTTGTGGCCTATGATATTTTGTTTATGCTTTTGATCTGTATTAACGATGACATCCCAAGTTTTGTAATGTAATGAAAATACATTTCTTTAAGAAATGATTTGATAAATTTTTTTTATCATATTTTGTTTTTGGAAACAAATTCCGCAACACTTTTCTTTAAAATATTACTCTGATTTTATTATAAAATCATAAACAAAATCGGTTTTTTCTGGCCGTAAAAATGAGGATGCCACATATTAGGTTTAACTGTTGAAGCTCACTTTTATGTATGTGCTTTTCTTTGTTCGTCTAGTTGTACAATACATAATATGAAGTTGTTAATTTTTAGGTACTGAAAATTGTAGAGAGGCAGAGATATTCAAATAGGGTAAATGAAAGATAAATAACCGTCATTGAGGAAAGATAGAATGATATCTTGAAGCTTGTTTTTCCCTTTAATGGGTATGGGCACCACATGTTTGATAAAATGCCTAGGAGACTTATACAATTTAGAGTTAAACTTTTGGCTGTTTGTTTGATGTTTTTATAATAATTCGGGTAGATTGAATTCTTAAATTGTAGTTATGGCTCAAATTTTGGATCCTAATGGAAGTTTAAGAACAGCTTCTATCTCACCTTGTTTGTTGTTCAGGAACTCAAAGCACCATAAATTGTTGAACTGAACTTGTAAGTGTAAGACAATAGCCATTGTGTTTTGGATATACACATGTGTAATTAAGTATGTTTTTGCTTAAAATTTTCTTTTTAATACCTTAGATGATTGGATTTTACAGCCTAAAGTTTATTGATATTTTCTCAAACGTTGTACCTACACTACATAAAAAACACTCTCATTTTATTGTCTTTGTATTTGCTAGGTACTAGGTATATGATAGCATTTTAACATATAAAATCCCTTGATTTTCATAAAATACTACTTTTTAAAATTTTAAAGAGCCTTATTTTTTTTATTTGCCTCGAGCCCCTAATCAGTTTGGACCGGTCTATCGAACTTGTTGTTTGTGTTCACCATAAACTTTCTGACCGGCTATGATAGCCGGTCAAAAAAGTTATGATAAACACAAACAATAAGTTTGCTTAAAAAAAAGGACCAAATTTGAACAAAATACACTGAGTTATTTTCCCTACAATATTTGACTATCTGATCTGCCTATCTTTGTTGGAAGTTCAGAAATTTGATGCTGTAGGCAAAGACGACGCAGAAGAGGATGACCCAACCAACATGAACCAAAGCAACGTATCCGAGAAAATCATATTCAAACCCTAAAAATTCTTTAATAAATTCCTTCACTGTGACGGAATTTTGATCTAGAACCACAACAAGGCTTTCGTTTTCACCAAACTGAGATGTGATCAGGCCATATAGCGTCCATGCCACCGGTGAACCCTAGTAATACCACCTCCACCAGATCGGTATTTGCTGCAATAATGTCCACGTAATTTTGTTAATTTTTTTTAATGTAAATCATTCTACTCAGATATCACTCTAGTTTAGTGCTTTAGGTTGTCATACCTTTCTGGGGATTAAGAAACCAGAGAACAAGTTCCAGAAATTGAGGAAGAACGACATGGTAATGGCTGCAATCTGATAATTCGGTGTGAGGGCCACAAGCATCATCCCATATAATGTAAAATAAAGAAAGGACATGAACATATAGAAGTGGAAACATAAGAACTTGTATATTGAACACTCGAATCCAATCATGGAGTAAATCAAAAGACTGTATATGATTGTCTGGATGCCTACATAAACCACCTCAATGGCAACCTACAATTAAAATAATCATCTTCTTTAAGTTTTCTATAAAACTTCTCTAAAAGAGAAATTAAATATCCTCCTACTTTTATTCCTACAAATCATCCTACCCAATTAAATGATTACATATGTCATTTTAGTATGCTAAAATACCATTAAATGAGCATTAAATGTGACACATGTCATCATTTAATTGGGTAGGAAGATTTGTAGGAAGAAAAAGTAGGAGGATATTTAATTTCTCAAACTGAGAAATTAAATATCCTCCTACTTTTATTCATACAAATCATCCTACCCAATTAAATGATTACATATGTCATTTTAGTATGCTAAAATACCATTAAATGAGCATTAAATGTGACACATGTCATCATTTAATTGGGTAGGAAGATTTGTAGGAAGAAAAAGTAGGAGGATATTTAATTTCTCAAACTAAAAAGTTAACATTTTTCTCATACCTGAGAAAATGCGTAAGGGATTGGTGAATATATCCCTGCTGCCTTCTCGCGATAGAAAACTGTCCTTTCTATAGACACCACAGACTGCACAGCCGCAGTGTTGGTTCCACCAAGAAAAAGTACAGCACCATACATAGCCCCCATCAGATTCATTACATCTTGTTGTTTGTCACTGTCAAAGCGACACATAATCATTTAGAATTACATTCTAAATGTGAAAATAAAATGTGTTTGATCTCTTACGTTTTTTGGCCTTTGTCCCAGAAAATTACTCCAAAAAGAGTGCCAATAATTGTTGTCATGAAGAACCGAACAACATTATACTGTGGATGCCTCCAGTATGACCAATGTTGTTTCCATAAGCAAGCTTTGCATTGTGTCCAGAAGGAATGAGAGTACTTTGTAGGGAAGTAAAGGTCCTTGGACCCTTTTATGGGTGTACTTAGCACCTTAATGAGCTTCTGGCTTCTCCTGGTTGATGTTTGATAGAACCCATTAGCAAGAAGCTTACTAGAATCTTAAAGACAGGCTTACAGATTCATACTTATAAAGATCAGAATTGGCATAAATCTCTGCAAAATCAACACCAAGTTGAGTTTCGACTGCTAAAGAAGTAACTTCAAGCATCCATGTAGCAGGATTTTGACCTTGTTTGATTTTGTCGACTCCAGGAATAGACTGGCAAGTTTATTCGAGTTATTAGATTCTCCGCGTTGTATGAATGGGAGCATGAAATTTAAGGATGTACTCACTTCAAAATATTCTATTAGGTGGTTAGATTGGTGCCCAAGAGGTCCGGTGTAAGTGACCTGTCCACCTCTTTTCATCAACAATAACTGCAAGAAAATGAGAAGTAGGTTTTAAAGAACATTGAAATTGAACCCATGAAATGGAAACTGAGTACTTCAATTTTAGATGACTTACCTCATCAAAAGCCTCAAAAATGTCGATACTCGGTTGGTGAATCGTGCAGACAACTGTACGACCGGTGTCTACCGTGTTTCTGACAGTACGCATGACAATGGCAGCAGCTCTTGCATCAAGTCCTGATGTGGGCTCATCCATGAAGATGATTGATGGATTTGCAACCAATTCTATTGCTATTGTCAGCCTCTTTCTTTGTTCTGTTGAAAGACCATCTACTCCTGGAAGCCCAACTATTGCATTCCTTAACCGGCTCAGTTCAACCAAATCCATGACTTCTTCCACAAACATCTAAACCATAAGAAATAAATGTAGTTGTTGGTATCATGAGCAGCAATCAAAGTTTTTGCAAAATGGTTATATATACTTCCAACAATCCCTGTGCTGGCCTACATTGTCATGTGGCATATTGGAATTAAAACTCCCACAGTGTGTTGATATGTCCGAGGGCAAAATGGTCAAAGCTGTGAAAACTATAAAAAATTACCTGGCAAGTTTGTGGGGTTATGTCTGGAGCAAGGCGTAACCAGGCAGAGTACACAAGGGACTCATAAACAGTGACATGGGGAGAATGGATGTCGTTTTGTTCACAGTATCCACTGACACGAGCAAATGTTTCTTGTTTTTTAGGGTAACCAGAGATGCTGATACTTCCTTCAATATACCCACTAGTCTTTCTCCCAGCTAACACATCCATCAATGTCGTCTTTCCTGCCCCACTGATTCCAACCAATGCTGTCAGGATGCCTGGCTGGAACGTTCCACTAACATCTTGTAGGAGTTGTAGACGATTCTCTTCTATTCCTTTTGTTTTCATTTCCTGAGAAATTTCCCAAATTTCTATCATCCTTCCACATGAAAATCAAGTTTCTGAACTTAATTTGTTATAACTGGTACTTACAGCAGGCATATCTACATAGTAATTGACATGATCAAATGCAAGTGACAATGGCTCAAACGGGAGCACCATTCCTTTCTTTCTTGCTGCCATTTCTGTGCCTGTTTCTGGGTACTTCTTATTCTGCTCATCTTCTGTTGGAACAATGGTTGTTGAATCTCCAAGGGCTGGAGTTTGGATCAAAATGGTATATAAGATACAAGAACGTGTGCATATAAAAAAAATATTACACATATAAAAGTAAGAAAATCTTACGATTCAAGTACGTGAGAGCTAACACAAACAAGAGGTTAAAAAGAAGAGAAAACCCAAAGAGTGCAATGACACAAACCCAATACATGTAATCGGTTGTGAACATCCCCCTCGACTTTAGAAGAACCTTCCCTACAGTTGTTTCGTTGATTCTTGGATCAGGATTTGGCTGTGTAACACAAGGGAAAGCTATTTAGTTCATAGACATAAGCAAAAAATACATAACTTTTTTTTGGTAACGAAGCTTACAGTGCTCCATCTATCATCTAGAAACTCATTGATTTCAAGGGCATTTTGTCCATACATCATTGGGGAAATGTAATATCCCCATATCATCCATGGCTCAATGTCGTCTGCAAGAAAAAAAAATTAAGTATAGAAAAGGGGTAAACATACACCCAAGACCTCCATTATAGAATTTCACTCCTCAACCGTTTTCCTAAGCAATTTGTAGTAAACAAACTATGAAGATTTAGGATGCATACCTTTTGCAACGATGAATCCACCGAGTACAAAAACCAATAGCAACATAAAGGTACCAAGAGCATTTGCTATGACCTGCGTTCTTCCAAGGGCAGCCATGAAACGGTAAAGAGACGAAGCCGTTTGATGTAGGCCAATATAAGCCAAAAGCTGTCGGAAAAACCTGATACATATTCAAATAGGGAAACATCAATCATGTAAGATTCATTCAAGTTTCAACCTCATTTAGTTTCAGAAATTTTTTAACTACTTACCTGTTAGGAGAAGGAGCAAACCCAATAGTGTAATATGTTAGAACAATCCATATTATTGACTCCATGATTGATATAGGAATACTCATTATCCATATAGGTATTGCAAATGCCCACGCAGGGTAAAACAGCGAATCCCTCTGTTTAAAGAACACAGGCAGCCTCATAACCGTCAATGCGAGCTCAACAGCCCCGTTAAACATCACATTCAGAAGACTAAAGAACAAAGCACCATAAAACTTGCCACCATCTTCAAGTCGACCAGTCTTCGCTTCAGCTCTAAAGAACACTGTGAAAGTAATAACCGACATAATAGTAATTTGAGTTGTCTTGAATATGTACAAGAAAGCATTCCGTTTCATCAGCAACCATTCTCTTGCTAAGTTTGCTTTAAGGAGCTCCATGTTTGAAATACCATACTTTTCGGTCACCAATGCAGCAGGATGCATTTGGGTTTTGTCATAAGGAAGAGCAAGATCGTCATAAAGGCGCTCACCGGTTTCAAACTGGCTGAAAAGCCGACTGAATTCAGGTACAGAGATGTAATGGTATGGTTCGTTTCTTTTGAACCAGTATTGTTCTTGGTCTTTTCTTGAAGTGACTTCTTGCAAAAAGTCTGCAACTCCTTTCCTTTCTGGGCATTTGAATCCTACACTCTCAAAGAAAGCAAGAATGTCTTCACGTGGGCCTTGGTAGACTATTTGACCTTCAGAGAGGAGTATGATGTCGTCAAATAGTTCAAATGTTTCTGGTGCGGGTTGAAGAAGGGAAATGATCATTGTTACATCCATTATGTGAACCAGTTGTTTCATGTATTTGACGATCTGAAAAGTGGTCGAACTGTCTAAACCAGTCGAGATTTCATCCATGAAGAACACTTTTGCAGGCCCAACCAACATTTCTCCTGAAGTTTGAAAAAGAAATAAAACAATCGTCTCATGTTATCAAATGTAAATTATATTGAATTTGTCTATGGACTGTGTTTTTCTTTAGTTTTGGAGTTTCTTCTATTATTATGATTTGATCTAAATGACATCAGTTTTAGTCTCAATGGAATAGTACAATACGTGTGGACAAATACCAGTAGTGACACGTTTTTTCTCGCCACCAGATATTCCTCTTCTCATCACATCACCTACCACCATATCAGCACAGATATCTAATCCAAGAATCTGTTTACATTCAGTTCAAATAAGCTCGTATAAAATAACTAGAAAAGTTAAATAAAATTAAACCGAGAGTTTGAGATAAACCTTTAAAACATAGTCTGTAGCCAAACTAGATTCTTGACCAGATACTGCTGTGGCTTTCATGAAAGCTTCAATTTCCGGGTCTGGTTTAATCCCTTCATCTTTTTCACGTCGTGAAAGTTCTTCCAGGAGGTCGTATCTGGTTCCTACACCTAGACATCGCCCAGCAAAGTCAAATGTCTCCCTAACTGTCATCTCACCATTATGAAAGTCATGTTGACTAATATACGCACAAGTCCTCTGAGGAATAAACTCTGACATCCGGTGACCACAGTAGGTAACTTCTCCGGTGACTCTTAAATTGGAATTTAGTACTCCTGCAAGTGCCCTCAGCAATGTAGTCTTTCCAGAACCAGGAGGTCCAAGAAGTAAGGTCATGCTGAAAAAGGTCAAACTTAGTCAACTAAAATTGAGAATTTATCGTTCCCAAAGTGTTTAAAATTGGCGCAAAACTTACCGCGATGGTCTCACAATCCCACTTACATCACGTAAGATCTTGACAACCCTTTTCTTCGAAGGAACAAGATTGAAGAGTTGAAGAAGTCCCTATTTTTTTTTCTAAAGAAATGTTAGAAAGTGCCGAGTTTTAATACGTTGTAATTAGTGCTAAAAATCAAGAAACGAACCTCCATGGTATTGAGTGTGGCATTTAGCAAAGTAGGAAGAGCTCTAGACCCAACATGAACGTCTCCTTCGATCAACAAGTTTTTGTAGCGGACTTGGATCTTTGGAATATCGATCCCGACCCTGTTTAACATGTATAATATTACTATGATTTATGAATAAATAACTAGAAGAAAACACTAGCTATTATTAGATTATGGACTTTAATGATTGAACTCTTCCATGGGAAAAGAAAACTGTTTAATCCTTAAGTAAATGTTGTAAATTAAGTTTTGTAATAAATATTAAAAAAAATATATATTTTATTTAATTTTATAGAGTTCAATGCATTGTAAAAAATAATAATAAACTTGCATAAAAGTAGAATTGTGACGATGCAATTCATTAAACTCGAGTTTTGTGGATGCTTTTGGTAAGTTTTAATTTCACCTATTGGTTCTAGCTCGAACTCTATTTAGAAGCTTTTCGTTATCTTCTTCTACTACTTTGAGTATGCTTTCTATTAGTAGTTTCTTATCTTGAGGTCCAAGATCTGCGATATCAATCTCTTGACCAACAATTTGTCCGTTATCAAGAACTTGCTTCAAGAATCCTTTTTTTAATCTGTGTGTTGGGATTCTCTCAAAGGCAGCCCTTTTGAGTTCATCTTCATCAACCTGCCGCTCATTTGTGGAAAAAGCAATACCACCTCCAGGTGCTGCCGTCATCTCCTCCTCCGATCTTCACTACTCAAACTGTAGAAAAGCCCAAATAAAATCTAAATTTGAAGCTGCTGAAATTGAATCATTATGAAAAGAAGTGATTTTGATGCTTTTGGAGATATCCATACTCATAAAAAGAGAAGTTTTTTGGTGGTGGGTGTGTAAGTAAGATCTTATTTGCTAATCTGGAATGAATAACATGTCTCCATTGTAGTATGTAGAATAGCTTCTGTCCTTTTAAGTTTATCTGCAATTTGCCTATAATGTGTTCGTCCACTTAAAGGGTGGCTTTTACAAGACTACAGATTCCTCTTTTAGTCTTCTTCACCTTTTATACGTCGTGAACAACAATGTTTATCATGCTAAAATGTATATAATAATATGAATAAGCTTTGCTGGTGTTCGTATTTGAATTAATGAGATTCTACGCCAAAAGAATTGCTGCAGCTGTCATTTTCTTCGTTTTCCTTTCCTTGTTCAAGCGCTGTTTTATATATGACAGTTTAGAAGTTGACTTTTTTGGGCCTTTTTGAAACGGCCAAATATATTAAGAAATGCCAAAAAAACTAGCAGGGCTGAAAGCCTGAAACAACAAAGAGTTGCGAAGAAATCACATCATTTCAAGAGGATACACCCACGACGCCCAATCAATTCTAACTTTTATGCACCTACAAGTAAGCCAATGAAAAGAGTTAAGCATGGCGTAATCAAAGCAGTAATCATTGCAGCTTTTTCTATTTTTGGAATACTGATAAAGTGATAATCATAATAATTTAGAAACAAAACGGCTTTATGGCTATTTGGTAGCCTCTTAATTGTAAAATTAAGAGGCAACCTTTTAATTTTTCAGATTCAGTGTGCTTACATATTAATAAAAGTCTCTTAATTTTTTAAAAGCATCTTAAACTTTCAGATTTGCTCAGTATCTAAATAAAAAGAAGAGACGGTCGTTCCTCTTTTGCATTCGTACGCATGCTTCCATAAAACACACACACCTTTCACTGTGATCATCCTTCTAGTCTTCTCCCTCCTCCGACCAACTTCAGCGCCTCCCACCTCCTCCCATCATCGACCTCGCACAGCACCGCCACACCCATCATCGCCTCGCCAAGTTACGACCACCAACGCCAAGCTCTTTGACAGCGCCGGCAGGACCCAACCAACATTTGGAAAAGAAGAAACCCAGACGAATTTTTCTAAAGCATACGACTCTTTTTATTTGAATTTCAAGTCTTTGAGTAATTGGTCGATTGAAGTAAATATTTTGTAACGAAACCCTTACCTTGATATACTTTATTGCTTCTGGGTCATTTTCTTCTCTGTGATTCGTCTTCTTGATAGACATGGGAGAGTCAACATATCTCCTGCATTCTCTACCTTAACCCAATAACCATGTAAGTCTCGACTGATTTCTTATTGTACCAAGTGTTTGTCAAAGTGCTCCATTGAGTTGAATTTTACTGAAAATATGTTTTGGTGAACTTTTATGGGTACTCGACAGATTTCTTATTGTAGAATGTTGGGAGTGAGTTATTGACTACAAAGTGTTTGTAGAAATGCTCCAATGAGTTGAACTTCACTAAAAGCATACTCTCAGCAGTTTTCTTACACATAATTGGAGTGTTTCTTTAATCTAAAATGATAAATCTATTAAAATTACTTGTTTATAGAGGAACCATGTACATGTTCTTGGAGATTGAATCTCTTTTGGAAGGTTCACATCAGAGTCATTAGCTTGGAAAAAATGGTCAATATTTTTTCATAAACGCTATGTTGAAAGTGGTTTAAATATTGGTAAAATGTTTATATGTAAATGTGGATTTCTCAAAATTTTGATAGTTTTATTGGATATTTATTATTATTTTTAATCAGAAGGGTAAAAAAGTCATTTTTATCATTCAACATAGTAATTCAGAGGTTTCAACCAAACATTATGTTAAAAGTTCAGATCTTAAAAATTCAGACCTCTTAGAAATTCAGATTTTAAAAATTCAGATCCTACTAAACAGCCCATTAGTTTTATTAGACCATCCAGTAATGGTAATATCGAGGACGGACAACAAACGAGGAGTGACATCACCAACCACGAACCATTATCGGTGTACCGGTCATGACCACGAACACACACACACACACACACACACACACAGAGAGAGAGAGAGAGAGAGAAAAAGAGAGGAAGAAGCGTCGATTGGGTGTTGTCTCTTGTCTTTGGCACAATGATCCACAACAAAAACGCCCGACCACGAATGGTCGGGGTAGTGTGCACAGAAAATGCTCGTGGCCACATAGACTGCAAGTCGGTTCGTCTTGGGTATACCAAATGGCCTTAACATTACAAAACCAAATTACAAAGAATAGGAAATAAACACAATTAATGGAAAAGAAATTTAAGATTACTCTAGCTTAAATAATAAATAAAAGTCCATTAGAAAATGACATATTAGGTTGACATTCCATGATACAACACAAAATGAAATCAAATCGAAATTTAAATTTAAATTCTCGTTCGTGTAATGTTTGTGCCAAATGTATAAAAAAAATAAAACTAAAAAAAGCATGATGTCTGTGTTTATGTTCAAGATTCGGTCAGCCCAATCTAACTCTAAAAAGTATGGGTAAAGGTATAAAAAAGAAATAAGATGATGCCCCCCATCAAGCAGACCCGACAAAAGCCCGTAGGCTAAGCATGGCCCAATATTTGTCAAAAAAAGACCTCGAAAAGTCCTTTGGAACCAATCTTGACATGAGTATAGCGTACCTTCCTCGGACTGATGGGCAAATTGAGAGAACCATACAAACGTTGGAAGACATGTTGAGGCTTAGTGATAGATTTTGGTAAAGCTTAGGATACCCATTTACCACTCATTGAATTCTCGTACATTAACAGTTATCACGCTAGCATCAAAGTTGCTCCCTTTGAAGCCCTCTATGGTCGTAAGTGCAGATCCCCTCTGTGATAGGCTGAAGTGGGTGACACATAGCTAGCCAAGAACCAAATACCCGACAGTACTCAGACTGGTCCCGAGATCATTCGAGAAACAACAGAAAAGATCGTCCAAATCCGGGAACGATTGAAAGCTTCTAGAGACAGACAAAAGAGTAATGCGGACAAACGTCAAAAACCCTTGGAATTCCAGGTTAGTGGCCGCGTCCTGTTAAAGGTCTCACCCTGAAAAGGAATGATACGTTTCGACAAACGTGGAAAACTAAATCCAAAGTACATCAGACCATTCGAGATTCTTGTTAGAATTGGCCCGGTGGCTTACATACTCAAACTACCACATGAACTCAGTAACATTCACCCACTTTTCACATATCTAATCTCAAGAAGTGTCTGTCTGACGAGACTCTTGTTATCTCAATCGACGAAATTGAGTTAAACGAGAGTCTACACTTCGTAGAAGAACCAGTGGAGAGCATAGATAGGGAAATCAAAAGAACAAAACAAAGTCGTATATCAATAGTGAAGGTTCGTTGGAATGCTAAGCGGGGACCTGAATTCACTTGGGAACGGGAAGATCAAATGAAACAAAAGTACCCACATTTTTTCCCTAGTTCATGAATACCAGTTTAAAAACAATTTCGGGACAAAATTCCCTCTAACAGGGGGATAATGTAACAACCCGTTATTTCAGGTCAATGTAAATCAAACCTATCCAAATAAAAGTTTAAACTACAATCGTATACAAGTAAATCCATGTTATATCATTAATACAATAAGAACTTAAATGCCTTAAGGGCATGTTTATATAAGTTATTTTATTTGCATGCTTTGATAATCATACTTATATATAAGTTATAAACACTTATATATTAAAAAAAATTATGCATATATAATTTAATACCCGAATCAATAAAAGTCGAGGAAAGTCAAAACAAAGTCAAATAAATAAAAACATTTGATTTAATATAAGGGAAATAACTTTATTATATATGCGTGTTTTTGATTTTTAGAATTAAAAAGCCTAAACCGAAAACCACCCACCAAAAACAAGCTTTGGAACCGAGAACCTTCGTAGGACCCTCCCCCCCCCCCCCCCCTCCCCTCTCGGACCGAAATCAAGTTTGCGGTTCAGACCGCAAACTCCATTTCACACCGCAAACCTTGGACCGAGAACATGCGTCAAAATCATCTACTTTATGGCCGAAAACCCCATAATATCTAGATATTTAGCTTCAAATCGCCTACTTTTTACTTCATATTTAAGTCACATAATGGAAATCACTTTCATTCTCACACCTACAGTAACAAAAATACTCTCAATTCTCTCTCAAATATTAAGCCCAAATTCCTTCAACTTTAGGATCACGTAAACTCCAGGAAACTATTTTGCTTCCAAATACTTACAAGCTTTGGTAAGTTTTATTGATAAAAACCTGTGTTACTCAACGCTTATATTACTTGTATAATATTAATCACATATTATTATATGTTTAAATACTATTACGACATCGAATAATTTCACGTATTTTAACACAAAGAGCATCGCCATTTTGACATAAATATGAAATTCACGGAACAACCGTATCACAAATTTTATGATTTAAACTTGTCGAATTATTAACAATACATAAGTTTTCGTTTCAGTAAAACACCAACATATAAACTATAATAGGTATAGTTTATGGAACTTACATATTACTTTTCAAAGTTCATAATACAATGCAGAAACCCAACATATAAACTATAATATATATATATATATATATATATATATATATATATATATATATATATATATATATATATAGCTTATGGATCATTTTACATACTCATAAAACATTATGGAAAACAAACATATAAACTATAATAAATATAGTTTATGAGATATACTTACAGTTTATCCATTACAAGGTAACTTTTCATTATTCTACATGTAACCGTCAATATAGCATTTGTGAGACACACTTCACATACTTATTTAAGTACCAACCAAGTCCTGAAATTATAACCAGAGTCTCCTGGATAGAAAGCGTGACACTTGTGTATAATTGGTTTGAAATTTCTCTCATGTAAACCCCTCGTCCTCAAGGATGATTATCAGATAATGTCCATTTTAGGGATGTTGGTGTCCAATTGGTTTGATAGTTTTCTCATGTGATTATCAAATATTCAACAATTAGATGAATGACTATTTTACGATTATCTAATTTATTTTAATCTTTAAGAAATATTTTAAAAAGCCACTCATGTAATTTCTATTTTTAAGCATATATTATATTTATAAAATAAAAAATATACATTTAAAGAAATAACAAAAAAATATGTTAAAGTTGAGTTTATTTTAAGCAAAAAGAAAGTTTTAGGTCTAAATCGAATATATATATATATATATATATATATATATATATATATATATATATATATATATATATATATATATATATATATATATATATATATATAGAATGAAGAATCGTCTGTGAAAGAAAAAAAACTCAAATTTATCTACGTTTTACTTGTTAGTGACCCATTGATGTTTGGAATAACAAATTATGGATAAAAGTTAGATCTTTTTTGGAAAAAAAATTCAAGTGTATATATATATATATATATATATATATATATATATATATATATATATATATATATATATATATATATATATATATATATATATATATATATATATTAGTTTATAACCCGTGGGAACCACGGTTATAAAATTAATTAAACTTTTATAATACAAACTCAAAATTATTAATCAATTATTTTAAATAAATTACTAATTAAGATATATTTTTATTAGTTATGTGAAATTATAATCGTTGATTCAAATAAATATGTAAAATTAATTTTTAATATATATTAGACATTTTTTATTTGTGAACTAATGAAAACAATAATATAAATTTTAAAATTTAAAATAAAGAATAAATACATTGACAAATAGCATCACATTAATGAGGAGGTCTAATAAATTTAAAATTGAGAACTAATAGATTGACAAGTGGCAATACATTAATTAAGAAGTCTAATATAATGACACATGGCAAAAAAAACTACTCTTTTATTAGTATAGAGATATATATGCTTAGATTATTATATTCAAAGTAATTATTGTGCTATTGTATGCATAAATGTGGGTCAATCAAATTTATTTATTTTAAGAAAGTGATTAATATATATTATTGAATTAAATATAATTGAAAATTATCATCTTAATTAATTACAAGGGTAATTTAGTTAATTAATATAGATTTAATAAATAAAAATTGCATTTTTAAGGGATCATAGATTCTATTAATTTTAAAAATCCGATTTTACGAATTATAATTCTTTTAATTCGGACATTCTGACAGAATATTTTTTTGAGTATATTTTAGACAAAATTATAAAAATGGTCCCTATGATTTACCAAAAGTCACAAAGTTAGTCCCTCCTAATTTATTTTGATATAAATGGTCCTTGTGGTTTGCAAAAATTACACTGATGGCCCTTTTTACTAACACCGTTAGTATTCAGCCGTTAGGGACTGAATCTGTTAGGGCATTTTCGTCTTTTCAAGTATAAAGGGACTGAATCCGTGACGTTTAGTAAACCACAGGGACCATTTTTGAAATTTGTTTAAAAAAGACAATTATATGTTTAGACAAAATTACAAAAATAGACCCTGTGGTTTACCAAAAGTCATAAAGTTAGTCTCTCCTAATTTTTTTTGATATAAATGGTCCTTAAGGTTTGCAAAAATTACATTGATGGCCCTTTTTACTAACACCGTTAGTATTCAGCCATTAGGGACTGAATCTGTAAGGGCATTTTCGTCTTTTCAAGTATAAAGGAACTGAATTCGTAACGTTTAGTAAACCACAAGGACCATTTTTGAAATTTGTTTAAAAAAGACAATTATATGGCTGGGGAGAGTTCGAACTCATGACCTCCACCTCTTAAAACCAAAGTCTTAACCAATTGAACTACATGTGTTCTTGGTTTATTCTTTCCCAAAACTAATTATATAATAATAGAATCGTTAAAAATAAACAATAAATAAACTACAAAAAATATTTTTTTAAATGATTTTTTTAAAATAAAACAAACGTATTTTAGTTATATTATAGAAAAAATACTTTTTTTACAAACAATTTGTATGTATTTTTATATATTTATTTTACGTAAAATATATTTTTTTTTTGTTTTTAAAAAATATTGTAACATCCCGAGTTCAGGAGTGCAAGTTCAGGGTTCAAAGACAAAAAAAAAATATATTTTAGGTAAAATAAATACATACAAATTGTTTGTAAAAAAAATATTTTTGTATAATATAACTAAAATACGTTTGTTTTATTTTAAAAAAAAATTATTTAAAAAAATGTTTTTTGTAGTTTATTTATTGTTTATTTTTAACGATTCTATTATTATATAAATTAGTTTTGGGAAACAATAAACCAAGAATGCATGCAACTCAATTGGTTAAGGCTTTGGTTTTAGGAGGTGGAGGTCATGAGTTCGAACCCTCCACCGCCATATAATTGTCTTTTTTAAACAAATTTCAAAAATGGTCCCTGTGGTTTACTAAATGTCACAGATTCATTCCCTTTATACTTGAAAAGACGAAAATGTCTTTATACTTAAAAAGATGAAAATGCCCTTACAGATTCAGTCCCTAACGGTTGAATACTAACGGTGTTAGTAAAAAGGGCCATCAGTGCAACTTTTGCAAACCATAAGGACCATTTATATAAAAAAAATTAGTAGGGACTAACTTTGTGACTTTTGGCAAACCATAGAGACCATTTTTGTAATTTTGTCTTCAAAAAATAAAAACATTCTTAAACCATAAATAATAAAAATATTCTTGAACCTATTTCTTAATCATGAATTTAAAAACTTCTTTGTAGAATAACAAATTATTGAACAATCAATTGAAGAATAAAAACAAAAAAATACATTATTTCTTATAGAATGCAGGTAACAATCGTTAAGAATTATATTTATTGTTAAAGAATTAAACTAAAAAAACTTTCAAAACGGGAAAGAAAACATCAAAATCTAACAACGACTAATACTTTCTAAAAGAATAATGTGGTCCGTTTCAATTTTGTGGTCCGTTCTTCAAGCATCAAATTCTGTGATTCCAACAGAATTGGGCTCCCGTTTTGCATTCCAACAGAATTGGAATTCGTGATTCCATTCTAGTAGAATTTGAATCTCATCAATATCAACCATTGAATCATCTATAAAAAAACAAACTTGATACCTTTTTAGAATTCAACCTTATCAAGATCATGCACTATCCACATAAATGAAGTGTTAAATCAGAAAGAATGAATACCTTTTAATCTGCTTTGGATTGACCAACACGAGAAGAAAGAATGATGCCAACAATGAGACCATATAGGGCAAGAGCTTCAACAAAAATAAGGATGAGGATCATCCCAACAAATAGTTTTGGTTGTTGTGCATTGGCTCTGAAGAAACAAATTCAAGTTACCAAGATTTCAAGAAACTAGAGATGAATGAAGGGTTGTAGTCTTGTTGCAGTTGCAATGTATGAAAACAAGAACTTGAGATAATCAAAATCTTGGAACTTCAACTGTATGTATGATAAAGCTTTCAACTTATGAGAAATTGAATTAATCTTAATGGATTCATGATAAAACGTTCATGTTATCTTACAGATTATAATGTGGATATTGATCTGAGATGTGGAAAATATAAGTTTGAAGTATTTAAAATAAAACAGTACCAAAGACGTATAGAATGAGATATTGAAGGAAATTACCTAACACCAGCATCACCGATGATTCCGATAGCCATACCAGCAGAAAAAGACCAGCAAGGCCACAAGCAATACCGGAGGAAAGATGAGCATATCCATGGAAAAGGTAATAGGATGTAGCCTTAGTGTTAATTACAGTACTGATAATCATAACGATAATCAAACCATAAATACCCAACACTCCAGCCATAACAATAGCCTACCTAGAAGACACAGGGTGAGAGAAATTTCGTCATTTGCCCATTGCTGCCACATTGCAGGAGTTAGCGGGAAAAGCCCACTTATAGCCTCCCTTGCTAGTTGCAGTATGTAAATAAACAAAATCAGATTCGTTGATTTGTAACCTAATTTTACATCGTGTAGGGGTTCTTAGGTGGGGTTGTTTGTGGTCGGAATGGGTGTAGTCGCGCGATATCGACATGGTGTAGGGGCTTCTTAGGGTTGCTTTTTCGTCAAGATAGGAGGGTCGGTGAGGCTTGATCGGAGGCAGCAGCAGGTCGGCAGTCGGCAGACGGAGACGAGGAAGACGATCAGAGACGGTGAAGACGACCAAAGACGGTGATTCGGTGAAGACGGACAAGCAATCGAGTATCGACGGACAATGAATGTCACGAAGCTGATGAGTGATGTGTTGATGTCGAGAAATCGGGATTTTGATCTTGGCTATGGGTAGAAGTCAATTGGAAAATTGAAACCCTAAAATTGTCATCTATAAATATATGTGATTAATATCAAATTACCATAATTATAAAATATTATTTGTGGAAACTAATTATCAAATTATCTATTTACCCTTATTTATTAATTTAATTATTTATTTTTATTTTAAATTTTGATTGACCAACATTTATACATACAATAATACAATAATTATTTTAAATATCTGAACATATATATATATATATATATATATATATATATATATATATATATATATATATATATATATATATATATATATATATATATATATATGGAAACCTTACATAAAAACAAAACAATACATCGATAATATTTCATTGCACAAAAATATAAATATAAATTAGATAAAAACAGAACAATAGAAATATAATATTTTATTAAATAAAAATAAAAATAAAACACAAATGATAAGTCAAGCAGCCCATAAAATTTTGCTTCTCCGTTGCCTTGATTGCCATTGATGCACACCTGAATCCTGAATTCCTAATAGTGATAGCAGGAAAATTGATGATCGCACATATACTTCAACTACGGTGTTTTAGAATATTAGGTTCTCGTTTGTTTGTTTGTGTTCGGACTGTTCGTAAATCAATCAATGGTTTCCCGAAAAGAAAAGGCAACCGTATATTTTCTATAATCATCTAAACGCATTTAGACTGAGTATTCGATGATTTTGCTATCTTCGTTGGAAATTCAGAAACTTGATGCCGTAGGCAAAGACGACACAAAAGAGGACGGCCCAACAAACATGAACCAAAGCAACGTATCCGAGAAAATCGTACTCAAACCCTAGAAATTCTTTAATGAATTCCTTCACTGTGACGGAATTCTGGTCTAGAACCTCTACAAGGCTTTCGTTTTGACCAAGCTGAGATGTGATCAGGCCGTATAAAGTCCACGCTACCGGTGATCCCCAGTAATACCACCTCCACCAGATCGGTATTTGCTGTAATGTTCAGGTTAGTTTAAATCTGTTAGATTTTATTAACGTAATTCATTCTAATCAGTGACTTTTAGATTAGTGATTTAGGTTGTCATACCGTTCTAGGGATCAGGAAACCGGAGAACAAGTTCCAGAAATTGAGGAAGAAGGTCATAGAAATGGCTGCAATCTGATAATTGGGTGTGAGGGCCACAAGCATCATTCCGTATAATGTGAAATAGACAAAGGACATGAACATGTAGAAGTAGAACCATAAGAACCTGTCTGCGGACCACTGGAATCCAATCATGGAGTAAATCAGAAGACTGTATATGATCGTTTGGATGCCTACATAAACCACCTCAATGGCCACCTGCAGATAAAAATAATCATCTCCTTTGAGTTTTCTAGAAATGCCATTAGAAACAGAAAAGCTAACAGCTTTCTCATACCTGAGCAAATGCATAAGGGATTGGTGAATACATCCCTGCTGCTTTCTCACGATAGAAAACTGTTCGTTCTATAGACACCACAGACTGCACAGTTGAAGTGTTGGTTCCACCAAGAAACAATACAGCAGCATACATAGCTCCCATCAGATTCATTACATCTTGTTGTTTTTCACTGTCAAAGCGACACAAATTCATTTAGAATTACATTCTGAATGTGAAAACGATATGATGCTTTTGATTTCTTACGTCTTTTGGCCTTTGTCCCAGAAAATCACTCCAAATAGAATGCCAATTATTGTTGTCATGAAGAACCGAACAACATTATACTGTGGATGCCTCCAGTATGACCAGTGTTGTTTCCAAAAACAAGCCATGCATTGTGTCCAAAAGGATTGAGAGTACTTTGTAGGGAAGTAAAGGTCCTTGGACCCTGGTACTGGTGTACTTACTACCTCAATGAGCTCCTGGCTCTGCCTGTTAGAAAGAACCCATTAGCAAGAAGCTTAGTAGAATCTAAAAGACAGGTTCAAAGATTCATACTTGTAAAGATCAGAATTGGCATAAATCTCTGCAAAATCAACACCAAGTTGAGTTTCGACTGCTGAAGAAGTAACTTCAAGCATCCATGTGGCGGGATTTTGACCTTGTTTGATTTTGTTAACTCCTGGAATAGACTGAAAAGTTTGATCGAGTTTTTAGATTTTTTTTTGTTGTATGTATGGGAGCATGAAAAGTAAGGATGCACTCACTTCAAAATATTCTATTAGCTTGTTAGAATGGTGCCCAAGAGGTCCGGTGTAAGTGACCTGCCCACCTCTTTTCATCAACAATAACTGCAAGAAAATGAGAAGTAAGGTTTAAAGAACATTGAATCCAAGAAATGGAAACCGAGCACTTCAACTTTAGATGACTTACCTCGTCAAAAGCCTCAAAAATGTCGATACTCGGTTGGTGAATCGTGCAGACAACTGTACGACCGGTGTCTACCGTGTTTCTGACAGTACGCATGACAATGGCAGCAGCTCTTGCATCAAGGCCTGATGTCGGCTCATCCATGAAGATGATTGATGGATTTGCAACCAATTCTACTGCTATTGTCAGCCTCTTTCTTTGTTCTGTTGAAAGACCATCTACTCCTGGAAGCCCAACTATTGCATTCCTTAACGGGTTCAGTTCCACCAAATCCATGATTTCTTCCACAAACATCTAAACCATAAGAAATAAATGTAGTTGTTGGTATCTGGAGCAGTAATCAAAGTTTCTTCAAAATGGTTATATATGCTTTTAGTTCCAACAACCCTTGAGTTGCCCCACACAGACCATTCCACATTGGAATTGAAACTCTCACACTGCTGCTGATGAGACTTGAACTTTCGTGTGTATTTGCAAAGATAAACCCCGTACCGGGGGCACAATTGTCGAAGTAGTGAAAACTAGAAAAAAAAAAAAAATTACCTGACGTGTTTCTGTGGTTATGTCTGGAGAAAGACGTAACCAAGCAGAGTAGACAAGGGACTCATAAATGGTGACATGGGGAGAGTGGATGTCGTTTTGTTCACAGTATCCACTAACACGAGTAAATGTTTCTTGGTTTTTAGGGTAACCAGAGATGCTGATACTTCCTCCAACATACCCACTGGTCTTTCTTCCAGCTAACACGTCCATCAGGGTCGTTTTTCCGGCCCCGCTTATGCCAACTAATGCTGTCAGGATGCCCGGCCGGAATGTCCCACTGACATCTTGTAGTAGTTGTAGACGATTCTCTTCTATTCCTTGTGTTTTTTTCATTTCCTGATAAAATTCTCAAATTTCTATGTCATCCTTTCACTGAAAAATCCAGATTTTTGAATCTTATTGTAACTTGGACTTACAGCAGGCATGTCTACATAGTAGTTGACATGATCAAATGCCAGTGACAGTGGCTGAAACGGGAGCACCATTCCTTTCATTCTTGCTGCCATTTCTGTGTCTGTTTTCTGGTGCTTCTTATTCTGCTCATCTTCTGTCGGAACAACAGTTTTTGAATCTCTGAGAGCTGAATTTTGGATGAAAATGGTATATAAGAAACAATAACGTGTGCAGATAATGAATTACAAAAATAACTGAAAGAAAATCTTACGATTCAAGTATGTGAGAGCTAACACAAAGAGGAGGTTGAAGAGAAGAGAAAAACCAAAGAGTGCAATGACACAAACCCAATACATATAATCAGTTGTGAACATCCCCTTCGACTTCAGAAGAACCTTCCCTACAGTCGTTTTATTGATTCTTGGATCAGGATTTGGCTGTAAGGCAACGGAAAGCTATTTAGTTCATAGACAAGCAAAAAATATGTAAATTTTGAGTAACAAAGCTTACGGTGCTCCATCTATCATCTAAAAACTCATTGATCGCAATGGCATTTTGTCCATACATCATGGGGGAAATATAATAACCCCATATCATCCAAGGTTCAATGTCATCTGCAAGATACAAATACTATGTATAAAAAAAGGGTAAACCATATGTGTGAGGGCAAAATTGACCATGTATAGTTTAACAGAAGAGTTGAATGAGGTGGAATGCCTAGTTTGACATTCAATGGATTAAACTCAATAGTGGGATGTCACTTTGGAGTTCAGTGGCCATTAGACTCTTCAATGGGAAAAAGAAAAACTTTTAATCCTTAAATAGATATCATAAACTAGGTTTTGTAATAAATGATCTTTTTAATATGTTCCATTGAATTATGTAGGATCTAATGCATTATAGAAAAAGGATGATAGAGTTGTATGTAAAGTAGAATGATGATGTGACAATCCATTAAACTTCATAAAGTGCAATGCATTGTGGATACCCTGACCGTAAATAGAGTGTGCCCGGGTTTTGAACCCATGACCTCAATTATAGAATTTCACTCCAGGTAGTTTTTAGTAAACATACCTTTTGCAATGATGAATCCACCAAGTATAAAAACCACTAGCAACATAAAGGTACCAAGAGCATTTGCTATGACCTGCGTTCTTCCAATGGCAGCCATTAAACGGTAAAGAGCCGAAGCCATTTGATGTAGGACTATATAAGCCAAAAGCTGCTTGAAAAACCTGATAAATATTCAAACATGTTAGATTCGTTCAAGTTTCTACCTAATTTAGTTTCACAGAAGTGTTGATACTTGCCTACTAGCCGAAGGAGCAAAACCGATAGTGTAATATGTCAGAACAACCCAAATTAGTGACTCCGTGAACGATATGGGAATCCTCATGATCCATATGGGTATTGCAAAAGCCCATGAAGGGTAAAACAGTGAATCCCTCTGTTTAAAGAACACAGGCAGCCTCTTAACCGTTAATGCCAGCTCAACAGCCCCATTAAACATCACATTCAAAAGACTGAAGAACAAAGCACCAAAAAACTTGCCACCATCTTCAAGTCGACCACTCTTCATTTCAGTTCTAAAGAACACCGTGAAAGTAATAATCGACATGATAGTAATCTGAAACGTCTTGAATATGTACAAGAAAGCATTCCGTTTCATCAATAACCATTCTCTTGCTAAGTTTGCTTTAAGGAGATCCATGTTTGAAATACCATACTTTTTGGTCCCCAAAGCAGCAGGTTGCATTTGGGTTTTGTCGTAAGGAAGGGAAAGATCGTCATAAAGACACTCACTGGTTTCAAATTGGCTAAAAAGCTGACTGAATTCAGATACAGAGATGTAAAGGTATGGTTCGTTTGTTCTGAACCAGTATTGTTGTTGGTCTTTTCTTGAAGTAACTTCTTGCAAAAAGTCTGCAACTCCTTTCCTTTCTGGGCATTCGAACCCTACACTCTCAAAGAAAGCAAGAATATCTTCACGTGGGCCTTGGTAGACTATTTGACCTTCGGAGAGGAGTATAATGTCGTCAAATAGTTCAAACGTTTCTGGTGCGGGTTGAAGAAGGGAAATGATCATTGTTACATCCATTATATGAACCAATTGTGTCATGTATTTGACAATTTGAAAAGTGGTCGAACTGTCTAAACCGGTCGAGATTCCATCCATGAAGAACATTTTTGCAGGCCCAACCAACATTTCTCCTGAAATTTGGAAAAATATTATACAATTGTCTCATGTTATCAACTTGATTGAAACATGCGAAAAACATGAACGCACTACTCCTCATCACGAAAATAACCTAAAAGCTTATGTCTGGTCCAACTCTTTATAAAAAAGTACAATGGAACCTTTTTTTTTAAAGACATCTTGACTGGTTATGTGTTATTGTCAATCCTCCAATTCTTGTTAGTATTAGCCATATATTTTATATTAGTCGTATATTTTGTATAATGCTGAAATTATTTTGTAAATATTTTCCTAACTTAGATTAGGTCAACTATTCTTGTATTATAAATACCATTGAGATTGGGGAATAAGGCACGGAAGATTTTATCAACTATCATGGTATCAGAGCAGACCTACATCCAACCCTAGTCGCAACCCTCTTTTTTTCTATCTTCTTCAAACCTGCGATTTATATTTCTTTTCTGTCTTTCTCCTCTATATTCTCCTTCAACCTGTGACTTACATGGCGGGAAAACTTCACCCTGCTCTCTTGATCACCAACATTCGGAACTTTATTTCGATCACTCTCGAGATGGAGAATGGCTAATACACCCCCAACCATGTAGTCCTGTGGTCAAGCCAGCGACCATCAGAACCGTGCTTACCATTGCTCTCTCTCAATCTTGGCGAATTCACCAATTAGATGTCAAAAACGCGTTTCTTCACGGGCATTTGGATGAAACAGTTTATATGCATCAACCAATGGGATTTCGCGACACACAATTTCCCAACCATGTATGTCTCTTAAAGAAGTCCCTATAAGGCCTAAAACAAGCCCCGAGAGCATGTTATCTAAGGTTCGCTGAATACGCCTTCCAAATTGGGTTCCAACATAGTCGCTCTGATCATTCACTATTCATCTACCGACATGGAGGTGATACCGCCTACCTATTGTTATACGTGGATGATATTCTTCTTGTGACATCCTTCGATTCTCTACGAAATAAATTAATGGGTCTCCTTGCCAAGGAGTTTGCAACGAAAGACCTTGGGCCCTTAAGTTTTTTTATGGGTATTGCAATCACACGCTAATCTGCAGGTTCGATGTTCCTTTCACTGCAAAAATATGTTGCGGAAATTCTAAAAAGGCAGGCTTCGAAAATTGCAAACCTCTTCCAACACCGGTCGACTCATCAGGAAAAGTTAGCGCCAAAACCGGTGAACTTTTGGAGAATCCGACATAATTTCGGCAGCTAGCAGGGGCCCTTCAATATCTCACTTTTACACGCCCGAACGTTAGCTATGCAGTTCAACAAATTTGCATGCACATGCATGCCCCTCGAGTTCCCCATTTCACGGCTCTAAAAAGAATACTTCAATACATTTGTGGCACAATAGATCATGGCTTAACTCTTACCGGCTCCAACACTACATCATTTTTATCCTACACCGATGCTGATTGGGCGGGCTGTCCCGACACCCGGCGTTCGACATCTGGATAATGCATCTTTATGGGAAACAATCTCCTTTCTTGGTCCTCCAAACGGCATACCACTATTTCTAGATCGAGCGCCGAAGCCGAATACCGAGGGGTTGCAAACGTTGTCTCAGAATCTTGTTGGCTACGAAATCTTTTATGTGAGTTACATCATCCCCCTCGCAAAGCAACCAGTGTCTGCTGTGATAACGTGAGTGCTGTTTATTTGTCAACCAATCCGGTTCAACATCAACGCACTAAACTCATAGAAATCGAAATCCATTTCGTTCGGGAAAAAGTAGCTAGGGGTGAAGTTCAAGTCTTTCATGTGCCATCACGGTTTCAAATTGCAGACATCTTCACAAAGGGACTCCCACACATTCTGTTCGATGACTTCAAATCCAGTCTTAACATCCGGCCACCTACCGTTTCGACTGTGGGGGTGTATTAGTCATATATTTTATATTAGTCGTATATTTTGTATAATGCTGAAATTATTTTGTAAATATTTTCCTAACTTAGATTAGGTCAACTATTCTTGTATTATAAATACCATTGAGATTGGAGAATAAGACACGAAAGATTTTATCAACTATCAGTTGGCACCAAGGATCGATCACTAGTCTCCCCATCCTCGCAAACTAAGAGACCATGCCTTTATCAATTGGGTTATTCCCAATTGGCGGAACCTATTTTATTTTACTTTATTTATTTATTTTAAAAAGATCATAAATTTGTTAACGTCAATCTGGCATCCATTATAGTTTAGTTTAATCTACTGAATGTCAACAAGTCATTTCATTCAATAATTTCACTAAATTGTGCATTGTGGATGCAGTCCACTCACTAAGATTTTACTGATATTAAAAAAATATTTACGGTATTTGATTCCTTTTTTCTTGTTTTTTTAGAGTACAGAAAGAAATAAGTTAAGGTGAAAAGTGTGGTTTCTTGGGGATTACAATAGATATTATTCTGTATGAATGTATAAAAAAGTTGTCATGTAGTGAATTTCTCTCAACAAAATCTTGGTTTTTCTTTGGTTTTAGAGTTTTTCAATTATACTTTTTTTGTTTTGTGATTTTTGTCTAATTGACATCAATTTTAGTCTCAATATGAGTATAATACATGTGGACTTGAAATAATACCAGTAGTGACACGTTTTTTCTCTCCGCCAGATATTCCCCTTCTCATCGCATCACCGACCATGATATCTGCACAGATATCTAATCCAAGAATCTGTACGTTTACATTTAGTTTAAATCAGCTCAATTAAAATAGAGAAATTAAATATCCTCTACTTTTGTTCCTACAAATCATCCTACCCAATTAAATGATTACATGTGTCATTTTATTATACTTAAATATCATTAAATGAGCATTAAATGTGACACTTGTTATCATTTAATTAGGTAGGAGGATTTTTAGGAACAAAAAGTAGGAGTATATTTAATTTCTCATTAAAATAACTAGAAGATTTGAACAAAAAAACAGAGAATTTGAGATAAACCTTTAAAACATAGTCTGTAGCCAAGCTAGATTCTTGACCAGACACTGCAGTCGCTTTCATGAAAGCATCGATTTCCTGGTCTGGCTTAATCCCTTCTTCTTTCTCACGTCGTGAAAGTTCTTGGAGGAGGTCGTATCTGGTTCCTACACCTAGACATCGCCCAGCAAAGTCAAATGTCTCCCTAACTGTCATCTCACCATAATGAACATCATGTTGGCTAATATATGAACAAGTCCTCTGAGGAATAAACTCCGACATCTGATGACCACAGTAAGTAACATCTCCGGTGACTCTTAGATCTGAATTCAGTACTCCGGCGAGTGCCCTCAGCAATGTGGTCTTCCCAGAAGCAGGAGGTCCAAGAAGCAATGTCATGCTGAAAAGGTCAAACTCGGTCAACTAAAATAAAAAAAATTATCCGTTAATTTCGCGCGATGTTTGAAAATGGCGCGAAACATACCGTGATGGCCTCACAATCCCACACACATCATGCAAGATTTTAACAACTCTTTTCTTCGATGGAACAAGCTTAAAGAATCGAAGAAGCCCCTATTTTGGTTAAAAATGTTAAACAGTGTTGAATTTGATGAATTTTTAGAACTAAAAATCAACAAACAAACCTCCATGGTGTTGAGTGAGGCGTTTAGTAAAGTAGGAAGAGCTCTGGACCCAACATGAACGTCTCCTTCGATCGACAAGTTCTTGTAGCATACTTGAATCTTTGGAATATCAATCCCGACCCTGTTTAACACGTATAATATTATGATTTACAAATAAATAACTTGAAAAATAGTAGAGTTCATTCACCTATCGGTTCTAGATCGAATTCTATTTAGAAACTTTTCGTTATCTTCTTCTACTACTTTGAGTATGCTCTCTATAAGCAGTTTCTTATCTTGAGGTCCAAGAGTTGTGATATCGATTTCTTGGTGAACAATTTGTCCGTTATCAAGAACTTGCTTCAAGATTCCTTTTTTTAATCTATCGTATGTAGGGAGTCTCTCCAATGCAGCCCATTTCAGCTCTTCTTCATCATCCTGCCGCTCAGTTGTGGAAAAAGCAACATCATCTCCAGGTGCTGCGGCCATCTACTCAAACTGCAGAAAATCCCAACTGAAATCTAGATTTGAAGCTGCTTAAATTGAATTTTATTATGAAAATAAGTGATTTTGATGCTTTTGGAAAATACCCATGGCCATAA
Source organism: Lactuca sativa (assembly GCF_002870075.4). Taxonomy (NCBI): domain Eukaryota; kingdom Viridiplantae; phylum Streptophyta; class Magnoliopsida; order Asterales; family Asteraceae; genus Lactuca; species Lactuca sativa. The sequence continues at coordinate 199,332,117 of NC_056624.2, forward strand.
TCATAAGATGACAAGTTTTTTGGTGGTGTGCGTGGAAGTAAAATGTGATTCGCTATTAATGGAACCAATAACATATCATGTCTCCATCTTAGTATGTGGAACAGCTTCCGACCTTTTCAGTTTTTCTGCAATCTGACTATTATGCGTTTGTCATCACTTAAGAGGGTGGCTTTTAGACAAGACTACAGATTCCTTTATATGTCGTGGATATCAATCTCTATCATGCTACTTAGAATATATATAATATGAAATAAGGTAGTGTTCGTCGTTTCTGAATTAATGAGATTTATTGTTATGATCATTTATTGTAATAACTAAAATAATAATATTATTTTAATGGAGAAACTGAAAAAAGGCACTTTTGGTACCAAAATGTTGCGCTTGTATACCCATTTAAAAGGTATTGGCTTCTTCCCTAAATTCATCTTCAAACGATTACTGGCCCAGTTCTTCTCTCTGTATGCAATTACTTGACTACTTCACGAGCCCTTTGAAGATGAATTTAGGGAATTTCATGGTAAACTAGAAACAAATTAGGGATTCTCAGAGACCACTAGGTATTTTCTTGAAAAAATCCAGAAACAAGTCGTTCTTAAAATGTGCAGAACCAGTTGATGAAATAAAAAAAGGGGATTAAGAATCGAAGGCGTAGAAGTTTCTCTTTAGAAACAAGAATATATAATGGGTAAAATAGACATACGTTGGTGATCAGTCACTTCAATGCTTTAAAAGATCTATGAAGCAATTGTTTCCAAACTATTAGAGGGATATTAGTTCAGAAAATCATTGAATGATTTTGATTGGTTGTCTACAACTTCTGAGAAGTCCAAACTAAAAAGATCAAGAAAACTAGTTCAGACTGGAGTTTCATAACTGTTCAGAGAGCAAAAGCACTGACGTTGTCTTTGTTGTTTAGAAATTTCAGTTCCTACACACCCATAAATCATTTAAGCTTCAACATTCTAAGTGATCACACTATTCCTTACAGAGATGCAGCTACACCCTTTTTCTGTAAAAATTATAAAAAGGAGACCTTTAGATGAACTTGAGAGTAACATCTATTTTAGGGGAGTTTGATGATTAAAAGAAAATTGAAGTACTGCTCAGTTACAAACATTTAGGGGGAGATTTTTATATTTGACTGATGAGGTACATTGATCATGAGAGGCGTTGTCAAATAATCGGTTGCTTTGTCAAGATCATATTTGTAGCGTTGTTATCTTGGGAAAATGACTTACGACCCCAACGAAGTTTTCAAACCGTTCAAAAAACCCCAATCATGTTTTGTCTGTTCAAAAAAACCCAACAAACTTAACATTTTGTCTAAAAAGCTCAACTAAGTTACACTTTCCTGAAAGTCAAATAAGAAAAACAGATGACATGGCTTATTACCGTATTGATAAAATGACTTGTTAGACCAACGAAGTTTCCAAAACATTTAAAAAACTTCAATCATGTTTTGACTGTTCAAAAAAAACCTAACGAACTTAAATAAAACAAAATTAGGATTTTTTGAAACGGTTTGTAACTTTGTTGGACTTTTTAGACAAAATGTTAAGTTCGTTGGGTTTTTTTGAACAGACAAAACATGATTGAGTTTTTTTGAATGGTTTGGAAACTTCGTTAGGCTTTTAAGTCATTTTCCCTTGTTATCTTCACTCTAATAATGAGAGTCTAGAAAGAGAAAATAGATTCTAGAGAGGAAGAGTGAAAGTTTCAAAGTTAATGAGATTACAATGGTTGCTTGTTCAAGATCATAGTCTCTCAATATATTAAAATCATGACTAGTTGGAACTTAATAGTTTATATATATATATATATATATATATATATATATATATATATATATATATATATATATATATAGTATGATAAGTTTCATCTTTTTTGTTAGCATATGTCAAGGTTATATTTTGTATTTATCAATAGTTAGAGATAGTTTCTATAATTGATCCTAAGTAGCTAGGTTAATACCAACTGTATTGTATTTCCTTTGTATGTTTTTCTCTTTAATCGAACAAAGAGGCATCGGTTGCAGTTTCTCTACATCCCCAAACTTCATCTTCTTGATCTATTGACCCATATACATGTTTACTAACATGGTATCAAAACTTTAGGTATGTTTCAAGTAAACATTGTTCTATCAATTTTGTTCTTCTAGTGAATCGGTATTTATAGATGCATTTTATCAATCCCTAAACATATCTTGAATGAAGACGGTGTCCTTATTTTACTTACTTGAATCACTTTGTTATATTAGCCATAACCCCACCCTCAAACTTACATAACACCCAATTAAATTAGCTATAATTCCATCTCAACCTATTCCATTACAAACCTTTTATGCTCAAACTGTAACGCCCGGTTCCCAGGTAAACTTCTTAAGTTTTTTTTTTAAATAGTTGATTATTGCATGAAAGGTCATTACGTTGGGCGTAATTAATAGTTATGCCAGGCGTAACTCATTAAAACGTGGTCGCGATTTCCCTAGAGTATGTTGGGCATACCTGGAGTACGTTGGGTGTACCTAAAGTACGTTGGGCGTACTCGTGGCAGAGGCAAACCCTAAATTTTAGGGTTTGGACCCTATAAAACCTCATTATCTCTCTTGTGGCCGGTCTTATCTTCGGCCTCCATCCTCTAAAGAAGTCGCCTCGAAACCCTAGCCCTATTTGTGAGTTTCTTGAGCCATTTGAGTGATTTGGTGTGCTTTTGGTGCATACTGAAGAAGAAGGAGCTCATTGGAGAAGTGTTGGTTTGCTTTGAGCTTGTAGATCCAGACCTTGTTCATCTTGATCATCCTTCTAGAGGTATAGAATCTCAACCTTTATGGTTCATTGCTTAGATCTAGTTTAACTTAAGGTTTTGGCATATTTTGGTCCCATGGGTTGATTATTATGAGTAAAAGTTACTTCAGAAGCTTAGGTTAGCATTTCTTGATGTTTCTAAGCTCCCTAATGCATAAAAATCGTATCTTGGTGGCTTTGGTTCGATCATGCTTGAGTTGTTGTTCATGATATAAAGTTAGGCGGTTAGAGTTCGGTTTTGGGCTTCTTTGAGTCATGCAAAGGCATCAAGTTGTCGACTTTATAAGTTAAGATGTTCCTTAGGATGAGTTCTCTGAGTTGGACGAAAAGAATTAAGAGCATAATAACCATTTTTGGGCAGCTAACTAGTACGATGGGCCTACCCTCTAGGTACACACAACATAACGGTTTAGCCCGTGTCCCCATTCGGTGAAGGTCCAGTATGACGAGCGTACTCACCTGAAGCCCTTTTGGGCCATTTTAGGCCTTGGGCCAGGTACGTATGACATAAGGCCTTGTTTTTATTTCATCGTCTCCATATAACTCACCATCGTTAATTTCTCCTCAGTCTCCCCCTTTGTTTCCGTCCTTCAATTGCCTTACATATCTCTGAGAACCACTAGAGAGACGACCTGAATCAACCTCACGAAAATGAAACAGTCACAAAAGAGATTGTGCTCTGATGGATTTCAAATCTATAGCAAACACCTCGTCGGAAAACAGGATTAGATGATCAGAGATGGGAGTGACATGGTGGTGGTCGTCGGAATCACTGCCCAGCTTTCAGTGTCTTATCAACGGAATCCATGACGGGAAGTTTGAAAATTGTTGAGCACCGATAAAACTTCAAGATATAAGCTTGATTACAACCTTTAAAGAGGCGGGGAAGGTTTGGGTTTGTGGGGTTGTGATTGGGAGGTTATTAGCGGCGAGGAGCAAAGAGACCATAGGTTTGTAATGGAGAATTTGGGGTTGACTTTTGTGGAAATGAAGTCCAAGACTTTGTGGTTTTCTGATGACACAAGATCGAACTCTCAATTCCAAAAACGGACGTGTAGTCTATGTAATCAAGTAAACAGCTGAAAGCCAAAACTTTGATCCCAGAAGGAGTCGTGTGAAATCGATAAGCATCTAAAATGACATATGTGCTGCCAAGAAACTTGCCAAGATCAACTTCACTGCTGAACCTACAAGCTTTTTCCATTCAAAAAGCATCAAATAAACAAAACCCATTTTCAAGATTCAATATTTTGATGATGAAGGAGGTTAAGATCTATGTACTTGCAGCTTACATCTTTTGGTTCATCTTCTTACCGGGTGTTTTTGTTTTAGATGTTAAAGACGATGGAACGATGCTTTCAAAAATATGCTTTGGTAGTTTGATTTTTTTTTCAATGGTGGTGTGTGTTTATGTGTATGTTTGAGTCCCTGAGAGATAAAGTGAGAGTGGGAAAGAGTCAAAGTCAAGATGCCAACTAGATAGTCAAAATTCATGTGGACCCATTTTAATGAGAAAGCAGTTACCCTTCAGGTTTTTGAAAATGACCATTTAACCCAAAAAGATTTGAGTTTATACCCTTACAAAGCCAAAAAAAAAAAAAAAAAAAAAAGGAACGATTCTTTAAAACAAATGGGAAAAGTTTGTAGGACTAGATTGAAATTAACCCATATATAATTCCAACAACATTTCTTGGCATTCTTAATTTCAACCTAGGTCATGTGGTTAGTTTAGTCGAATACTCCATTCTCATTCTGAAAGTCTAGTTTATGAAATTGTGTACCGCTTTCTTCATATTTGCATAATTAATGATCAATATAAAACATAATTTAAATGTTCTATCCTTTCTTACTTTCAAATTAAGTCATCATTATAACATATTACAATATCAAGCATATGAGGCGGTGCAATGAGGTTTGGACGGTAGTTTTCTAATGAAAAAAAAAAACCGCAAGCATAATGCGGTTTACCAAAATTACAATCAACACCACTATTGTTGTAAATTGCATTATACATACGGCGCGATTTATGAGGTTTGATAAAAGTATTTATATTTTCTATGATTAATTAAACACATTTACATCTTCGTTGATTTCCTTATCTTCGTTGGAAGTTCAGAAACTTGATGCCGTAGGCAAAGACAACGCAAAAGAGAACGACCCAACCCACATGAGCCAAAGCAACGTATCCGAGAAAATCATACTCAAACCCTAGAAATTCTTTAATGAATTCCTTAACTGTAATAGAATTCTGGTCTAGAACCTCTAGGAGGCTTTCGTTTTGACCAAGTTGAGATGTGATCAGACCGTATAAAGTCCACGACACCGGTGAACCCCAGTAATACCACCTCCACCAGATCGGTATTTCCTGCAAAGTTCAGGTTAGTTTTGTTAGATTTTGTAATGTAATTCATTCTAATTAAGTATCACTCTAGATTAGTTGTCATACCGTTCTGGGGATCATGAAACCAGAAAACAAGTTCCAGAAACTAAGGAAGAACGACATCGTAATGGCTGCAATCTGATAATTTGGAGTGAGGGCTACAAGCATCATCCCGTATAATGTAAAATAGACAAAGCACATGAATATGTAAAAGTAGAACCATAGAAACTTGTCTGCTGACCACTGGAACCCAATCATGGAGTAAATCAGAAGACTGTATATGATCGTCTGTATGCCTACATAAACCACCTCAATAGCAACCTTCAGCCAAAATAATGATCTAGTTTCAGTTTTCCATAAAAACTAAAAAGAAACAGAAAAAGTGAAAACAATTTTATTGTACTTGAGCAAATGCGTAAGGGATTGCTGAATACATTCCTGCCGCTTTCTCACGGTAGAAAACCGTTCTTTCTATAGACACCACAGACTGTACAGCTGAAGTGTTTGTCCCACCAAGAAAAAGTACAGCAGCATACATAGCTCCCATCAGATTCATTACATCTTGTTGTTTGTCACTGTCAAAACGACACAAAATCTTCTAGAATTATATTCTTAATTTGAAAATGATGTGTTTGATTTCAAATATCTTACGTTTTTTGGCCTTTGTCCCAGAAAATCAATCCAAAGAGAATGCCAATCACTGTCGTCATGAAGAACCGAACAACATTATATTGTGGATGCCTCCAGTAAGACCAGTGTTGTTTCCATAAACAAGCCATGCATTGTGTCCAAAAGGATTGAGAGTACTTTGTAGGGAAGTAAAGGTCATGGGACCCTGTTACTGGTGTACTGAGCACCTTAATGAGCTCTTGGTTCCTCCTATTCAACATAACCTATTAGTAAGACACTTGGTAGAATGTGAAAAGTTGATGCTTAGGGATTCTAGATTCATACTTATAAAGATCAGAGTTGACATAAATATTTGCAAAATCAACACCAAGTTGAGCTTCAACTGTTGAAGAACTAACTTCGAGCATCCATGTGGCCGGATTTTGACCTTCTTTGATTTTGTTAACTCCTGGAATAGACTGACAAGTTTGTTCGAGTTATTATATTTTTTTTTTGTTGTATGAACGGGAGCATGAAAAGTAAGGATGCACTCACTTCAAAATATTCTATTAGCTTGTTAGAATGGTGCCCAAGAGGTCCGGTGTAAGTGACCTGCCCACCTCTTTTCATCAACAATAGCTGTAATAACATGTGAAGTAAGTTTTAAAGAACATTGAATCCAAGAAATGGAAACCAAGCACTTCAAATTTAGATGACTAACCTCGTCAAAAGCCTCGAAAATGTCGATACTCGGTTGGTGAATCGTGCAGACGACTGTACGACCGGTGTCGACCGTGTTTCTAACGGTACGCATGACAATGGCAGCAGCTCTTGCATCAAGGCCTGATGTCGGCTCATCCATGAAGATGATTGATGGATTTGCAACCAATTCTACTGCTATTGTCAGCCTCTTTCTTTGTTCTGTTGAAAGACCATCTACTCCTGGAAGCCCAACTATTGCATTCCTTAACGGGTTCAGTTCCACCAAATCCATGATTTCTTCCACAAACAACTAAAAGACATGTAGTTGTTGGTATGTTTAGAGTAATGATCAAAGGTTTTAGGGTTATTCTTCGAGCAACATCTGAACTGCAGGGACAGTTTTAAGGGGTTCCCAGTGTGGCACCGGCAACCCCTAATTTTTCTGGCTGCAGTGTAAAAAATTTCAATTTTTCGATTTTTTTAAACTATTTTTCATGTATCCGCAACATCTATTCATCCCGGCAACACCTACTATGTATTCCTGCGTCCGTCCCTGCTGAACTGCCCTATACTGCTAATTCCACTAGAATCCAAATCCACATTGGAATTGAACTCCCATAGTGTATTTGTTTCTATGAAGATATAAACGTGCTGGGGGTAAAATGGTAAAAGTTGTGAAAAGTAGAAAATTTATTACCTGGCTTGTTTCCGTGGTTATGTCTGGAGCAAGGCGTAACCAGGCAGAGTACACAAGGGACTCATAAACAGTGACATGGGGAGAATGGATGTCGTTTTGTTCACAGTATCCACTGACACGAGCAAATGTTTCTTGTTTTTTAGGGTAACCAGAGATGCTGATACTTCCTTCAATATACCCATTAGTCTTTCTCCCAGCTAACACATCCATCAATGTCGTCTTTCCTGCCCCACTGATTCCAACCAAAGCTGTCAGAATGCCTGGGCGGAATGTGCCACTGACATCTTGTAGGAGTTGCAGACGATCCTCTTCGATTCCTTGTGTTTTCATTTCCTGATAAATTTGTCAAATATTTATGTCATTCTTTCACAGATTATCCGAGGAAATCATGTTTCTGAATCTTGTTATAACCGGCACTTACAGCAGGCATGGCTACATAGTAATTGACATGATTAAATGCTAGTGAGAGTGGCTGAAATGGGAGCACCATTCCCTTCTTAACGATGTTTCTTCCTGCCATTTCTATTTGTGGGTGCTTCTGATTCTGCTGATCTTCTGTCAGAACAACAGTTTTTGAATCCCCAAGAGCTGGATATAGGATCGAAATTGTTTATAAGATGCAACAAGAACTCTTGCAGATAACAAAAGATTAAACAAATAAACAGAAAGGACAGTCTTACGGTTCAAATATGTCAGAGCTAACACAAAGAAGAGGTTAAATATAAGTGAAAATCCGAAGAGTGCAATTACACAAACCCAAAACATATAATCGGTTGTGAACATTCCCCTTGACTTGAGAAGAACCTTCCCAACAGTTGGTTCACTAATTCGTGGATCAGGGTTCGGCTGTCATACAAGTGAAAGCTATTTATTTCAGAAACATGCATGGACAAAAAATATATACTTTTGAAATGAAGCTTACAGTGCTCCATCTATCATCTAAAAACTCATTTATCACAATAGCATTTTGTCCATACATCATTGGGGAAATGTAATATCCCCATATCATCCATGGGTCAATGTCATCTACAAGAAACAAGATAAATTACAAACATTCTCAATTGAGTACAGAAAAGTAAAAACAATAGCTGGGATATATATATATATATATATATATATATATATATATATATATATATATATATATATATATATATATATATATACCTTTTGCAACAATGAATCCACCGAGTACAAAAACCAATAGCAATGAAAAGGTGGCAAGAGCATTTGCAACTACTTGTGTTCTTCCAAGTACAGCAATGAAACGGAAAAGAGACAAAGCCATTTGATGTAGGCCAATATAAGCCAAAAGCTGCCGGAAAAACCTGATAAATATTCAAATAGGGAAACATCAATCATGTTATATTCATTCAAGTTTCAATCTCACTTAGTTTCAGAAAATATTTAATTGCTTACCTTTTAGCAGCAGGAGCAAACCCTATAGTGTAATATGTTAGAACAATCCATATTACTGACTCCATGATTGATATAGGAATCTTCATGATCCATATGGGTATTGCAAATGCCCATGCAGGGTAAAACAACGAATCCCTCTGTTTGAAGAACACAGGCAGCCTCATAACCGTAGTCGCCAGCTCAGCAGCCCCATTAAACATTACATTCAGAAGACTGAAGAACAGAGCACCAAAAAACTTCCTACCATCTTCAAGGCTACCACTCTTCATTTCGGTTCTAAAGAACACTGTGAAAGTAATAACCGACATAATAGTAATCTGAGTCGTCTTGAATATGTACAAGAAAGCATTACGTTTCATCAGTAACCATTCTCTTGCTAAGTTTGCTTTAAGGAGCTCCATGTTTGAAATACCATACTTCTTAGTCACCAAAGTAGGTGGATGCATTTGGGTTTTGTTATAACGAATGGCAAGATCATCATAAAGGCGCTCACCGGTTGCAAACTGGCTGAAAAGCAGACTGAATTCAGATACAGAAATGTAATGGTATGGTTCGTTTGTTTTGAACCAGTACTGTTGTTGGTCTTTTCTTGAAGTGACTTCTTGCAAAAAATCTGCAACTCCTTTTCTTTCTGGGCATTTGAATCCTGCACTTGAGAAGAAATCAAGAATGTCTTCACGTGGGCCTTGGTAGACGATTTGACCTTCAGAGAGGAGTATGATGTCGTCAAATAGTTCAAATGTTTCTGGTGCGGGTTGAAGAAGGGAAATGATCATGGTTACATCCATTATGTGAACCAGTTGTTTCATGTATTTGACGATTTGAAAAGTTGTTGAACTGTCTAAACCTGTTGAAATTTCGTCCATGAAGAACACCTTTGCAGGCCCAACCAACATCTCTCCTGAAATTAGAAAAAGAAAAAAAAATATTGTTTCAAGTTATCAACTCGTTTGAAAGCTTAGAGTGTAGAAATAGTTTTTTTTTTTTTTTTTTTTTGAACGGCAAATCTAACTAATTGTAATTTCAGCTACGTCCTAAACGGACTTTGAACCCTGGACACAATTGGTTTTGGTTGTAGAAAATAGGCGAGTTAGATTTTGGAAATTGTGTATATATGAATTATGAGTGTCTAAAGTTGTCTTATAGTTGGTCTCTTGGTGCCTAAACAATGGCCCAAGCATATAGAGACACGCGAACATGAAATAATACCGGTAGTGACACGTTTTTTCTGTCCACCGGAGATTCCTCTTCTCATCTCATCACCTACCATGGTATCAGCACAAATATCTAATCCAAGAATCTGTATGCATTTTGTTCAAATTAACTAATGTTGCCATTAAACTAAATAGAATTTTGAACAAAAAAACAAAGAGTTTGAGATAAACCTTTAAAACATAATCTGTGGCCAAACTAGATTCTTGACCAGATATTGCAGTCGCTTTCATGAAAGCGTCGATTTCCGGGTCTGGTTTAATCCCTTCTTCTTTCTCACGTCGTGAAAGTTCTTCCAGGAGGTCGTACCTGGTTCCTACACCTAGACACCGCCCAGCAAAATCAAACGTCTCCCTAACTGTCATCTCACCATGATGGACGTCATGTTGACTAATATACGCACAAGTCCTCTGAGGAATAAACTCCGACATCCGGTGGCCACAGTAAGTAACTTCTCCGGCGACTCTGAGATCTGAATCCAGTACTCCGGCAAGTGCCCTCAGCAATGTCGTCTTTCCAGAACCAGGAGGTCCAAGAAGTAACGTCATCCTAGAATGAAAATTCAGTAAAATAAAATAAAAAATTAATCGCTTCCTGATGTTTAAAATTGGCGCCAAACGTACCTTGATGGCCTCACAATCCCACTCACATCACATAAGATTTTGATCACTTTTTTCTTGGATGGAACAAGCTTAAAGAATCGAAGAAGTCCCTATCCATAACAAATGGAGTAAAAGTTTAGAAAGTATCGATTTTTATGAAGTACTAAAAATCAGCATACTAACCTCCAAGGTATTGATGGTGGCGTTTAGTAAAGTAGGAAGAGCTCTGGACCCGACATGAATGTCTCCTTCGATCGACAAGTTCTTGTAGCGTACTTGGATCTTTGGAATATCAATCCCGACCCTGTTTAAAACATAGTAATATTACTATTTATTAATTAAATTTAAAATTTAATACAACTCACTTATACAGGTTTTAATTTCACCTATCGGTTCTAGCTCGAACTCTATTTAGAAACTTTTCATTATCTTCTTCTACTACTTTGAGTATGCTCTCCATAAGTAGTTTCTTATCTTGAGGTCCAAGAGTTGTGATATCGATTTCTTGATGAACAATTTGTCCATTATCAAGAACTTGCTTCAAGATTCCTTTCTTTAATCTGTCGTATGTAGGGAGCCTCTCGATTGCAGCCCATTTGAGTTCTTCTTCATCGTCGTGTTCGTGGCGTCCACTTGTGGCAAAAGCATGATCACCGCCTCCTGGTGCCGCCGAGAAAGCCTCCCTGATACTAGCGGAAGCCCAGCTCCTCCTACCGGAAGATGAAAAACTCATTGACCTCGCCAGATCATCTCCGGCGAGCGCTGCCGCCTGCATCTTCACCAATCAAACTGCAGAAATTGAGTTTTATTATTATGAGATTAAGTGATTTACATGGTTTTGGAAATATCTATAATCTAGTGGTGGGTGTGGAAGAGAGATCTGATTTACTATTCATGGAATGCAATGACGAAAAGGGTCAGAATTTAATGTTTATAAAAGCTGGGTTTGACTTCGGCGACAATCATGGATATCTGGATAATAGCTTGCGTCTTTTTGTGATTTTCTGCAATTTGCTTTTCATGACTATGGATACCTTTCTTTACATCATAGGCGTCGTCATAAATATTTAAGTGTATTATGCTAAAATATGTATAAATTGAAATATAGTACGTATCCTACGTAGTACATAGTGAGGTTTATTATAATGATTATTACAATGCAATAACTAAAAAAAGACATGTTTCATATGTGGTACCATTTTACATACTACACGATTCCCACGTCCCACCCCCAGCCCATTAAATCACCAACGACTTCCCTTCATCTGTCAACCTCCGTGGGGTCCGCAATCCATAGCACCTTTCAAATCGGCTGAAAAAGAAAGAAAAAAAGCTTTGGTCGTCTTGACTATGATTTGGCCTTACAGTGGTAGTGGTGAACCGGGCCCGTAACACTAATAATCATCCTTTCAAGTTTCAACCCATCTCAAAACCAAATATTGTATCATCTACCATCGACTTTGCTTTCTTCGTCCACCAATACACCATGATAACATTCCTTGTGCTTGTTTAATCCCCATCCCAACGGAACCAAAAACCATGTAGAGAAATTCCACTACCCCTACTAGAAAATATAGGGTTTCCCTACGGAAAATAGCTACGGAATCGCTACAGAATGGGATGCCCTAGTTTAATAATGGAATAGCTATGGAATAGCTACATATGTTAATTTGTAGCTAATTAACTACGAAATGACTATGGAATACCTACGGATATTAATTACCTACAGATTAGCTACGGAGTATGCTTTTCGTTAAAATTTCGTAGCTAAGTAGCTACGGATTTTTCTTATTTTCGATTTTTTGGGCACCAAACGTCCTTTTTTCGCTTCGTTTTTTCACACCTCTACTATACATGATTATCCATATATTCACCAACTAGGTGTGAGACCCATGTATTACATGGGTTTATTTAAAAGAAAATTTAAATACAAAATTCAAAATATTTGAGAAGTTTGAATTTATAAGAAAAATAAGAAAAATATTGAATTATAGAAATTAAAATGTTTTTTTTTCTCTTTTCAATTTAAACAAATAATTTAGATTTAGATAAATAAATAAATGAAATTAATGAAACTTTAATTTAGTAATTTTTGAAATTAAAGGGAAAGTTCATTAATGAAAATGATATGCATTTATTATTAGACTAGTTGTGAGACCCGTATATTATACGGGTTGATTAAAACAAAACTTTAAGTACGAATGATTAAATAGAAATTTTATTTGAATTTGAAATTGAAATAAATGAAAATTATGACAAAAAAATGCAAAAAATAAATAAATTAAAATTATGTGTTTATTGTGTAGTAAACAGGTTAATTATAACAAAATGTTAAACATAAAGGTTTAAACTGTAAATTTATTTGAAATTTAATTTGAAATTTAAAATTTAAAATTTAAAATTAATAGTTATTATGGTAGGTTTAATTTATGGAAACTAAATTAATGATATATTGAAAATGAAAATTAAAGTAATGACAAGTGGAAAATAAATATATCTCAAATTATGACAAAATGACATGTGGCTAATTTTATTAGAGAATGACATGTGGCAAAGTCATTTTCATTTATTAGGGTAGACTTGTAGCTAATAATATCGTTCATAAAATCATATGCCCCTTCGGGATCAAGTACTCGTTTCACAGTTTAACATTGTAATGCATATACTTTTCACCAACTTGTGATGGATTATGTTTGTATATGTATATTTATTTACATGAATGAGTTGTGGTATATGTGTATGTTACGTGTTTGTGAGATGTATGTGAACGTATTCATAAGCATTATAGTGTTAAAACACTAAACGAGTAATGGATCTCGTATGTTCACATGACTTTATGAATGATATTAATAGCTATAAATTTGTGAAAATATAGATAATCATGTATAATAGAGGTGTGAAAAAAACGGAGCGAAAAAAACGACGTTTGCTACCCGAAAAATCGAAAATAAGAAAAATTCGTAGCTAATTAGCTATAGATTAGCTTCAGAATTCTAATGGAAAGCATACTCCGTAGCTAATCTGTGGGTAATTACCTACGGATTAGCTACGAAATATGTTTTTCGTTAGAATTCTGTAGCTAATCCGTAGCTACAAATTTTTCTTATTTTTGATTTTTCAGGCACCAAACGTCGTTTTTTTCACTCCGTTTTTTTCAAACCTCTATTATACATGATTATATATATTTTCACCAACTTATAGCTATTAATATCATTCATAAATCCGTGTGCACATACGGGATCCATTACACGTTTAATGGTTTAACACTTTATGAATACGTTCACATACATCTCACAAATACATATACCTACATTATCATGATGATGATCATCATCATCATTACCATCATCACCACCACCACCACCACCATCATCATCATCATCACCATCATCATCATCACCACCACCACCACCACCACCACCATCATCATCATCACCACCACCACCACCACCATCATCATCATCATCACCACCACGACCACCATCTTCATCATCATCACCATCACCTTCATCACCACCACAACCACTACCATCATCATCATCACCACCACCACCACCATCATCATCATCACCACCATAACCATCATCATCATCATCATCATCATCATCACTAAAATTCTCAAGAAAAAATTCTCAAAAAAGCATCTCGATGATTCATTTATACAATGATTTTGTTGTTATTCACTAAAATTGTCACAAAAGTGAATTTTTTCTTAAAAATGAATCATAAATATGTTTTTTTGGGAATTTTTTGTTGTGAATCATCTTACAAATGAATCATCTAGTGATTCATTTCTTTTGTTCGTCAAAAAATTATGTAGAAAATTTTTTTTTTTTTACCTTCCTACCAAAAAAAATTTCTTACCGGATCTATATATATATATATATATATATATATATATATATATATATATATATATATATATATATATATATATAATCGGGTCTTAACGGAGCGGATAATGTCATATTCGTTCCCGCTGTGGGTATGAAATTTAAGCCTTGTCCCCGCCCCGTCCCAACTGATATTAAATTATTGATGATGTAGAATGACAATAATCTATGAATAATTAATAAACAAATGAATAAAAGTAGGTTGCTATTTTTGGCATGTGCTTCCTTTAGCCCGTGAGTTTTTGCAACTGCTTCTTTATGTTAAACTAATGTTCTTTTATTTTGAAGGTGAGTATACAATGGTTCATTATTTTTTACAATAGTTTATTATTTTTTACAATCTACCAAGCAATTTTATTATATATTTATTGCACGTGCATGCAGCAAGCATTCTATGAATATAAGACTGAGGTATATCTTAAAATTCTCTAAAATAAATTAAAAACTTCAAGTACTAATATTATTGGATTGTATGACATGCACATATATAATATGCACGTATCAGATGCTTTGCATGTTTCCATTGGTTGTATATATGATTATGTCATTTAATCTTTTAATTATATGTCCAAGTTGTATAATAATAGTGTTTATTATTTGATATATTATACTGTTACAATTCATATATGTTTCAATCATAAACATCATAGTAACATCTATTGTAGATTATACTTTTTCATTTATTGGTATATATTGATACATTTTGAAATGCTTCGCAGAGAATCACGAAGGGAATGCACTCTCTCAACATATGAGTTGATGTAAACAGATTCCAAAGCTGTCAAAGATTAAACGGGAACTGTTAAGACTAAGTACCTCAGCAATAGCCTCTTCACTGAGAGAAGAGTTAAGTAGAATAACAGCCCATTTTAGAACATTATATTAATTATAACATTATATAAATGTTGGTGCATCTATGCTAATAAATTCACGTTTTTATGTTGTTTTCTTTACCAATTCTAACCCCACAACATGGGGATTCTTCCCTAGTTTGGGACAAATGTGAATTGAATATGTTATTTAACAAAATATTGGAAATTTTTAAATTTTAATTTTTTTTAAATAAAACGAAGTTAGCTACGGAATAGCTATGGATTTCCGTAGCTATTTAGTTCCGTAGCTATTCCGTAGCTATTTATTTCCGTATCTATCCACTTCTGTAGCTATTTGGATCCGTAGCTATTCTATAGGAAATCCGTAGCTATTTATTTCCGTAACTATTCCGTAGCTATGGTAGCTAGGGAAAATTCCGTAGCGATTTTGTAGCTAATCCGTAGCTATAATTTAGTCACGGGGCATTATGCTACACCCATTTTTCCGTAGCTATCATCGTATTGCTACGGATTGTGTTGTAGCTATTGCACCAGTTTTCTAGTAGTGTACCTGTACAATGGTGATTTCATGGTGGTCCGAGTGAAAACTTCGGGGAGAGAGAGAGAGAGAGAGAGAGAGAGAGAGAGAGAGAGAGAGAGAGAGAGAGAGAGAGAGAGAGACGGCCGCCGATGTGGAAGGAGGAAGCAATGGCGAATCTAAGATTGAAAATCATAGGTGTCCATTTTAAATGCGATGGCAAAATCAATAGGATAAAAAAAATTGTTGTCGGATCGGACCGTTAAATACGTTATCCAAGATAAATATAGTATTAAATTTAATACCAAAAACCAAACATGATTTTAAAAGTAGTAGTAAATATCTTACAATTATTTACGACGAGTTCTTATATTTTGAAAATATTTTATACATGAATATATAACAGAAGGAAATCATTTATAAATCATTGTTTTAATGTGTGGTTTTATAATCGTGATACAAAGAACATGTTTTCTTTTCTTTTCTTTTTTTAGAAAAAACTTTAATATTATAAAAAAATAAAAACATAAAGATATATGAATAAATAGTAAAAGCGTGAGTTTTTATTATCAGATAAGGATTACATATGATCTCTCTCTATATAGAGATGAATATTATAATTAAGTACCCTTTATTTATCATAATCATAATTAATCACTAAACGTTCTAACACTCCCCCGCAAAGTTGAAGGCGGGGAACGACTTGCAACTTGACCTCAAGAACTGGAATCGCTGAGAAGATAAAGGCTTCGTAAAAATATCCACAATCTGATCCCTCGTAGATATGAATCGAACATTCAGATGACCTTTTGCTACCTGCTCACGAACAAAGTGGAAACCAACCTCAACGTGTTTAGTGCGGGCATGAAACAGATGATTGGTTGAGAGATAGGTGGCTCCTAGGTTATCACACCAAAGAACTGAGGGGGATGTGACTGTTGTCCCTAGTTCATGTAAAAAAGCCTTTAACCAAATTAATTATGCAACAGTATCAACGAGGGCTTTATAGTTTATACTCAGATTGAGTAGATGATCTTGAAACTGTCTTTTGTTTGCGGGCAGTCCAGGAGACAAGATTCGATCCCAAATAGATGGAAAATCCTACTATGGATCATCGTTCGACTGGGAAACCAGCCCAATCGGAGTCGGAATAAGCTTGAACAGGAGATGTGGCCGAGTTTTGTCAATGAGCGTCTGTGAAGGCCTGTAGAGAGGAGTCGGGCTGATGACGAAGCAAGAGGTCGAGGTCGTTCGTGCCTTTTAAGGATGCGTTTAACAGCGGACCAATGATCTTCCATTGGAGCATGCATGAATTGGCATACACGGTTCACAACAAAGGCAATGTCTGGTCGTGATAATGTGGCATATTGCAATGCTCCAACAGTCTGGCAATATATGGTACGATCCAGAAGAGGTGGGCTATCATTAATAGTTAACGGATGAGAAGAGCTCATCAGAGAGCTAACAGGCTTGCAATTTGATAGGCTTGACCGTTGTAGAATATCAAGAATATATTTTTGTTGAGAAAGCACCAGATTTTGTTGATGATGAACGACTTTAATGCCCAAGAAATAGTGAAAGCGGCCGAGGTCTTTGATGGCAAAGGTGGAGCTTAGGTTATGTATGACACGATAAATGGTCGATTGGTTGTTTCCAGTGATAATAATATCGTTGACATAGACAAGCACATATACGAGAGTACCACCCGAGTTGAAGATAAACAATGAAGGGTCAGTTTTGGACCCTGAAAAACCAAGTTGAGCGAGGGTTGTGGACAACCGATAAAACCATGCCATGGAGCTTGTTTAAGCCCATAAAGTGACTTATGAAGGAGGCAGACATGGTCCGGTTTAGTTGGATCAACGAAACCAGGAGGTTGTTTCATGTAGACAGTCTCTTGTAGGTCACCATGTAAAAAAGCGTTTTTCACATCCAATTGTCGGAGATCCCAGTTGTTGGTCACAGCAAGAGACAAAATGACCCTGATGGTAATGAATTTGACTACTGGACTAAAAGTCTCATGATAGTCAATACCTGGTCGTTGATGAAACCCTTTTGCCATAAGACGTGCTTTGTAGCTAGTAATATGGCCCTGTGGATCCTTCTTTAACATGTACACCAAATTACCCGAATTTAGTTTGGGTAAGGTAACGGGTATTTTTTCTAACATGAAAAACCCGAATTACCCGAAACCCGAAAAAATTACCCGATCAACACCTCTAGTCAAATATTTATGTCATTTTTTCACTGATTATATAAGGAAATCATGTTTTAGAATCTTGTTATAACTAGGACTTACAACAGGCATATCTACATAGTAATTTACAACTTGCATTCTTCCAAGTAAGTAATGATATGGGAAAGACGCAAGGCCATTTGATATAGGGTAATATAAGTCAAAAGTTGTCGGAAAAACCTAACAAATATTTAAACATGTTAGATTCATTCATACTTTTTGGTCACCAAAGCAGTCGGATACCTTTAGGTTTGTTTGTTTTGAACCAATATTGTTGTTAGTCTTTTCTTGAAGTGAATTCTTGAAAAAATTATGCAACTCCTTTTCTTTATGGGCATTTGAACCCTACATTTGAGAAGAAATCAAGAATGTCTTCATGTGTGCCTTGGTAGACAATTTGACCTTTGGAGAGGATTATAATGTCAAATAGTTCAAAATTTTCTAGTATGGGTTGAAGAAGGGAAATGATCATAGTTACATCCATGATGTGAGCTAGTTATTTCTTGTATTTGACTATTTGAAAAGTGGTTGAACTATCTAAACCAGTTGAAATTTATTCTATGAAGAACACTTTTGTAGGTCCAACTAAGATTTCTCTTGAAGATTGAAAAAGAAAACGAACAATCATCTCATGTTATCAACTCGGTTTGTTATATATAACATGATTGGACTTCATCTTCCTGGGTTATTCTCATGTTATGGAGAGATCAAGTGTGTGTCCTATTCTTAACATGTTATATATATATATATATATATATATATATATATATATATATATATATATATATATATATTTGGGGGGGGGAGCAAAAAATAATTTTTTATTAGTTAAACAAATGTTAGTTTCTATTGGATTTCGGTGCAAACCATTTTTTAGATTTTGCTAAGATGAAATAGAAATACTTTAAAGAATTTTTATCTAGTTTTAGAGTTTAGAAAGATACAAAATAAATGGATATTAGGGGGTGACTAAGTATAGAGACCAGGGTAGCTCTACTTCTAGATTCGACATTAATGATCTGAGGAAATTATGGCATGAGTGTTTAGGGTGTTTGTAACGCCCGTGTTTCTAGGCTTGCCATTTTTAGCAATGTAATAGTCTAGGTTAACCATTGTAACCCCAATTTGAAATAATAAAATGTATTAATTGTGAATTTGTGTATTATGTGAGTTATGTGTTTATTTGCTTAATTATGTGATATAATTAAATTAAGAATAAAATAAGCGTCAAAAAAATTAAAGTGTAAGATAAGCACGATATCTTTGCATAAAGTTGTAGTGGTTGAAACAAGGATTCCGGAGATATAAGGAATGCCAAAATCCGAGTTATAACGAAGAAGTTATGACCTGTTGAAGTTTCGCGACGGAACCGGCACGACGCCGAGTGACGTATAATATGAATTTAAGATAGAGAGATATTTAGCCTTAGCGGTCTAAACGAAAGTCGTAGATTTCGTTAAACCGAGAGCGTGCATAAAAAGAACGCCCAAATCTGACTTCGTATGAGGAAGTTATGATTTTTCTAAGTTTCGACTTGGCAGTATGCAGCCCGAATACTTGATTTGAAATCAAGCGGTTTTTAGCCGAAACAATCTAAATGAGAATCGAAGATCTCGTTGTTAGTAGCGAAACGATGAAAAGATAGGCGAGAATGGACGTCGGACGAAGAAATTATGATTTTATAACGAAGTTTTCCTGTCCGAGCCTTCTAAAAATAATTAATAAAAATAAAAGTCAAAATTAGCCGACGGAGTCTAAATGAAAGTTGTAGAGCGTAGTCTCACCTTCGCGTGGATATAAAGAACGTCGAAAACGGAGTTCATATGAAGGAGATATGAATTTTTGAAGTTTAATAAATATTTAATATTTATTTTTATTTAACCTCCGATATTATCCGAAGAAGGATGAGGCGGTCTATCCGAAGTACGCAGCGCGTACTGCTGTACGCCCCGCGTATAGCGAGGTGCACTCGAGTAGTCCGAAGTCGTAAGCGATGACGTAGAGGGCCCGGTGACGTAAGCGCTGACGACCACCGAGGCATACGCCCCGCGTACGTGCGAGGGTTCAGCACCTATAAAAGGAGATCCGAAGCAGCCGAGTTTCCTTTGCAAATTCCCTCATTCTCTCTAGCCCTTTGCCTCGTTTTGCGTGCCGATTGTACCCCGAAGCCCCGGTATCATTCCCGAGCCCCGAAGCGAGATCCGAAGCCCCGAGAATCCCGAAGAGCGTTATTCCCGAGCCGAAGCCCTGCCCGCGAGGAGCCGGTTTTTGTGAAGATCTTCCAGATCTATGGAGAGACGCTACTTCTATAAGCCGTAGTACTGTCGGATCATCTTCTGATCAAGTGAGTGTGTAGTTATTTTCATTCCAACGCAATATTATGAAGTATTAAATATAAAATACGTGCTACGTGTATATATTTTGTGGTTATATGTGTGAATGTATATTCACTCTCTTCTATCTCATAGATCTGATATATTCTCTATGAAATACGTGTTATGTGTGTATGCGTCATCTGTTATGTGGAATATGTATTGATTAAAGCATGCTATACAGGTTTTTAAACAATGTATAAAAATGTATATTTTTATCTACTAATATGTTGGGTAGAACATGGGTAGATAATTGGTGTGTAATAAACAGATGAGAGGCCTCGGTGTTATTGGTGTTATTCTAGTCATTCAGCAGAGTATGGATGACGACCACGGACTATTCTAGACTGTCCTGTGGAACACTAGCAGGCTCATTACCTGTAGGTGTTGTGAACGACGTGTTCACCGGTGTACTCTATCCCCCACATGGTTGCCTTTAGGACACTTATCGTTGAGGAAGCCCCTCTGCAGTAATGTCCGTCCCGATGAAAATCCTGAAATAAGTTCCTTATAATAGACGTTATTTTTAGGAACGTAAGGTGAGGATAACGGGAATGGGTAATCGGGTTTATTGTGGATTGTTGAAATTAAATATAATTATTGTGGGTTGAAAACCCTATATGCTCACCAGGCTCCCAAGCCTGACCCACTCAGTTGATTTGTATTACAGGAAGTGGCGCAAGAGCTTAAGATGGGCGAATCATCAAGTTGTTTTGTTTACAAGTCTGTATATGTATATATTTGATGAACGACTTGTAATGTTATCGTTTATGCTTTATGATCTATATCGGAACATGACATCCCGACTTTTGATTATGAAATGAAATCATATTTCTATATGAAATGTTTTGATAAATATTTATTTTATCATGTTTTGTTGTTGGGAACAAATTCCGCATCTCTTTTAAAATCAAACGGATTTACTCTGAAAATGTTTAAAAAGCATAAATGAAATCGGTCTTTTCTGGCCGAGATTTTGGGGATGTCACAGTTGGTATCAGAGCATTAGTTTAAGCGAACTAGGAATTTGTAGGATTTCTAGACTTAAACTTAGTATGCTAAGTGGGGATTGTGAGATGTGTGTCTGATAAATTTTAGACACGGGCACTAGTTTATTCTAGGAAAGTTGCCTAAAATGCTTTTATGTGCTAAATGTTATATGTTGCCATATATGATATTGTTTGTTCGGATCTACGGTTTGTTGCCAACCGGATCTGAAGGTTTATGTGCTTAGGATTCTAAGCGTATGTATACGATATTAGAACTAGCATGTAATCGTTTGGAGTAATAAGGTGAAATTATTCGGTGTGTAGATCATAAATGGTGAGAACAAGAAGCGGAGTTGGAAATGATGATGAAAACAGGAATCAACCGCCTGTAATTCAACAAGTACCTGTCGTAGCTGATGCACCTGAGCCGATAACAATGGATGGTGTACAAATGATGATTCAAGTGATGTTGGATCGTCAGATGGAAGAAACAAGACGCCTGCTTAGGCAGAATCGTGAAGAACCGTCAATTCAAGCGGAAGAGCCCGAGGAGAATGGAGGGCAGTCTGAAGGAGAAAACTTTAGTGGGATCATTGATCAAGACGAACAACCAGTGGTTAGGCGCAATAACCAGTATGGAGGAAATGATGGTCGTGGGTGCAAGTATAAGGATTTCATGGCATCCAAACCACCATGTCTATCCGGAAGCCCGACACCGGTGCAAGTTATGGACTGGGTCTCCGAAATGGAGACTATGTTTGAAAGTTGCGAATGTAGCAACAGGCAGAAGACCGCTCTTGCGATCCCTCTGCTAAAATTTGGCGTGTTGAGTTGGTGGAAGCTGTTAGCTGACTCTATGCCCAAGGGAGAAGCAAGCAAAATGTCTTGGGAAGACTTTGTGGAACAACTAAAACTGCAATACTGCTCCGAGCAGGACCTTCTAGAAATCAGTAATGAGTTTCAGAATCTGAAGAAAGGGAAATTGAGCGTTACTGAATACGCTGCAAGTTTCACAGAAAAGATGAAGTTTATACCATATTTGGTGCCTACAGAACTCTCTAAGGTCAACAAGTTTGCCCTTGGACTACCAGCGGACTATGGTCCAATGGTTAAGCAAGCAACCACATTGAAAGCCGCCATCTGGGCTGCTAGAAATGTTAAGACCCAGATCAGGGAAAAGGGTCTGGAAAGGTCAGAGGTTGGCGAGAAAAGGAAAATCGATGGATTTTCAGGGTCCAGCAAGAAAAGTAAATTCTCGAAGTCTAGTTCGAGGGGAAGTGGAGGAAAGGTAGAAGCGAAATGGTGTGACAAGTGCAAGAAGAAGCATTATGGGAAGTGTGGCGGGGAAACCACATGCTTCAAATGTGGAAAGCTAGGGCATTATGCCAACGATTGCACCTTCACCAAGAATGTTTGTTATGGTTGTGGTGAAGAGGGGCACATCTCAAGGGATTGTCCGAAGAAGAAGGAAGCAGCAAGACCCAACATTCCGCCAAAGCCAAAGGCGAGAGCATTCCAGATGACACTGGAAGCTGCTAAAGATGAAGCTGATGTCGCTTCAGGTACCTTTCTCGTTAACAAATTGCCTGCCCAAATTTTATTTGATTCTGGAGCCAACTACTCCTTTATATCGCATGAATTTGGTAGAAAGCTAGCTTTGCCTGTTGTTAGACTAGATAATGCTTTATTAGTCGAAGTTGCTAGTGGCAAGTTTGTACCTGTTAGCCATCGTATGAAAAACATCTTAATTGATCTGAATGGGAATAAGTTCCACGAGGAATTATTGCCTATCGAACTTAACGGTTTCGACATCGTTTTGGGAATGGATTGGCTTAGCGCCAATGATGCCGAAATTTTATGCAAGAAGAAAATAGTGAAAGTGAAACCGCCTGGGAAGGAATCGTTTATGGTGTACGGAGATAAACGCAGAGTAAACTCTGGGATCATTTCTCTAATGAAAGCCAGAAAATGTTTGACCAAGGGGTGTACATCATACTTAGCATTCGTGATCGACGCTAAGAAGGAAAAGAAGGTGATGCAAAATATTCCTGTTGTGTGTGATTATCCGGAAGTATTTCCCGAAGATCTTCCTGGATTACCGCCCGATCAACAAGTAGAATTTCGTATTGACTTGTTGCCCGGAACAACGCCAATTGCAAAAGCACCTTATCGATTAGCACTGATGGAGATGAAGGAGCTAATGATGCAACTTCAGGAGTTATTGGACAAAGGTTTCATTAAACCTAGTTCATCACCCTGGGGAGCTCCGGTGTTATTCGTAAAGAAAAAAGATGGAAGCATGAGGATGTGCATTGATTACCGAGAGCTGAATAAGGCAACAATAAAGAATAGATATTCGTTGCCGAGGATTGATGACCTATTCGATCAACTACAAGGTTCAAGTTATTTTTCAAAGATCGACCTAAGGTCAGGATATCATCAGCTGAAAGTAAGGGAGCAGGATATAGAGAAGACCGCATTCAGAACGCGATATGGACACTATGAGTTTTTGGTTATGTCGTTTGGACTAACCAATGCTCCGACAACATTCATGGATTTAATGAATAGGGTTTGTAATCCGTTCCTTGATAAATCTGTGATAGTGTTCATAGATGACATTCTAATTTATTCAAAAAGCCAAGAGGAGCATGGCAGACACTTACAAGAAGTGTTAGAAGTCTTGAAGAAGGAGAAGCTGTATGCGAAGTTCTCCAAATGTGATTTTTGGATTCGAGAAGTCCAATTTTTGGGTCACGTGGTCAACCAAGAAGGGATAATGGTTGATCCAGCGAAGATCGAAGCTGTGATGAAGTGGGAACAACCGAAAAGTCCCACGGAGATCCGAAGCTTTTTGGGATTAGCCGGATATTACTGAAGGTTCATCCAAGGCTTTTCTTCGATCGCTAGTCCATTAACAGCTTTGACCCACAAAGGAGCTACTTATGCTTGGAGTGATAAGCATAAAGATGCATTCGAGAAGCTAAAGAAGAAACTATGCGAGGCACCGATACTTTCTCTACCCGATGGAGTTGAAGACTTCGTTGTTTATAGCGATGCGTCTGGGGTTGGATTGGGTTGTGTTTTAACTCAAAGAGATAAGGTGATCGCATATGCGTCTCGACAATTGAAAGAGCATGAAAAGAACTACCCGACTCATGATTTAGAGTTGGCAGCAGTAGTTTTCGCACTGAAAATATGGAGGCATTACCTCTATGGCACGAAGTGCAAACTTTTCACTGATCATAAGAGTCTCCAATATCTTTTTGGTCAGAAAGAATTAAATATGAGGCAACGACGCTGGTTGGAATTACTTAAGGACTACGACTGTGAGATACTTTACCACCCCGGTAAGGCCAATGTTGTTGTTGACGCTCTCAGTCGGAAAGTCAATCTTGAAAGGAGAAGGCCAAGAGCATTGAGAATTGAAGTTGTCTCGACTATTTTGGAAAGTATCAAGAAAGCTCAAAGCGAAGCTTCTGAGAAAAATGACCGAAAGGAGGAACGTTTGGGCAAAACGTTGGTGTTCGGTATAAACAGTCATGGACTGAAGGTGTTCCAAGATCGGATTTGGATACCGAAGACAGGAGGAGTCAGGGATCTTCTGATGGAAGAAGCTCACAAAACCATGTACTCGATTCATCCCGGTAGCACAAAAATATATTGGGACCTGAAACCCTATTATTGGTGGCCGACGATGAAGCTCGACATCGCGAAGTATGTGGCCGAGTGTGTGACTTGTGCAAGAGTCAAGGCACAACATCAGAAACCATACGGGAGTTTAGAACCATTACCTGTGCCTATGGGTAAGTGGGAAGACATTGCTATGGATTTTGTCACTAAACTACCCAGAACAAAAAGTGGTCACGACATGATTTGGGTGGTCGTCGATCGATGCACTAAGAGTGCGCATTTCATAGCAGCAAAGGAGAAATGGACTATGGAAAAGCTTGCGAATTCTTACGTGAAGGAAATTGTGAGGCTTCACGGTGTTCCGTTAACAATTGTGTCGGATCGTGATAGTCGTTTCACCTCACGATTTTGGAAAAGTCTACAAGAGGAATTGGGTACCAAGTTGTGTTTAAGTACAGCTTACTATCCACAGATTGATGGTCAGAGTGAAAGAACGATACAAACACTTGAAGATATGCTGAGAGCGTGTACCTTGGAATTCCTAGGTAATTGGGATGAACATTTACCTTTGGTAGAATTTTCCTATAATAATAGTTTTCACTCGAGCATAAAGATGGCATCTTATCAAGCATTGTATGGACAGAAGTGTCGTACGCCGTCTTGTTGGCTTGAGGCTGGGGAAAAGCAGTTTATGGGACCAGAGATAGTCCATCAAACGGCTGAAAAGTTGAGGATAATTAGGGAAAGAATGTTAGCAGCTCAGGACCGTCAAAAGAGCTATGCTGACAAAAAGCAAAGACCGATGACTTTTGAAGTTGGAGATTCGGTTTTGCTTAAAGTCTCGCCGTGGAAGGGACTTATAAGATTTGGTAAAAGGGGAAAGTTAAGTCCAAGGTTTATTGGACCATTTAAAGTTCTTCAGAGGATTGGGAACCAAGCTTACAAGCTCGAACTACCAGAAGAACTGAATGGAATTCATAACACTTTTCATGTGTGTTACTTGAGGAAGTTCACGGGAGAAGTTCCCGACATAATTCCACTTTCGGAGTTGAAGATCGATAAGAACAAAAGGTTGATTGAGGAACCGGAGGCAATCGTTGACCGAAAGACTAAGAAGTTGCGACGTAAGATGGTTGAGTTAGTGCTTGTCCAATGGAAACACACGAATGGGCCGAATCTCACTTGGGAGACGGAGAGTGACATGATGAGTCGCTATTCGCATTTGTTTGCTGGTGTGTGATTCCGGGGACGAAATCATTCTAACGTGGAGAGAATTCTAACGCCCGTGTTTCTAGGCTTGCCATTTTTAGCAATGTAATAGTCTAGGTTAACCATTGTAACCCCAATTTGAAATAATAAAATGTATTAATTGTGAATTTGTGTATTATGTGAGTTATGTGTTTATTTGCTTAATTATGTGATATAATTAAATTAAGAATAAAATAAGCGTCAAAAAAATTAAAGTGTAAGATAAGCACGATATCTTTGCATAAAGTTGTAGTGGTTGAAACAAGGATTCCGGAGATATAAGGAATGCCAAAATCCGAGTTATAACGAAGAAGTTATGACCTGTTGAAGTTTCGCGACGGAACTGGCACGACGCCGAGTGACGTATAATATGAATTTAAGATAGAGAGATATTTAGCCTTAGCGGTCTAAACGAAAGTCGTAGATTTCGTTAAACCGAGAGCGTGCATAAAAAGAACGCCCAAATCTGACTTCGTATGAGGAAGTTATGATTTTTCTAAGTTTCGACTTGGCAGTATGCAGCCCGAATACTTGATTTGAAATCAAGCGGTTTTTAGCCGAAACAATCTAAATGAGAATCGAAGATCTCGTTGTTAGTAGCGAAACGATGAAAAGATAGGCGAGAATGGACGTCGGACGAAGAAATTATGATTTTATAACGAAGTTTTCCTGTCCGAGCCTTCTAAAAATAATTAATAAAAATAAAAGTCAAAATTAGCCGACGGAGTCTAAATGAAAGTTGTAGAGCGTAGTCTCACCTTCGCGTGGATATAAAGAACGTCGAAAACGGAGTTCATATGAAGGAGATATGAATTTTTGAAGTTTAATAAATATTTAATATTTATTTTTATTTAACCTCCGATATTATCCGAAGAAGGATGAGGCGGTCTATCCGAAGTACGCAGCGCGTACTGCTGTACGCCCCGCGTACAGCGAGGTGCACTCGAGTAGTCCGAAGTCGTAAGCGATGACGTAGAGGGCCCGGTGACGTAAGCGCTGACGACCACCGAGGCGTACGCCCCGCGTAGCATCGTACCCCCCGCGTACGTGCGAGGGTTCAGCACCTATAAAAGGAGATCCGAAGCAGCCGAGTTTCCTTTGCAAATTCCCTCATTCTCTCTAGCCCTTTGCCTTGTTTTGCGTGCCGATTGTACCCCGAAGCCCCGGTATCATTCCCGAGCCCCGAAGCGAGATCCGAAGCCCCGAGAATCCCGAAGAGCGTTATTCCCGAGCCGAAGCCCTGCCCGCGAGGAGCCGGTTTTTGTGAAGATCTTCCAGATCTACGGAGAGACGCTACTTCTATAAGCCGTAGTACTGTCGGATCATCTTCTGATCAAGTGAGTGTGTAGTTATTTTCATTCCAACGCAATATTATGAAGTATTTAATATAAAATACGTGCTACGTGTATATATTTTGTGGTTATATATGTGAATGTATATTCACTCTCTTCTATCTCATAGATCTGATATATTCTCTATGAAATACGTGTTATGTGTGTATGCGTCATCTGTTATGTGGAATATGTATTGATTAAAGCATGCTATACAGGTTTTTAAACAATGTATAAAAATGTATATTTTTATCTACTAATATGTTGGGTAGAACATGGGTAGATAATTGGTGTGTAATAAACAGATGAGAGGCCTCGGTGTTATTGGTGTTATTCTAGTCATTCAGCAGAGTATGGATGACGACCACGGACTATTCTAGACTGTCCTGTGGAACACTAGTAGGCTCATTACCTGTAGGTGTTGTGAACGACGTGTTCACCGGTGTACTCTATCCCCCACATGGTTGCCTTTAGGACACTTATCGTTGAGGAAGCCCCTCTGCAGTAATGTCCGTCCCGATGAAAATCCTGAAATAAGTTCCTTATAATAGACGTTATTTTTAGGAACGTAAGGTGAGGATAACGGGAATGGGTAATCGGGTTTATTGTGGATTGTTGAAATTAAATATAATTATTGTGGGTTGAAAACCCTATATGCTCACCAGGCTCCCAAGCCTGACCCACTCAGTTGATTTGTATTACAGGAAGTGGCGCAAGAGCTTAAGATGGGCGAATCATCAAGTTGTTTTGTTTACAAGTCTGTATATGTATATATTTGATGAACGACTTGTAATGTTATCGTTTATGCTTTATGATCTATATCGGAATATGACATCCCGACTTTTGATTATGAAATGAAATCATATTTCTATATGAAATGTTTTGATAAATATCTATTTTATCATGTTTTGTTGTTGGGAACAAATTCCGCATCTCTTTTAAAATCAAACGGATTTACTCTGAAAATGTTTAAAAAGCATAAATGAAATCGGTCTTTTCTGGCCGAGATTTTGGGGATGTCACAGTGTTGGTTCATGCTTATTTATATACAGGTAGAGAAAAGAAGGCAAAACATCACCAAAGTAGCCTTCCTTGATTATAAAGTTTTTATGAAGTGTTTCTCTAATGATTTACCAAGGAATTCACATGGTCGCGTAGTGCACCAAGGAATTCAGTTTCTCACATTGTTCGCCATGGAGTGGGAAAGGTTCTGGTAAGGGAATGACTATATGCCAAGTACTTTGGGTGCAATTTTTGTTATGGAAAGCTTTGTTTCGGGACGCCTCATCAAATAGGACGTTAAATCTTAATTATTTCAGTCAGTACAAAGCAACGATATAGTGATAGGTTTTGAAGACTCCCTCTAGAATTAGTAGAATTAGTGGGTTAGCATAATATCTTCATAGATCTGTTTAGGTTTTTTACAGGGTTTCAGTTGCCTTTGTTTTAGTTGGTGTAACAGTTTTTGTTATGTTGGTATATGATTAGTTGATGGATTAGGATAGTCTAGTATAAGTGAATCTTGCAGGATTGTTAGGTTAAGGGTTATGTGAAAATTGGTAGATTGTTTAGTGATTGTCGTAGGGGTTCCACGTAATCTAAATAAGATAGCCTTACAAATCTCAATCCGACTTTATTGCATAGTTTTTGTCATATATATATATATATATATATATATATATATATATATATATATATATATATATAGAGAGAGAGAGAGAGAGAGAGGGAGCGGGAGAGAGAGAGAGAGGTTTAGGTGTTTAAACTAATTATTGTGTTATTATATGCATGATTATGGACCAATCAAAATTTAATAGAAAAATCAATAATTAAATAAATCAATAAGGGTAACTAGGTAATTTGAGAAATAACTTCCACAAATACTCCCTATAATTTTGCTAGTTACGTTGATTTTAACCTAATTCCCCCATTTTATATACGGCCTAAGACCATCCAATCGGCTGAAGACTCCTTCACGCCGACCATCCAAGTAATCAGAAGCACCTCCATTGCTTCTTGACCAATTCGAAGGAGTAGGGTGAAGAATGAAGGCGAAATCGACGATGGTGATGAAGACCTTAGCTTTCTTGAAGAACCAGAAGATGGAACCACATCGACAGACCCTTTTATCGACCTGGATCTTCCCGATTTTGACAAATTCTCTGGAGACGAAGATGATTTCGAAAACTACAACTACGAAGACGAAGATTTTGAAGTACCCTCGCATGATTACAAGGACGAATCTATATCTGTTCTCGGTAACTATTGAGTTATAGGGATTTTAATTTTCTCGCATTTTAAGCGGTTTTACGGACCCCATCGATCAGGGAGCTCTTGGTCTTGGTCTGGATCAGGGAGCTCTTGGTCTCCATCGCCTGCATTTTCAGAGAAACTGCAGGTGGATCAAGTAGATAATAAGGTTTTATCTGGAAAAGAGGATGAACACGGAGGTGTTATTGTAGAAATGTCTACAGAACCCATCGATCCACTTGTGTTTACTTCTTTGCTTAAATCTTCAATGCTGCATTTGAAACAAAACGTCCTTTTTCCTTGTTTCTTTCTTTCTTTCCCTATGATATTAGGGAATACATGTGCCTTGAGCTTTGTTTTTGCAGTTACTTTACACAAATATTTGTTGTGTGTAGGGTAAAAGGGGTATTTTGTCAAATTACCAATCAGGCTTGTAAATCTCATTGAACAGGTGGTTAAAGTGAGTTTTTGTTTACATTTATATCATTATAACCTTCTTAGACGCTTTCCTTTTATAAATCTGCTCCTTCAATCCTTTTTAAACAATATTATCCAGACAACACATGGTTCTTTTCTATACGGAATGAAAACAAGACTAAATGACTACTTTACCTTTATATTGGGTAACACAAATTTCACCAATTTCAACATGTTGCAGGAAGGGTTTTATTTTCATCATGCGGAACCAAAACACTTGATGCTCGTGAATTGGATTCCTGAAACTACAAAAACATTGCCAGCGGGATGGTGGTGTTTCATTTTGATTGGGTATGTTTCTTTTGATTGGGTTTTACAAGTTAAATAGATAAAAAAAATCAATTATCTTGATGATCTTATTGTATAGTTGTGAATTTTGATAGATATGGAGTACATTGTGATCTAAGGGAAAAAAAACATAAACATGTGGTACAATTCTTGAGATTGACATGAAGAAGATAAAAAGAATCATGAATTCCAATTCTGTTGGAATGGAATCATGAATTCCAATTCTGTTAGAATGGAATCATGAATTCCAATTATGTTGGAATCTAAACTACAATTTGGTTTTGTTTTGACATAAGTTGATGCTTGAATAACAGACCGCAAATTTGAAAGTGATTCTAAGCATTCTCAGAGAATATTATTTTTACATGATTTGATTCATGACAGTTATTTTCATTAAATGTCTATTTTCATGGATGATCAAGGAAAGAGCTATTATTTTGATAGAATAATCTACAATAGAATGATAGGAGTATATGTAATAATATATTCTGCTAGAATATTCAAGTCGAATAATATATATTTTTTATTTGTTATTAGTGAGTATTTCATTGTCATAGACTATTATATAAAGTTTTTACTTTCTTAAGAATGTAATGTAAAATTTGAAGTTGTATCCAAAAATGTGTTATTAGTCGGTGTTGGCATTCTCGTAGAATATCATTCTAATAGAAATATGTATTCTTAAATTCGTAGAGAATATGATTCTAACAGAATAAAATCAGTTTTAATTATAAAAATTACGTTATAATTAACATTAAAGTAATTTAAAAAATTAGAATTTTAAAATCAAGAGAGTTAATTATCCCAAAAAATGTGGAATTATCCTTTTTTAAATTTACCTCAATTGTCTAAAATACCCTTAGAATGAAATTAGATGGTATTTTTCAATTATCTTTAATTTAATAATATATATTAATTACTTTCTTAAATTAAGTAAAAATGATTGTTCATATTTATGCATACAATAACACTATAATTAGTTTAAATAGAATAACCTAAGCCTATATATATATATATATATATATATATATATATATATATATATATATATATATATATAGAGAGAGAGAGAGAGGTAGGTTCAAATGTTTCTTACATCTATTGTGTGTTAGAATGCACCAATAAGAATTTTGTAAAAAAAATATTATTTAATCAAATAAAGATAGATATTAAATGATTTCCATAATTATATGTATATAAAATGATATCCATAATTATAATTCGTTTTTATGGAAACTAATTAAATTCGTCATTAATGTCAGCAATAATATTCTTTTATAATGAATTCGTATCTAGAAAAATGAGATTGTATTCTAGCAGAATGAGAGTGTATTCTAGTAGAATACACTCGTTCTTCATATTCCATGCAATTTTATTGTATTTTAAGTGAGTGTATCCTAAAACAAAACACGAATTCATACATAAAAACCTAAATACGAATTCATTCTCAAATAATGTTATTGTTGACATTAATGACGAATTTAATTAGTTTTCATAAAATGAGAATTATAATTATGTATATATATATATATATATATATATATATATATATATATATATATATATATATATATGATTTAATATACATACAATTATGGAAATCATTTAATATCTATCTTTATTTAATTAAATAATTAGTTAATTTACTGAATCCTATTGGTGCATTCTAGCACACAATAAATGTAAGAAACAAAATAACCTAACCCTATATATATATGTATATATATATATATATATATATATATATATATATCTATATATGTATGTATGTATATATATATATATATATATGTATATATATATATATATATATATATATATATATATGTATGTATGTATGTATTGCCTTCAAGTATGAACAAGTGTTCGAATGTCTATCTTATTTCCTAACTATGTGTGACTATGTATTCATCTGGTGATTCATCGGTATTAGCATAAACTTCGGGATGTTTTGTATGTTTAGACTGGTGTGTCTTTTGTGGTTCCATGGGGTTGATGGATCCTAGGGGAAATTTGTTGTATGCCTTGAGGCCCACTAGCATGATGAATGGGTTCCTTCAACGCAGTGGGACAATGATTGTGTACCTCCAAACCCATTAAGGTGATGGTCGTGAGTCTTTAGACACGAAGTGGGATGATGACAAAAACGGTAAAGTGTCACGAGTTTGTAGTCCTAATAAATGGATGGTGTTACGACGTATCATGAACCTTCATGTGTATGACTTGCTCGGTAGAACCCGACAGTTTGAATTGTTGAGACTCATAGGTTTGTGTTCCATATTATATCATGGGTTTGGTTAACAATATTAGAGTATTGGTTCTAGGTTTTGAATCACTAGGTCTGTTGTAGTATCCTTGGTTGATTTTCAAGTTGATGAGTGCCTGAACTAAGTGAACAAACGATTTGTGATGTAAGAATTATGAGTTGTTAGGTAGTGTGCTTAGAAAAGTATTGTCTTGACAGAGAGTCAAGACGATATACCGAAAGCCATTTTGGGCATGTGTTAGGAATGTAATTCTTTTGAAAGTTTTTATAGATGGATTTGCCAAGGAAGACTTGTATTTTTATGAATCAAAAGGGTTTCTCATAGGAGGAATAGTTGGCTCTATGTCAAGAAGATAATTATCATTCTTGAGTATTAGTTTCCGAAGTTTCACACCAATGTATTCCGGTTTTGGGAGAATTTCACATAGATTTTAGGATAGTTTTGGTATTTTGGATGGTTAATAGTTGTGGTTTGGTGAGCCAAGGTGTTTCTAATTGGTGAAGATGTAGTAGCAACTCAGCCAGAGCAAATAATGAGCTTGGAAAACTTATTGATATAGGGCGAAAGATGTATTCTAAGTGATTTGTGGAAGCGGATTTCAAGGAAGAAATCTAATTGAAGCGGGGAAGAGTTGCAACACCCACTTTTTCGATAAGAGTTGATATATTTACGATTTAAAAATCAGACTATGAATTGGGGGGTTTTTTTCGAAGGGTCGTGACGTGGCTACTTAATGATTGTGGTGCATGCCATGTCATTAAGTAGCGACGCGAACTTATGTTAGTCACGGTGCAGTGCCATAATTTCACAAAATCCTAGATCTCAGGATTTGGGCCCTATATAATGATGCTAATTTTAGGGTTTCATTTCTTTCTTCAGCCTCTACCTATGAAACGTATGTGTGAAACCCTAGCCTCCATATTGGAAGTGTTATTGAGTTTTTGTGCCTTGGAAATGTGTGCTGTAGAAGGTGATCAATATTTTTGGTGCAAGAGAATGCTCCACATGTGTAGATCCAACTTACTTTTTCTTTTGGACCCTTTGTAAATATAAAGATCATTGGTTATTGTGTTTTTATGCTTAGATCTAGGTCTCAGAGGGGTATGTGGCCAATTTTATCCATTTGAAGTTGATGTTATTGGCTTTTGAGATACCCCGGAACCTTAGAATGGATTGGAATAATCTTCTTACCATCCTGGAATAGAAAAAGGTGTCTGCATAGGTTCCCTTTGAACCATGCACAAACTCTTGACCTTTTGAGTTTATCTTAAATTAAGGTTTGAGTTTGGGAGTGATTAAGCCTTGGATCTGGATAAAGTTGGAAATTTTATCTAGTATAAACCTTAGAAGATTTAGATATGATGATTTGATCTTTGGTCTTAAAGGATTAAGAACTTTGTAACATCTGATTTTCAAAAATATTTTTAATTAATAAATTAGATTTATTGAGTTTTTTTGGGGCGGGGAGGGGGGGTTCCCTAGGTAGTAGGGCGAAGGATGGAGGGATGTGGTGCGACGTATGTCGCGACTTGACCTTTAATGTAGCTCATGGCACAACGGACCCTATAAGCCTTGAGCTTTGGGCCTATTTAAGGGCACACCCTTAAACGCTACCCGAGACACCCAAACACTTATCCAAAGTGTTTTCCGCTCCTTTGAGCGCGTATATTTGTTAAATTAGTATTAAATATACTAATTGTATGTGAACATATGTTATCATATGTTAAATATGTCATTGAGAGTGTTCGAGTCCTTGCGTGACACCGAACGCCCAAACGGCACCTTCGTCGGACCTACTTACACCAGGTGAGTTCATACCCCTGAATGAACCTTTTAAATGTTTTTACATGTTTTATAGGGGGGGAATACAAGTTAAACATGCCCGCATGCACAAGATTTTACCACTGTACACTGTTTTACCGAGTAGGACACTATAATGGTTTTCAATTGTTTCAAAATTCTTACTTACACTGTTTTATCTAAATTCATTCTAAACTGGTTTATGAAAGATTTTCTAAGGTTTTCAAACATATTTTACAAAAGAATACAAATTGTGTTTTCTCCAGATATAAAGGTTTTTCATCAAAGTTTCCCTTTTTCGACGTATACTTTTACTTGTTAAATATTGCTGCTTCGCTTATACTTATTTTATACTCCTACTCTGTAACGCTTTCTGTGACATCCCCAAAATCACGGCCAGAAAAGACCGATTTTGTTTATGCTTTATGAAAATCAGAGTACTTCGTTTTATAAAAAGGTTGCGGAATGTGTTCCCAGAAAAACATGGTAAATACGTTATTAAAACATTTTCGAGGAAACGTATTTATTTCATTTTAAAATGTTTGGGATGTCATCGTTAATACCGAAACATAAGCATAAACAGAACTTACAATGATTTACACTAGTGATCTACATCTCTTTAAATCTCTCAGTGTAATGTCACTTCACTTCGTCACCTGTGATATACATAAACTGAGTGGGTCAGGTTGGGAAACCTGGTGAGTACATAGGGTTTTCAACCCACAATAATATAATTGTTATGTTTAATCATCAAACAATTAACCCCATTACCCATCCCCGTTATCTTCTTTACTCTTAAGGATTTAACCTAAGAGTCGTCTATCTTGCATTCGTTTATTCCGAAGTCCCTTACTTCCAGGGTTATAGGACTGGCACTAAATCCATAGCTGCCAATGTTCGTTCATAAAGCACTAATTCCATAGCTGCTATAGTCTATTCATCGGGTACTAAATCCATAGCTACCAGTCTTTATCTAATAGGTACTAAGTCCATAGCTACCAATGTTCAACAGGTACTAACTCCATAGCTACCAATTCCTACAGGTACTAAATCCTTAGCTACCAGTGTCTAACTAATATGTACTAAGTCCATAGCTACCAATTCCCAACAGGTACTAAATCCATAGCTACCAACGTCTAAAAGGTACTAAGTCCATAGCTACCGGTGTTCGTCTCATAGGCACTAAGTCTATAGCTGCCAATATATACTCACGTCATCTTCTATCTCTCATCATTCATCTACCCATCTCATACCCAACATATTCGTATATATAAAATACGTATACAGTTTAAATCCTTTAAAACATGTATAAAACATTCAACCAACATAGACAGCAAGTATTCAGATAATGTGCACACATAGCACGTAGTTTATATAAAATACTTAATATCTATGTGTAAGATGAAAGTAACTATGCACTCACCTGAGTAGGTGGTGACTCAGCACTCGGACAGCGCTTCGATACTCTCAAAACGATATTCCTTTGATAAAACCTAGTATCGATACCACTAGGGTTTAGTTTAACGATAACCGCGATAAATTAATTAGTCCGAGTATTATTAAGCGTTAATAATACTCGATATAACTCATAATAATAGCCCAAATAATTATTTTAAGGACCTAATAACATTCCTATAATTATTTGAAAGCTATATTAAAAATTGCGTAAGCGTAGCACACTTACAGCGAATTTTTATTAAAAACCGGGCTTTGCTGGAGCAGCGTTTCCAAGCCGAAAGCTTTTCTTCTCGGAGCCGTCGGGCGCTCCGGGGCTTTCTTCTCGTGCTAGGGAGGTTCCGTAGACTTGGGAGGGGTTTAGGGAGGCTAGAGAGAAGTTAGAGAGAGAAAGAAAGGCTTATGGTGTGAAGAAAATATGAGGAGTTCACCCTTGTATTTATAGGAAGTGTATAGTAAAGTAGTCTCCAAGCTTCGTCCGTAACTTTTGCATACGAGCTCCGTTTTTGTCTGTCTTTTTACTACTGAATTCCTATTAATGAGATCTTCAACTTTCATTTAGACCTCGTTAGCTAATTCTCATTCTATCTCGGATTTACAAAACTGTATCGAATTCGCCGCGCTCGAAAAGTAGAGACTAAGCTTCGTCCATAACTTTCGCATATGAGTTTCGTTTTTGTCTGTCTTTTTACTGTTGAGTTCCTATTAATGAGATCTTCAACTCTCATTTAGACCTCGTTGGCTAATTCTCATTCTATCTCGTATTTACAAAACTGTATCAAATTCGCCGCGCTCGAAAAGTAGGGACTAAGCTTCGTCCATAACTTTTGCATACGAGCTCTATTATCGACGTTCTTTATATCCACGCGTTGGTATTTACGAGTACTACAACTTTCATTTAGATCCCGTCGGCTAAAAATCGACCGATCTAAAATTCAGATTTCGGGCTGTGCACTGCTATGCTAAATCTTAGAAAAATCATAACTTCCTCATACGAAGTCAGATTTGGGCGTTCTTTTTATCGATGTTCTTAGTTTAACATATTCTACGACTTTCGTTTAGATCGCTAAGGCTAAATCTCGCTCTATCGTAAATTCACTATTTACGCTTCTCGGTATCGTGTCGGTCCCGTCGCGAAACTTCAACGGGTCATAGCTTCTTCGTTATAACTCGGTTTTCGGCGTTCTTTATATGTACGAAAACCTTGTAACATACTCTATAACTTGATTAAGATTATTTATTCTAAATAATCTTTTGTCGAAAAGTCGTTTTTGACCCCTATTGCCTCTAATTTGACTAGCCCAGATTTGCGGGCGTTACAATTATCTCCCCCTTAGGATGATTACGTCCCGGAATCATCAACGAAACAGGGTCGTATAATGACTCCATACGTCATCTCTTCATCCTAGGTAATAATTATAACTTCTACATTCCTTCGATTCTATCTCTTAAACTCATTGACTGTAAGAGTACTCGATCGTGCACCTGCTCTCTACCTCAGGTTAGACTCCAAATTATGACCTTCAAGTCACAATCTCGATCCTTGCTGGATACGGACTTGAGATAAGTTCTTTTATTACTACTATAGATCGATGTGTCATATTCTAATGACCTATCATCGTATGTTGCAACACTTAGACTTAGGTCTCTTAGAGTTAAATTCTAAAACAGACTATGCCTTCCTTCATGTTCTAATGTGATATAATCACACTTTAACATTAGGCATTTCTAGCCACCAACTTCTTTAACAACGAGTGTGATACTTCTATTGATCGCTTTGATTTCAACCGTTTGGTTTAAGTCGGACGCTACATCAAACTTGGTTCTCTGAACCACACAACATACTCATCGTAGTCGGACTCGATTCGATATGACCACTAGGGTCGGAATATCAACAATCTTCTTAGTCATTACCGAAACGATGGTAACAACACACTTGAATAAAACGAAATCAATTACTAGCTTCTTGGTAACCTTGTGACTTTCCCTGATCCAAGTGTGAGTCCTGTGCTTCCGGTAGTATAGGCCTCTACTACCATTCACACCTACTCATACTCGTCCCAAGTATTGTCTCGCAGTTTCCCAAGTCACCATGCAGCGAATCAACTTAACACATCAGATAACGAAACAAAGGTTTTATATTATTTCTTGAAATGATTACATAGGTGTTCAAGTTCACCCTAGGCTATGCCTCTAATAGGCTACATCATACAATACTATGGCTACTGCATAACTTGATCTTCGGATATGAAGTCCTCATCCTTGATTCCTCGCACGGTTTTCTGCTTCGTCGATGATCATGTGAAATGCCCTTGGTTTCGGCGGTGCATTTGGTCTTGCAGCTTCGTTTTTCTTTGGACAGTTCTTTGAAATATGCCCATCATTTCCACATTCGTAGCACTTCTTGTTTTCGAATGTACAATCTCTGGAATAGTGACCGGTCCTACCACACTTATAGCACGTCACTTCACCATCGCATCTTCCGAAGTGTTTCTTCTTGCACTTCTCACACCACTTGGCTTCATTCCTTCAGTCGTCCAGGTTAGACTTCGAGAACTTTCCCTTATTATCAGGTCTTGAGGATCCTTCCGACTTCCTCTTCTCACCAACTTCAACTTTCTCCAGACCCTTTTCCCTTATTTGGGTCTCAACATTCTTGGCTGCCCAGATGGCGGCTTTCAAAGTGGTTGCTTGTTTGACCATTGGACCAAAGTCTGCTGGTAATCCATGGGCAAACTTATTGACCTTGGAGAGTTCAGTTGGAACTAGATAAGGAACAAGCTTCATTTTCTCCGTAAAACTTGCAGCATACTCGATGACACTCATCTTTCCCTTCTTTAGATTCTGAAACTCGTTGTTGATTTCCAGAAGATCCTGTTCAGAGCAGTACTGCATTTTTAGCTGCACCAGAAAATCCTCCCATGACATCTTGTTCGCTTCTCCTTTGGGCATCGAATCAGCTAGTAGCTTCCACCAGCTTAGTACTCCAGATTTCAACAGAGGAACCGCGAGAGCGGTCTTTTGCCTGTTGCTACACTCACAACTCTCAAACATCGTCTCCATCTCGGAGATCCAGTTTATGACTTCCACCGGCGTCGGGCTTCCAGATAGACTCGGTGGTTTGGACGCCATGAAATCCTTGTATTTGCATCCACGTCCATCATTTCCTCCATCCTGGTGGTTTTGCTTAACCATTGGTGGGTTGGCTTGACCAACAGTCCCACTGTAGTTTCCCTCCTCAGTCTGCCCCTCGTTCAACTCGGGCCGTTCGATCTGAATGGTTGCTTCCTCTCGATTTTGCTGGAGCAAACGCCTGGTTTCCTCCATTTGACGATCCAACATCGCTTGGATCATCGCTTGCACTCCGGCCATTGTGACTGGCTCAGCAGTGGCTTCCATCACCGGTATTTGCTCAATCACTGGGGGTTGGTTTCTGTTCCCATTTGCATTTACGTTTCCACTACGGGTTCTTACCATCTTGATCTATACACCTAATGAGGTAAATCTAGACATTTACTTAGGATTGATGTTTAAATCATCCTTATCACTCCGAAACGTTTACATGCTAGTTCTAATATCGTAGTCATACGTTTAGAATCCTAAACACATAAGGTTTCTAGATCCGGTCGGCAACAGACCATAGATCCGATCAAACTATAGCATAACAAATCATTTAGCACATAAAAGCAATTTAGGCATCATTCCTAAAATAAGCTAGTGCTCACACCTCACAATCATCGCTTAGCATTCTAAGTTTAAGTCTAGAAATAAATCCATATTCCTAGTTCGCTTAAACCAATGCTCTGATACCAACTGTGACATCCCCAAAATCACAGCCAGAAAAGACCGATTTTGTTTATGCTTTATGAAAATCAGAGTACTTCGTTTTATAAAAAGGTTGCGGAATGTGTTCCCAGAAAAACATGGTAAATACGTTATTAAAACATTTTCGAGGAAACGTATTTATTTCATTTTAAAACATTTGGGATGTCATCGTTAATACCGAAACATAAGCATAAACAGAACTTACAATGATTTACATTAGTGATCTACATCTCTTTAAATCTCTCAGTGTAATGTCACTTCACTTCGTCACCTGTGATATACATAAACTGAGTGGGTCAGGTTGGGAAACCTGGTGAGTACATAGGGTTTTCAACCCACAATAATATAATTGTTATGTTTAATCATCAAACAATTAACCCCATTACCCATCCCCGTTATCTTCTTTACTCTTAAGGATTTAACCTAAGAGTCGTCTATCCTGCATTCGTTTATTCCGAAGTCCCTTACTTCCAGGGTTATAGGACTGGCACTAAATCCATAGCTGCCAATGTTCGTTCATAAAGCACTAATTCCATAGCTGCTATAGTCTATTCATCGGGTACTAAATCCATAGCTACCAGTCTTTATCTAATAGGTACTAAGTCCATAGCTACCAATGTTCAACAGGTACTAACTCCATAGCTACCAATTCCTACAGGTACTAAATCCTTAGCTACCAGTGTCTAACTAATATGTACTAAGTCCATAGCTACCAATTCCCAACAGGTACTAAATCCATAGCTACCAACGTCTAAAAGGTACTAAGTCCATAGCTACCGGTGTTCGTCTCATAGGCACTAAGTCTATAGCTGCCAATATATACTCACGTCATCTTCTATCTCTCATCATTCATCTACCCATCTCATACCCAACATATTCGTATATATAAAATACGTATACAGTTTAAATCCTTTAAAACATGTATAAAACATTCAACCAACATAGACAGCAAGTATTCAGATAATGTGCACACATAGCACGTAGTTTATATAAAATACTTAATATCTATGTGTAAGATGAAAGTAACTATGCACTCACCTGAGTAGGTGGTGACTCAGCACTCGGACAGCGCTTCGATACTCTCAAAACGATATTCCTTTGATAAAACCTAGTATCGATACCACTAGGGTTTAGTTTAACGATAACCGCGACAAATTAATTAGTCCGAGTATTATTAAGCGTTAATAATACTCGATATAACTCATAATAATAGCCCAAATAATTATTTTAAGGACCTAATAACATTCCTATAATTATTTGAAAGCTATATTAAAAATTGCGTAAGCGTAGCACACTTACAGCGAATTTTTATTAAAAACCGGGCTTTGCTGGAGCAGCGTTTCCAAGCCGAAAGCTTTTCTTCTCGGAGCCGTCGGGCGCTCCGGGGCTTTCTTCTCGTGCTAGGGAGGTTCCGTAGACTTGGGAGGGGTTTAGGGAGGCTAGAGAGAAGTTAGAGAGAGAAAGAAAGGCTTATGGTGTGAAGAAAATATGAGGAGTTCACCCTTGTATTTATAGGAAGTGTATAGTAAAGTAGTCTCCAAGCTTCGTCCGTAACTTTTGCATACGAGCTCCGTTTTTGTCTGTCTTTTTACTATTGAATTCCTATTAATGAGATCTTCAACTTTCATTTAGACCTCGTTAGCTAATTCTCATTCTATCTCGGATTTACAAAACTGTATCGAATTCGCCGCGCTCGAAAAGTAGAGACTAAGCTTCGTCCATAACTTTCGCATATGAGTTTCGTTTTTGTCTGTCTTTTTACTGTTGAGTTCCTATTAATGAGATCTTCAACTCTCATTTAGACCTCGTTGGCTAATTCTCATTCTATCTCGTATTTACAAAACTGTATCAAATTCGCCGCGCTCGAAAAGTAGGGACTAAGCTTCGTCCATAACTTTTGCATACGAGCTCTATTATCGACGTTCTTTATATCCACGCGTTGGTATTTACGAGTACTACAACTTTCATTTAGATCCCGTCGGCTAAAAATCGACCGATCTAAAATTCAGATTTCGGGCTGTGCACTGCTATGCTAAATCTTAGAAAAATCATAACTTCCTCATACGAAGTCAGATTTGGGCGTTCTTTTTATCGATGTTCTTAGTTTAACATATTCTACGACTTTCGTTTAGATCGCTAAGGCTAAATCTCGCTCTATCGTAAATTCACTATTTACGCTTCTCGGTATCGTGTCGGTCCCGTCGCGAAACTTCAACGGGTCATAACTTCTTCGTTATAACTCGGTTTTCGGCGTTCTTTATATGTACGAAAACCTTGTAACATACTCTACAACTTGATTAAGATTATTTATTCTAAATAATCTTTTGTCGAAAAGTCGTTTTTGACCCCTATTGCCTCTAATTTGACTAGCCCAGATTTGCGGGCGTTACAATTATCTCCCCCTTAGGATGATTACGTCCCGGAATCATCAACGAAACAGGGTCGTATAATGACTCCATACGTCATCTCTTAATCCTAGGTAATAATTATAACTTCTACATTCCTTCGATTCTAT
The DNA here is from genome assembly GCF_002870075.4 of Lactuca sativa. Classification (NCBI taxonomy): domain Eukaryota; kingdom Viridiplantae; phylum Streptophyta; class Magnoliopsida; order Asterales; family Asteraceae; genus Lactuca; species Lactuca sativa. The sequence continues at coordinate 199,374,471 of NC_056624.2, forward strand.
CTCTTAAACTCATTGACTGTAAGAGTACTCGATCGTGCACCTGCTCTCTACCTCAGGTTAGACTCCAAATTATGACCTTCAAGTCACAATCTCGATCCTTGCTGGATACGGACTTGAGATAAGTTCTTTTATTACTACTATAGATCGATGTGTCATATTCTAATGACCTATCATCGTATGTTGCAACACTTAGACTTAGGTCTCTTAGAGTTAAATTCTAAAACAGACTATGCCTTCCTTCATGTTCTAATGTGATATAATCACACTTTAACATTAGGCATTTCTAGCCACCAACTTCTTTAACAACGAGTGTGATACTTCTATTGATCGCTTTGATTTCAACCGTTTGGTTTAAGTCGGACGCTACATCAAACTTGGTTCTCTGAACCACACAACATACTCATCGTAGTCGGACTCGATTCGATATGACCACTAGGGTCGGAATATCAACAATCTTCTTAGTCATTACCGAAACGATGGTAACAACACACTTGAATAAAACGAAATCAATTACTAGCTTCTTGGTAACCTTGTGACTTTCCCTGATCCAAGTGTGAGTCCTGTGCTTCCGGTAGTATAGGCCTCTACTACCATTCACACCTACTCATACTCGTCCCAAGTATTGTCTCGCAGTTTCCCAAGTCACCATGCAGCGAATCAACTTAACACATCAGATAACGAAACAAAGGTTTTATATTATTTCTTGAAATGATTACATAGGTGTTCAAGTTCACCCTAGGCTATGCCTCTAATAGGCTACATCATACAATACTATGGCTACTGCATAACTTGATCTTCGGATATGAAGTCCTCATCCTTGATTCCTCGCACGGTTTTCTGCTTCGTCGAGGATCATGTGAAATGCCCTTGGTTTCGGCGGTGCATTTGGTCTTGCAGCTTCGTTTTTCTTTGGACAGTTCTTTGAAATATGCCCATCATTTCCACATTCGTAGCACTTCTTGTTTTCGAATGTACAATCTCTGGAATAGTGACCGGTCCTACCACACTTATAGCACGTCACTTCACCATCGCATCTTCCGAAGTGTTTCTTCTTGCACTTCTCACACCACTTGGCTTCATTCCTTCGGTCGTCCAGGTTAGACTTCGAGAACTTTCCCTTATTATCAGGTCTTGAGGATCCTTCCGACTTCCTCTTCTCACCAACTTCAACTTTCTCCAGACCCTTTTCCCTTATTTGGGTCTCAACATTCTTGGCTGCCCAGATGGCGGCTTTCAAAGTGGTTGCTTGTTTGACCATTGGACCAAAGTCTGCTGGTAATCCATGGGCAAACTTATTGACCTTGGAGAGTTCAGTTGGAACTAGATAAGGAACAAGCTTCATTTTCTCCGTAAAACTTGCAGCATACTCGATGACACTCATCTTTCCCTTCTTTAGATTCTGAAACTCGTTGTTGATTTCCAGAAGATCCTGTTCAGAGCAGTACTGCATTTTTAGCTGCACCAGAAAATCCTCCCATGACATCTTGTTCGCTTCTCCTTTGGGCATCGAATCAGCTAGTAGCTTCCACCAGCTTAGTACTCCAGATTTCAACAGAGGAACCGCGAGAGCGGTCTTTTGCCTGTTGCTACACTCACAACTCTCAAACATCGTCTCCATCTCGGAGATCCAGTTTATGACTTCCACCGGCGTCGGGCTTCCAGATAGACTCGGTGGTTTGGACGCCATGAAATCCTTGTATTTGCATCCACGTCCATCATTTCCTCCATCCTGGTGGTTTTGCTTAACCATTGGTGGGTTGGCTTGACCAACAGTCCCACTGTAGTTTCCCTCCTCAGTCTGCCCCTCGTTCAACTCGGGCCGTTCGATCTGAATGGTCGCTTCCTCTCGATTTTGCTGGAGCAAACGCCTGGTTTCCTCCATTTGACGATCCAACATCGCTTGGATCATCGCTTGCACTCCGGCCATTGTGACTGGCTCAGCAGTGGCTTCCATCACCGGTATTTGCTCAATCACTGGGGGTTGGTTTCTGTTCCCATTTGCATTTACGTTTCCACTACGGGTTCTTACCATCTTGATCTATACACCTAATGAGGTAAATCTAGACCTTTACTTAGGATTGACGTTTAAATCATCCTTATCACTCCGAAACGTTTACATGCTAGTTCTAATATCGTAGTCATACGTTTAGAATCCTAAACACATAAGGTTTCTAGATCCGGTCGGCAACAGACCATAGATCCGATCAAACTATAGCATAACAAATCATTTAGCACATAAAAGCAATTTAGGCATCATTCCTAAAATAAGCTAGTGCTCACACCTCACAATCATCGCTTAGCATTCTAAGTTTAAGTCTAGAAATAAATCCATATTCCTAGTTCGCTTAAACCAATGCTCTGATACCAACTGTGACATCCCCAAAATCACAGCCAGAAAAGACCGATTTTGTTTATGCTTTATGAAAATCAGAGTACTTCGTTTTAAAAAAAGGTTGCGGAATGTGTTCCCAGAAAAACATGGTAAATACGTTATTAAAACATTTTCGAGGAAACGTATTTATTTCATTTTAAAACGTTTGGGATGTCATCGTTAATACCGAAACATAAGCATAAACAGAACTTACAATGATTTACATTAGTGATCTACATCTCTTTAAATCTCTCAGTGTAATGTCACTTCACTTCGTCACCTGTGATATACATAAACTGAGTGGGTCAGGTTGGGAAACCTGGTGAGTACATAGGGTTTTCAACCCACAATAATATAATTGTTATGTTTAATCATCAAACAATTAACCCCATTACCCATCCCCGTTATCTTCTTTACTCTTAAGGATTTAACCTAAGAGTCGTCTATCCTGCATTCGTTTATTCCGAAGTCCCTTACTTCCAGGGTTATAGGACTGGCACTAAATCCATAGCTGCCAATGTTCGTTCATAAAGCACTAATTCCATAGCTGCTATAGTCTATTCATCGGGTACTAAATCCATAGCTACCAGTCTTTATCTAATAGGTACTAAGTCCATAGCTACCAATGTTCAACAGGTACTAACTCCATAGCTACCAATTCCTACAGGTACTAAATCCTTAGCTACCAGTGTCTAACTAATATGTACTAAGTCCATAGCTACCAATTCCCAACAGGTACTAAATCCATAGCTACCAACGTCTAAAAGGTACTAAGTCCATAGCTACCGGTGTTCGTCTCATAGGCACTAAGTCTATAGCTGCCAATATATACTCACGTCATCTTCTATCTCTCATCATTCATCTACCCATCTCATACCCAACATATTCGTATATATAAAATACGTATACAGTTTAAATCCTTTAAAACATGTATAAAACATTCAACCAACATAGACAGCAAGTATTCAGATAATGTGCACACATAGCACGTAGTTTATATAAAATACTTAATATCTATGTGTAAGATGAAAGTAACTATGCACTCACCTGAGTAGGTGGTGACTCAGCACTCGGACAGCGCTTCGATACTCTCAAAACGATATTCCTTTGATAAAACCTAGTATCGATACCACTAGGGTTTAGTTTAACGATAACCGCGACAAATTAATTAGTCCGAGTATTATTAAGCGTTAATAATACTCGATATAACTCATAATAATAGCCCAAATAATTATTTTAAGGACCTAATAACATTCCTATAATTATTTGAAAGCTATATTAAAAATTGCGTAAGCGTAGCACACTTACAGCGAATTTTTATTAAAAACCGGGCTTTGCTGGAGCAGCGTTTCCAAGCCGAAAGCTTTTCTTCTCGGAGCCGTCGGGCGCTCCGGGGCTTTCTTCTCGTGCTAGGGAGGTTCCGTAGACTTGGGAGGGGTTTAGGGAGGCTAGAGAGAAGTTAGAGAGAGAAAGAAAGGCTTATGGTGTGAAGAAAATATGAGGAGTTCACCCTTGTATTTATAGGAAGTGTATAGTAAAGTAGTCTCCAAGCTTCGTCCGTAACTTTTGCATACGAGCTCCGTTTTTGTCTGTTTTTTTAATGTTGAGTTCCTATTAATGAGATCTTCAACTTTCATTTAGACCTCGTTAGCTAATTCTCATTCTATCTCGGATTTACAAAACTGTATCGAATTCGCCGCGCTCGAAAAGTAGAGACTAAGCTTCGTCCATAACTTTCGCATATGAGTTCCGTTTTTGTCTGTCTTTTTACTGTTGAGTTCCTATTAATGAGATCTTCAACTCTCATTTAGACCTCGTTGGCTAATTCTCATTCTATCTCGTATTTACAAAACTGTATCAAATTCGTCGCGCTCGAAAAGTAGGGACTAAGCTTCGTCCATAACTTTTGCATACGAGCTCTATTATCGATGTTCTTTATATCCACGCGTTGGTATTTACGAGTACTACAACTTTCATTTAGATCCCGTCGGCTAAAAATCGACCGATCTAAAATTCAGATTTCGGGCTGTGCACTGCTATGCTAAATCTTAGAAAAATCATAACTTCCTCATACGAAGTCAGATTTGGGCGTTCTTTTTATCGATGTTCTTAGTTTAACATATTCTACGACTTTCGTTTAGATCGCTAAGGCTAAATCTCGCTCTATCGTAAATTCACTATTTACGCTTCTCGGTATCGTGCCGGTCCCGTCGCGAAACTTCAACGGGTCATAACTTCTTCGTTATAACTCGGTTTTCGGCGTTCTTTATATGTACGAAAACCTTGTAACATACTCTACAACTTGATTAAGATTATTTATTCTAAATAATCTTTTGTCGAAAAGTCGTTTTTGACCCTATTGCCTCTAATTTGACTAGCCCAGATTTGCGGGCGTTACACTTTCACTTATACTTGTAGTCGCTTATACCTGATGGACGCTTATACTTACTCATACTCTTACTTATAGATACAATTCTACTTCGCTTATACTTGATATCGCCTTTACTTCACTTATACTCGATACACTCTTACTTCACTTATTGTCGTCTCTACTTCGTGATACGCTTATACTTGTTCGACACTCTTACTTCACTTGCGACCACTCCTACTTCACTTGTTAGACACTCCTACTTCACAAAGATCACTTCTACTTGATACACACTCAGTCGTCGTTAGATGTATGTATGTGCTTATATAGGTACATATAAGTAATGATTGAAAGACTTAGGAAGGCTCGTCTGCCCTATTTCCTTTTCTTCGTTGAGATGTGGTCTGGTGGGATCGGATAGCCGTCCGAAGGTCGTTTGACTCATTAGTTATATATTATGTATATGAGTATGGACATATAGGAATTCTCTAGTCAGATCAGTTAAGAGCCTCTACCTCTAGTCTATACTTACATTAGAAACCCACTATTGGGAAGTCTCTACCTCTAGTTCAGCACTTACACACTACCCACTATTTGGAAGTCTCTACCCACTATTTGGGATGCATCTTCAGGACACGGCCTTCTCCGTCGTCTAGTTGGTAACCAGAATCTCTTGTAGGGAGAGCGGACATTGTGTGTATCGATCTATACGGGATTGACAACCCCGCACCCAGACTACTAGCTACAGTCCCGGCCTACCAAGCCAACGGGTGACAAATGTCACATTTTAGATGCTTGTAGGGCATCTGGTACTCTAGTCAGTACGGTTACGAGTATCCCGGGTTACCTTATAATTCATGGCTTTAAGGTAACGGTATTTCGCCAGCTATTTACACTATATGCTGGTAACTCATTTTCAGAGTCACACTGTTTTGACCTTACAAGACATATCTTTCATTTGATGCTGTCTGCGGTCTGTATTCACTGTATTCACAGAATCCACTGTGTTCACTGTTTTAGACCTCGCTAGACGTATCTTTCATTTGATATTGTCTGCGGTCTGTATTCACTGTGTTCACTGTTTTAGACCTCGCTAGACGTATCTTTCATTTGATATTGTCTGCGGTATGTATTCACTGTTTTAGACCTTACTAGTTGTACCTTTCATTTGGTACCTTCTGGGGTCTGTGTCTTCACTTGTTAGACTGAACCAGGCGTGTCGTTCGTTTGATACTTTCCTGGAGTCTATGGTTCCTTGCCTTAGTCAGCAGTCCTCACTGCTGAGGCATATGATATTCCCTGATGTCGTTTGCTTTCCTCAATAATCAAATTCAGTATTTTGATAATGATAGCAACTTAGGGAAAACTACTTTTACCACACATCACTGACCAGTCTTGGTAGAAGGCTGCTTTTATTAAAGAAAATATAGGATTTTCTGGAAAGGACTCTAATACACTGAAATCTCTTAAACTATTACTTTATTAAGTTATTTGAATGAAATATCACTAAATGCTTATAAACTCACCACCATTTGTAAAAATGTTGATACTCGCTTTTCAAATAACTTGTATTCTCAGGTTAGCATTAGACAGGTACATCCCCGAAGCAGTTGATGAAGATAGCTTAGTGTCATGCCGTACTTACTTATATTTACTTGTATTACTTCGATGAATTGTAATGTATCAATGTAAAACTATTACTATTAATGCAATGTTTTGTTGTACTTTGATTACTATAATGCATGTGTTGTGATACTTGACATGACGTCATCCACCCCAGAACGTTTCCGCCGTTCCGGTTTTGGGGTGTGACACCACAACCTTATGTATGTCTAGTTTTGCTCCTGAACTTATTAAGGAGTTAGAAAAATAGGAATGCATGTACTTTCTTTTGTCTCATGCCTGAGTTATGGTCCTTATGGAGTTAGATTTAGAGTTTTGAAGTGTGTGAACCTTGGGAATGAATAAAGTTTGAAACTATATCCATTAAGACCTTTGTGAGATCTAGACCTAAGCATTTGGACCCTTTGCTTAGAGGATTAAGACCTTAGATTAAAGTTGGTTGAACAACGTTAACCACGACGCGATTGTCAGGCAGTTGCGACACTAATCGTGATGGCCAGTCGTGACTATTTGGCATTTATTGACCGGTACACGATCAAGGAATTGAATCGCGACACAGGGGTTGTTGACCGTTGACTTTTTAACCAATTTGACTTTAAGTCAAAGTTGGAGTTTTTAAAGCTATAGACTAGGGTTTAGCCCCTCTTATGTTTAGGTAGTTCGTGTAGTTGATTTTTGAGCATTCGTAAGTGTAGACTGGCAGCTTTTCATATTATATCGTCGGAACACTCAGTTGTCGAAACACTCAGTCACCAGAAGCTAAGTCGTTAGTGATTGTATTTTATTTTTCTAGAAATCATAATGATGGAGATGAATCTTTTATCTTTTTTTATTGGTGTAATAAAAAGAAAAGTATAAAATTAAATTAAAAGGAAAAATTGACATTTTAAATATTTTCAAAAACTTTTGAATCAAAATCGCAACAAAATAAAATTTATGAACCGCTAGTTAAAAAATAAAATTAGACCAAAGTCCTAACTTTCAACTAACACTGTAACTATCTTACTTAATAATGAAATTTTTGTGTTAGAACGAGATTTGTGATGATTTCCAGTAGAGAAATTAAATTACCTTTTATTTTTTATTATTATAATTTATTCTATTTATTAAAATTATAACAAATTATCATTCGATTTAATTTTATTTGAATTGTTACTAATATAACCTTAGTTAAAAAAAATATGAAATGTTTTTAATATAACATTTTGGTAATTTTATTGGCAGGAACATATTTGTAGGACGGAGTATTCGATGTTTTCCTACCTAATCGCATTTACAGTATTCCATGATTTCCCTATCTTCGTTGGAAGTTCAGAAACTTGATGCCGTAGGCAAAGACGACGCAGAAGAGGATGACCCAACCAACATGAGCCAAAGCAACGTACCCAAGAAAATCGTACTCAAACCCTAGAAATTCTTTAATAAATTCTTTCACTGTGACAGAATTGTGGTCTAGAACAACTATAAGGCTTTCGTTTTGACCAAGCTGAGATGTGATCAGGCCGTATAAAGTCCACGCCACCGGTGAACCCCAGTAATACCACCTCCACCAGATCGGTATTTGCTGCAATGTTCAGGTTATTTTTAACTTGTTAGATTCTATTAACGTAATTCATTCAAACTAATAATCACTCTAGATTAGTTGTCGTACCATTCTGGGGATCATGAAACCAGAAAACAAGTTCCATAACCTAAGGAAGAACGACATAGTAATGGCTGCAATCTGATAATTGGGTGTGAGGGCTACAAGCATCATCCCGTATAATGTGAAATAGACAAAGCACATGAATATGAAGAAGTAGAACCATAGAAACTTGTCTGCCGACCACTGGAACCCAATCATGGAGTAAAGCAGAAGAGTGTATATGAGTGTCTGTATTCCTACATAAACCACCTCAATGGCCAACTTCAGCCAAAATAATGATCTAGTTTTAGTTTTCCATATAAACACTTGCAAATATAAACATAAATAGTTAAACAGTTTTCTTGTACCTGGGCAAATGTGTAAGGAATTGTTGAATACATCCCTGATGCTTTCTCACGATAGAAAACCGTTCTTTCTATAGACACCACAGACTGTACAACTGCAGTGTTGGTCCCACCAAGAAACACCACAGCAGCATACATAGCTCCCATCAGATTCATTACATCTTGTTGTTGGTTCCTGTTGAAGTCACGACCCATAACCTTTCAGAAATGCACGCCATAAATGAAAACTATATGTTCGATTTCTAATTTCTTACAATTTTTGGCCTTTGTCCCAGAAAATCACTCCAAAGAGTATGCCAATCACTGTCGTCATGAAGAACCGGACAGCATTATACTGTGGATGCCTCCAGTAAGACCAGTGTTGTTTCCATAAACAAGCCATGCATTGTGTCCGAAAGGATTGAGAGTACTTTGTAGGGAAGTAAAGGTCATGGGACCCTGTTACTGGTGTACTGAGCACCTTAATGAGCTCTTGGCTCCTCCTGTAACACAACCCTTTAGAAAGAAACTTAGTAGAATCTAAACGATGATGCTTAGGGATTTTGTATTCATACTTATAAAGATCAGAGTTGGCATAGATATCTGCAAAATCAACACCAAGTTGATCTTCAACAGCTGAAGAACTAACTTCGAGCATCCATGTGGCCGGATTTTGACCTTGTTTGATTTTGTTAACCCCTGGAATAGACTGACAAGTTTGTTCGAGCTATTAGATTCTTTGCATTGTATGAATTGAAGCATGAAAATTAGGGATGTACTCACTTCAAAATATTCTATTAGGTGGTTAGAATGGTGCCCAAGAGGTCCGGTGTAGGTGATCTTCCCGCCTATTTTCATCAATAATAACTGCAATAAAGTGAGAAATTTTGAAGATAATTCACTCAAATGAATCTAGAAAATGGAAACATGGATACTTATTTTAAGATAATTAACCTCGTCAAAAGCCTCGAAAATGTCGATACTCGGTTGGTGAATCGTGCAGACGACTGTACGACCGGTGTCGACCGTGTTTCTAACAGTACGCATGACAATGGCAGCAGCTCTTGCATCAAGGCCTGATGTCGGCTCATCCATGAAGATGATTGATGGATTTGCAACCAATTCTACTGCTATTGTCAGCCTCTTTCTTTGTTCTGTTGAAAGACCATCTACTCCTGGAAGCCCAACGATTGCATTCCTTAACGGGTTCAGTTCCACCAAATCCATGATTTCTTCCACAAACATCTAAAAGACATGTAGTTGTTGGTATGTTTAGAGTAATCCATTGAACTCTTATTGCACTCCCATTGTGGATGCCCTAAGAGTAATGATCAAAGTGTTTCTGAAAAAAGGTTATTCTTCCAGCACACACTCCTAGCTAGGTGGCTGGCATAAGAGCCCAATCCACACAGGAATTTACCATCATGTGCTACGATGCTTGGGAAAAAATGGTCAAAGCTGTGAAAACTATAAAAAATTTACCTGGCGAGTTTCTGTGGTTATGTCTGGAGCAAGGCGTAACCAGGCAGAGTACACAAGCGACTCATAAACAGTGACATGGGGTGAATGGATGTCGTTTTGTTCACAGTATCCACTGACACGAGCAAATGTTTCTTGTTTTTTCGGGTAACCAGAGATGCTGATACTTCCTTCAATATACCCACTAGTCTTTCTCCCAGCTAACACATCCATCAATGTCGTCTTTCCTGCCCCACTGATTCCAACCAAAGCTGTCAGAATGCCTGGGCGGAATGTGCCACTGACATCTTGTAGGAGTTGCAGACGATCCTCTTCGATTCCTTGTGTTTTCATTTCCTGATAAATTTGTCAAATATTTATGTCATTCTTTCACAGATTATCCGAGGAAATCATGTTTCTGAATCTTGGTTAGAACGGGGACTTACAGCAGGCATGGCTATATAGTAATTGACATGGTCAAATGCAACTGAGAGCGGCTGAAATGGGAGCACCAATCCCTTCGTAACGATGTTTCTTGTTGCCATTTCTGTTCCTGTTTGTGGGTGTTTCTGATTCTTCTCATCCTCTGTCAGAACAACAGTTTTTGAATCTCCCGGAGCTGGATTTTGGATCAAACTTGTGTATAAGATGCAACTATAACCCGTGAAGATAACAAAAGATTAAGCAAATAAACATAAACGAAAGTCTAGCTTACGGTTCAAATATGTCAGAGCTAACACAAAGAAGAGGTTAAAGAGATGTGAAAACCCGAAAAGTGCAATGACACAAACCCAAAACATATAATCGGTTGTGAACATTCCCCTGGATTTGAGAAGAACCTTTCCAACAGTTGGTTCACTGATTCGTGGATCAGGATTCGGCTATCACACAAGTGAAAGCTATTTATTTCACAAACATGCAAAAAAAATGCATTTGTAAGTTGTAACAAACGAAGCTTACAGTGCTCCATCGATCATCTAAAAACTCGTTGATCACAATAGCATTTTGTCCATACATTATTGGGGAAATGTAATAGCCCCATTTCATCCATGGGCCAATGTCGTCTTCAAGAAACAAAATATGTTAAAAACAAGCCCAATCTAGTACAAAATCCAAGAGCTAGGAATAGGATACATACCTTTTGCAACAATGAATCCACCGAATACAAAAATCAATAGCAACGAAAAGGTGGCAAGAGCACCTGCAACAATTTGCTTTCTTCCAAGTGCAGCAATGAAACGGTAAAGAGAAGAAGCCATTTGATGTAGGCCAATATAAGCCAAAAGCTGCCGGAAAAACCTGATAATATTCAAACATGTTAGATTCATTCAAATTTTTACCTAATTTCGTTTCACAAAAGTGTTGACTACTTGCCTACTAGCCGAAGGAGCAAAACCGGTAGTGTAATATGTTAGAACAATCCATATTACTGACTCTATGATTGATATAGGAATCTTCATGATCCATATGGGTATTGCAAATGCCCACGCAGGGTAAAACATTGAGTCCCTCTGTTTGAAGAACACAGGAAGCCTCATAATCGTCAACGCCAGCTCAGCAACCCCATTAAACATCACATTTAAAAGACCGAAGAACAAAGCACCAAAAAACTTGCCACCATCTTCAAGTCGACCACTCTTCATTTCAGTTCTAAAGAACACCGTGAAAGCAATGACAGACATGATAGTAATCTGGGTAGTCCTGAATATGTACACAAAAGCATTCCGTTTCATCAACAGCCATTCTCTTGCTAAGTTTGCTTTAAGGAGCTCCATGTTTGAAATACCATACTTCTTAGTCACCAAAGCAGCTGGATGCATTTGGGTTTTGTCATAAGGAAGGGCAAGATCGTGATAAAGGCGCTCACCGGTTTCATACTGGCTGAAAAGCTGACCAAATTCAGATACTGAGATGTAACGATAAGGTTCGTTTCTTTTGAACCAGTATTGCTCTTGGTCTTTCTTTGAAGTAACTTCTTGCAAAAAGTCTGCAACTCCTTTCCTTTCCGGGCATTTGAACCCTACACTCTCAAAGAAAGCAAGAATTTCTTCACGTGGGCCTTGGTAGACTATTTGACCTTCAGAGAGGAGTATGATGTCGTCAAATAGCTCAAATGTTTCAGGTACGGGTTGAAGAAGGGAAATGATCATGGTTACATCCATTATGTGAACAAGTTGTTTCATGTATTTGACGATTTGAAAAGTTGTTGAACTGTCTAAACCAGTTGAAATTTCATCCATGAAGAACACTTTTGCAGGTCCAACCAACATCTCTCCTGAAGTTAGAGAAAAAAAAACAATATTTTTTGATGCATGATGAGAATGATAATAAATTTTGGAAATTGTTTTGTATTAATTATACCCGTAGTAGCACGTTTCTTCTCTCCACCGGAGATTCCTCTTCTAATCTCATCACCTACCATGATATTAGCACAAATATCTAATCCAAGAATCTGTATACATTAAGTTCAATTCAACTAATGTTGCTAATAAACTAACTAAAAATTTTAAACAAAAACGTAAAGATTGAGTCAAACCTTTAAAACATAATCTGTAGCCAAGCTAGAATCTTGACCAGATACTGCAGTCGCTTTCATGAAAGCATCGATTTCCGGGTCCGGTTTAATCCCTTCATTTTTCTCACGTCGTGAAAGTTCTTCCAGGAGGTCGTACCTGGTTCCTACACCAAGACACCGCCCAGCAAAATCAAATGTCTCCCTAACTGTCATCTCACCATGATGAACGTCATGTTGGCTAATATAAGCACAAGTCCTCTGAGGAATAAACTCAGACATCCGATGACCACAGTAAGTAATTTCTCCGGCACCGACTCTGAGATCTGAATCCAGTACTCCGGCAAGTGCCTTCAGCAATGTCGTCTTCCCAGAACCAGGAGGCCCAAGAAGTAACGTTATCCTGAAAAATGAAAATTCGTTAAAATAAAATAAATAAATAATTGTTTCCCCATGTTTAAAATGGCACCAAACAAACATACCGCGATGGCCTCACAATCCCACTCACATCACGCAAGATTTTGACCACCCTTTTCTTGGATGGAATAAGCTTAAAGAATCGAAGAAGTCCCTATCCGTAACACATAAAAGTTTAGAAAGTGCCGATTTTTATAAAGTGCTAAAAATCAGCAAACAAACCTCCATGGTGTTGAGGGTGGCGTTTAGTAAAGTAGGAAGAGCTCTGGACCCCACATGAACGTCTCCTTCGATGGATAAGTTCTTGTAGCGTACTTGGATCTTTGGAATATCAATCCCGACCCTGTTTAGAACATATAATATTACTATTGAATAAATTGAAATTTTAATACAACTCACTTATTATAACGATTAGTAGGATTTTAATTAGTTTCACCTATCGGTTCTAGCTCGAACTCTATTTAGAAACTTTTCGTTATCTTCTTCTACAACTTTGAGTATACTTCCCATGAGCTGTTTCTTATCTTGAGATCCAAGATTTGTGATATCGATTTCTTGATGAACGATTTGTCCATTATCAAGAACTTGTTTCAAGATTCCTTTCTTTAATCTATCGTATGTAGGTAGTCTCTCAATAGCAGCCCATTTGAGTTCTTCTTCATCGTCGTGCCTCCCACTTGCGGCAAAAGCATGGTCACCACCTCCTGGTGCCGCCGAGAAAGCCTCCCTGGTACTAGCGGAAGTCCATCTCCTCCTACCGGAAGATGAAAAACTCATTGACCTCGCCAGATCATCTGTTGCCGCCATCTTCACCACTCAAACCGCAGAAATTGAGTTTTATTAATTATGAGCTAGAATCAGTGATTTTCATGGTTCTGGATATATCCATAAACTATAATGGTATGGAAGAAAGATCTGATTTGCTTTGAAGTTTGAACTTATTTGGTCATTATATATATATATATATATATATATATATATATATATATATATATATATATATATATATATATATATATATATATATATATATATATATATATATATATATATATATATATATATATTTTTTTTTTCTTTTTTTGTGTGTATTATATGACATTAACCCTGTTTCACCGGTTACATCTACTACATCTCTCTCTTTCTTTTCTTTTTTCTTTTTTCGATAAGCTAAAATTTAAAAATCAATCCACGTGCCTTTGTTTTTTTGTTTAAGAATTGATAGCTGCATTCTTAAAATATAATTCAACCCAATTAAACACCACATGTAGTTGGCTTCATATTCAAATCATTCAACTGCAAATGGATCCTCAAAAGTCCCTAATTTTCTCCTTCAATTAATTACACAATCCCCAAAAAGAACTGCCTTGTTTTCTTCATCACTTGATTCATGGTCACCGTCATCTTGATACTCGAATGATATAAAAATTGCGGCTCGGTACATATATAACTTCTTACTAAACAAGTCTGGGTCATGTTCGAGATGCGTGTTCCACCGATGAATACGAAGGTTTTTTGGCAATTCTTCGAGGTCCGTTCACTTTCCATCGGTTTTCAAAAAGGGTCGTGTTGAACTGATGAAAAAGGTCGCAAATCTTTTTCCTTTAACCGACAATTACAAATATATAATCTAATCCTAAATTAACACCTAATTTTATCTATGTCCACCAGGACTTGAAATAGAGATACACGGCTGGCTATAAGCCCTTTGATAAAAAAAAGGTCGCAAATCTAATGTGGTTTTTGATGAATATGAAGATCATGACTTTCGACCTGGGTTAAGGATACAGATAGATATTTTGTTCAACATCCCAAAGTTCATCTTTATCTTTGTCAAAGATTTGGGTATTTGTTGTTTTTGTTGACTACCCAGAATGTGATTTTTAAATTATATTTAAATAACTCATAGTAAAACTGTGTTTTGGAGATGGTGGTGGTGGTGGAAAAAGGTTAATGGCGGAATAAGAGGTGAACAGTGGTGGTGGGAGGTTGAAAATGGCAGCGGTGGCCGGTGGGGGACATTAAGGGTGATAACTATGATAATGGTCTTCATATACCAAAATCTTCTAACATTATTTTGTAATAATAATAATAATAATAATAAACTTTAGAATCTAGACATAATTTCATAAATAATCCATATAACTTTGACAAGAAAAATCCAGAGAGACACATAAGTGATATTCAGAACATTTTAGTTAATCAAAATGTTTTGTAAGATGTCACATAGATAAGGTAACCATAATATCTTTTACATCTATGAAAACGGTTTATTTGACCTCGATTTAACAGTTCAGTGATTTTGAATGCATAAAATATTAGTGACTAAATGAATAAAAACTGAATAATTGTTTGGCTTACAATAACATTAACCCATAAATTAATTAAGTTTACTATTATGATAATTACAATAACTAAAATAATGTTGTAAACAAAAAGACATGGCATTTACAATTTTACAATGTGATACTTACTTCTAAATTCCCACCACTAGGGGTGTAAACAAGCCGAGCCTGACCAAGCTCGAGCTCGGCTCGTTTAATTTTGAGGAAGCTCGAGCTCGATTCGAGCTTTAAAATGAAACTCGAGTTCGGCTCGTGAACAATTTAGTGGGCTCGTGAGCCTAATCGAGCCTAAACGAGTCTCTATGTATGTATGTATGTATATATATGCTCGTTTAGGCTCGCGAACCCATTAATTGAAGCTCGGCTCGAACGCGTTTAATAAACGAGCCTCATGTTTAGGCTCGAGTTCGGCTCGTGCTCGTTTAATTCGATCTCGAGTCGAGCTTTGAACGAGTCGATCCCGAGTAGCTCACGACTAGCTCGGCTTACTTATACCCCTACCCACCACCCTTTGAACGCTGTCTACCAATCATATGTCTTCTTACCGTTTTCAGTTCCCACCTATCTCAAAACCAAATGTCGTATCGTCCCCCATCAACTTTACTATCGTCATACACAAGTAAACAACAATGATAGTCCTTGTCTTGTCTTCGATCCCCAACCCAACACAGACATGAAACCTACAAAGAAGAATCCATTACATGTACAATTACGGTTTCACATATGTACCTATAAATATACAAAAACGATAAAATATTAAATAACAAAAATGTTTTATAATTTTTTATATTTATTAATTTTGAAAGTTTAACAATTACTTTTAAATTTATATAACTTTTTTATAATGTTTGTTGTTTATTAAATCAATTTATTAAGTAATAAAGAAAAGACAAAATTTCACAATTGGTCCATGTGGTTTAAAGAATATCGCACTTTGAGGACTTCCTACCAAAATGTCATGCGGCTAGTCCTTGTGGTTTGTAAAATTACATGAAAGGTCCTCCTGCTGTTAAATCTAACTTTTCAATTGTTAGATTTTAATGGAAAAGACTATTTTGCCCTTGTACCAATATCGCAATACACTACAAACCTCAAGGACCATTCGTGTAATTTTATAAATTTGAAATTTTATGTATATATATAAATTATAAATTTCACATTTTATATTTATATAAATTATAAATATAAATTTTATATATAGATAATTTCAACAATTTGATAATTTTTGTTTTATCTTTTTAACATTTTGTTTTCTATTTTTATTTTGTAGTTTTAGTTATTTATGGTTTTTTGTTATATTTTTATTTATTTTGAATCAAGTAAATAAACTTAAATTCGATAAACTATGTCGAAATTATTTTTCCTTTAATTTTTCTTATTTTCGAATTGAAGCGTTAATGCTTTTTTATTTTTATTTTTTTATTTTTAATTTTATGTCGTTATTGCTCATGTTTTTTTTATTTACATAGTTAATATCGTTAGCAACTTTATATTTGTATTTATCATTATCATTATTTAACCTTTTGTTTTCTATTTTTGTTATAATTTTAATTATTTATTATTCTTCTATTATTTTTATTTATGTTGATTCAAGTAATGAAAAATACAAAAAATAAAAAAAGAACAAAAATTCAAACACCAAATTCTAATATACTCTAATATATTAATACATTTTACATTTTCATATTTTTTTGGTTTTTTGGTTTTTTTATTTTTTTAGTATCATTTTTTTTAATTTTTTTCATATTATTTTTAATTATTTCCTATTTTTATTTTTTAATTATTTCCTTTTTTATTTTTTTCGTTGTTTCGTTTTATTTTTCATCAATTTGATAACTTTTTTTTTGACCTTTTTCCAAAAATTATAAAATGTATGAATATATTAGAGTATATTACAATTTTGGTGTTTGAGTTTTTTGGGTTTTTTATAATTTTGGTTATTTATGGTTTTTGTAACTTTTTTATTTTGATTCACGTAAATAAAATAGTTACATTGTAGCACCTGGTTCTTTGTATGTATTCTGTTATTAATCTTCATTTATTTTTGCATTTTTGGCCTTGGACTCGGCGAGTCGAAGGGCTGACTCGCCGAGTAGAAGCGGGATGAGGCGCGGGGTTTAAGCTGCGGACTCGGCAAGTCGAGTCCCGGACTCGGCGAGTAAGCGTTGTTTGGACAAAAACCCTAATCCAGGGGTTTGCACCCTATTTAAACGACCTTATGCAGCCTCCTTTCCCCCTTTATGCTCCCAAACACTCCTCATAGCAAACCATAGCCGTTTTTTAGAGGATCTAAGGCCTTTTGAGTGATTCTTGTGAGTTTTGATCTCAAGGAAGAAGGAAGAGCATAGAAGGATCAAGAGGGGACTGAAGGATTCGAGTTTGGTTCATCATTTGCAGTCTTTGGAAGGTATAAAGTCCGAAGCTTGCTCATTCATTTGTTAGATCCCTCTTTGAGGTGATTTAGGGCTTTTATAAGCCATTTTTGGTGGCCAACCATGTTTGCAAACATGGTTGGGGGTTTGGGCTTCTGTATCATGTCATTTTATGAGCCACAAGTCAGATCTAGGTTGCTTTTTGCACCAAGGAAGGCCCCATGCAACAAAAGAACCATTTTAGAGCCTTTTAAGCTCTAATGTCCCATGCATGCACGTAAAGTTTGTAACTTTACATGCTAGATCGAGTTTAGGGGCCTGGATCTATCATTTGGTTAAGTGTTGTACATCAGAAATCGAAGTTCTTAGTAAGGAATGTGATAGACTCGGCGAGTCCATTCCTGGACTCAGCGAGTCCACGGGTTTTGGTCCCATATCAGTGAGGGTCATAAGGACCAGTTGAGTGTGGAAGGGTTTTAGGAGTCCCGGGGAGTGACCCACCGTTCTGGACTAAGCAAAGTGTTCTGGGAATTCATGGTACTCGGCAAGTGCATGCACGAACTCGGCGAGTCCAAGACAATCTTCATGGTACTCGGCGAGTTGTTCATTAACTCGGCGAGTCGAGGACAGAACGTGTTCATAGGACGAAGAGTAACTCGACGAGTTGTTCATAGAACTCGGCGAGTCAAGACAGGACATGAGTATGAGTTGATGATGAACTCGACGAGTTATTCATACAACTCGGCGATTCGGATGTGGATTCAGTCAGTGTTTGTTTAGAAGGAAAAACTCGTCGAGTCATCGCCTAACTCGACGAGTAGAGACGGGTATGAGGTCTGATGGAAGGATAGGGACTCGACGAGTTGGCGAGCCAACTCGACGAGTCAGGTCAACTGGAAGTTGACTTTGTGTAACTCCCCGTTTACTAATTGAATAAACAGATAAAGTTGAGGAATGGATAGTATCCCTAAAATCAATAATTTTATAATAAGAGTTGGTCTCGAGGAGTTAATTGTTACAATATTAGAAGTCGGGGGCTAAACGTGTATGTTTTAGATTGGTTCTGTAAATAATCATAAGGGCAGGGACTACTTGGTATTCTATTGGGACTTATGAAGAGATTTTGGAGGCTTAGGGCCTAAATGGTAACATGTAGAGTTGAATTGTAAATATTTTAGATGACATGGGTTAAAAAGGTAAAATATTGATCTAATTCGAATTAAATTAGAGTTGGAGGGACCAGAGTTGTAATTTTGTGAAAGATTTAAAGTGGTCGGGGATATAACCCGCCACCCTCACCATGTTAAACCCTAGACCTAAGGTTCCAGCCGCCAAGAGTGAAGTAGCCGCCATCTCCCTCTCCTCGTTCTTTTCAGATCCGACCAAGTTGCAACCCACTGCCGGCGATGCTGTGAGCGACAATAAGCACCGAGACCAGTCGAATAAATCCGTATCGGTTGGAGATCGGCGAGCTGATGTCGTGATTTCCGCCATCTCCGGCGCCACCATAGCTTTTGGAGTCGGAGAACCCCGCCACGCCTCCTGTGGTTGTTGAGGATGAAGTCGGACGTGGGAGATCAGCCGCCATCATCGGAGTCGCTCGACCATCATCTAGTCACGAGCAACCCAGACGCCAACGGAAGCTGTGACCACCGCCTTGCGTTTGCAGCTGCTGCCTTCCCGATTGCCATCTTATCCTATTGTTGCGCCGTCGCTGCCGTCGACCATTAGCCGCGTTGCTGCCGTTCGATGAGTGCCACCAGGTGGGTGGCTGCCTCCGGATCTAGAGAAGGGTGTGTGTGTGATCGCTATCTCGTTGTCGCCGTCGTGGCTACCATTCCTGCCTTATTCCACCGCCACTAGCCACCGTGAGAGGTGGCTGTGGGTGTATTTATGGGTGTGTGTCCATGTGTTATTATTGTTTCCAATTGTTAGGAGATTGTATGTGTGTTTTGTTTAGCCGAGGTTCATGGAAAAGCCACCGCCACCACCATGAGGTAGTGGCTACCGCTAAGCACCGCCGCCGGCCACCATGGTGTGGTTGTGTGTGTAGTTAGCTTAGTTATTGTGTGTGTGTGTTAGTTTTGGAGTAAAACTTGTAATTGTAATTAGCTTGGATTATTAATGAAAATAATAATAACCACCACCTTAAGGTGGTGGCCGCCGCCGTGAGCCGCCATCGACCACCACTACCCGAGGTGGTAGTGGGTGGTGCCCCGCTAGCAAACCCTAATGGGCCTAGAGATTAGTTTTGGACATTTGGGCCATGTTTGAGTGAAAACCCTAATTAGGGTTTAGAAAACCCTAATTGTGAGTAATTGGGCCTTAGACTTATTGGGCCCACTTGTGGGCTATTGGGATTGGATTGTGAATTAAGCCCAAATTATTCCATGTTATTTATCTAATAGAGTAAATGAATTAATTGATTAAGTCTGTAATGGGTTAAGTGAGAAAACCCTAAATTTGAGAAGTTATGGGGACACACACACACGAGAATTATTTAATAAGTGAAATATTAAATAATAATCATTGGCAGAAATTAACCTAAGCAATAATAGACTTAATGGATTAAGTCCTTAGTGGATTAAGCCCTTAATGGGTTAAGTGAGAAACACTTAACCCTAGTTATCATTTGATGTGAAACCCTAATTTCACTTGGGCTTTGTGTTGGGCCATCCGAGAATAATCAAATGGACTAGAGTAATTAGTTGGGCTTTAGGGTAAGGCCCATTTGAAGGATTGGGCCCAATTTGGAAAATTGGGCAATAGATGGGCCATAGTTGGGGCCGAGAGTATTGTATGATATTGGGCCCTTAGAATGGGACATGTTGGACTAGACTGGACATTTGGGCCTTAAGGGAAGTCCATGTAGAGGTTTGGGCTCAATTTGGAAAATTGGGCCATATGTTGGGCTTTGATCCCTAGTTGACTTTGGGCCTATGGATTGGGCCTTGGGCTTAGGTAAGCCAAGCTAGGGGAAATGTAGTAATTATCCAAAGCATGTATTTTTAGTTATGTGTTAGAATCCAATTATTAATTGGGTGTTATTTGGTGTTGACAGTTCGGGAATCTGTCAACTAGCAGCTGGGGTGGAGTCTGCGAGACTTCAGCAGTGTGGGATTGTGTCTACGGGACTTCAGCAGTGTGAGGTGAGTTTCCTTCCAGTAGGGACGGGTCTACGGCCACAATGTCGGCCCGTTTAGTATTAAATATACCATCGAACTTGTTGTTGGTGTTTACCATAGCCCTTTTGACCGGCTTTTGGCCTGTGATAGCCGGTCAAAGGGTTATGGTGAACACAAACAACAAGTTCGATGGTATATTGAGTACAAAAAAAGGAAAGAGACCAAATGAGAACAAACACAACAGTTGGTTACCCTCCTGATTCATTTTCCATTTACTCATTTATTACAAATTCCACATCATCTCCTACTGATATTAATGACTTTATGAGATTCATTCTTGCTTCTCTTCAAAACATAACCTACAAAAGGACATTATTCATACATGTAAAACTTTGTAATGAACTTGAATATTTATTAGGGGAATCTTGACTAAGCAGGCGCATTTCATGAACTACATTTACATTTCCAATCAAATGATTTATCGTATCATGGATTCTAGACAAGTCTACAAACGAGTGGAATCACAAGTGCTATGATTTTTGAGTTTATTTAGTTTTAAGATCGAACTCATGGGATAAGATACAACATCAATATGTACAATATTATGGTGATGTGTCTACAAAAGCAGCATGATATTGTACATATTGATGTTGTATCTTATCCCATGAGTTCGATCTTAAAGCTAAGTAAACTCAAAAATCACAACACTTGTGATTCCACTCGTTTGTAGACTTTTCTAGAATCCATGATACGATAAATCATTTGATTGCAAATGTAAATGTAGTCATGAAATGCGTCTGCTTAGTCAAGATTCCCCTAATAAATATTCAAGTGCATTACAAAGTTGTACATGCATGAATAATGTCCTTTCGTGAGTTATGTTTTGAAAAGAAGCAAGAATGAATCTCATAAAGTCATTAATATCAGTAGGAGATGATGTGGGATTTATTGTAAATGAATAAAGGGAAAATGAATCAGGAGGGTAACCAACTGTTGCGTTTGTTCTCATTTGGTCACTTTCCTTTTTTTTGTACTCAATATACCATCGAACTTGTTGTTTGTGTTCACCATAACCCTTTGACCGGCTATCACAGGTCAAAAGTCGGTCAAAAGGGTTATGGTAAACACCAACAACAAGTTCGATGGTATATTGAATACAAAAAATAAAAAAAAGGACAAAATGAGTACAAACGTAAAAGTTAATTACCCTCAAGAATCATTTTCCCAAAACTCTACTATACAACCTTTTATACTGCATGATCTACTATAATAAATGAAAATGACTTTGCCACATGTCATTCTCTCATAAAATTAGCCACATGTCATTTTGTTATAATTTAAGATATATATTTATTTTCCACTTGTCATTACTTTAATTTTAATTTTCAATATATCATTAATTTAGTTTCCATAAATTAAACCTACCATAATGACTATTAATTTCAAATTTCAAATTTTAAATTCAGTTTCAAATAAATTTACAGTTTAAACCTTTATGTTTAACATTTTGTAATAATTAACCCGTTTAGTACATACTAAACAAATAATTTTAATTTATTTATTTTTTGCATGCTTTTTTTTCTCATAATTTTCATTTATTTCAATTTCAAATTCAAATAAAATTTCTATTTAATCGTTCGTATTTAACATTTTGTTTTAATCAACCCGTATAATATACGGGTCTCGTCTCACAACTAGTAAAATTAATATAGTGTATTGATTGGGTAAATATAAAAAAACGATATTATGTCTTTTTAGTCGATTCCTTACTTTATTTAGGTACTATTTATTATGTTGATTGGATCTCGCCTCATGTTTGGCCTGTTTTGTATTAGCCATTTACGTCCATGTAATCCTCTCTAATAAATGAAAATGATTTTGCCACATGTCATTCTCTCATGCATTATGACACATGTCATTTTGTTATAATTTTGAAATATTTATTTTCCACTTGTCATTTACTTCATTTTTCATTTTTCAATATATTATTAATTTAGTTTCCATAAATTAAACATATCATAATTACTATATTAATATAAATTTTCAAATTTCAAATTTAATTTTAAATAAATTTACAGTTTAAACCTTTGTATTTAACATTTTGTTATAATTAACACGTTTAGTACATAGGTCTGACAACTAAACAAATAATTTTTATTTTTTTCATGTTTTTTTTCTTATAATTTTATAATTATATTAAAGTTCAAATTAAAATAAACTTCCTATTTAATCATTCGTATTTAACATTTTATTTTAATCAACCTGTATAACATACGGGTCTCACACCTAGTCTCTTAGTATATATTAATTGTAGTTAATACGAATGAATTAACCAATAGAAAAAAATAATTATAACGGGTCCACTTTTCTGTTTACCTTTGTTGGAACACATCAATTTTTTCACAATCTTTAATTTGGTAGGTAACTGTAATGTCAAATCATCAACATACATACCCTACATTTACGAGTAAATTATAGTTTTGGTCCATATAATTTTACATAGTTGTTCCTAGATACCAATTACTTTTATGGTCGGTAAATTCATTCGTTTTTGTCTCTAAGACATTTACTATATTAAATGCATTTAAATTGCCATTCTATTTTTTGAAAAGGGAAAGAGGATATACTATATTATAAATGAAAGAGTAAATTACACGAATGGTCCCTATGGTCTAGAATAATTTGTGCGTTTCGTCCCTAACTTATTTTTTTAAATTGGAAGATCCCTACTATTTATTTTTGTTACGCGCTTGGTCCCTGTCTTACCTAAAAAGACTATTTTTCCCTCGATTTGTTAATTTATTTAAATAAACACAATGCCAACCTCAACCCCTTCACCTTACCTTACCTACCTCATCATTTTTCTATATTTAAATTATAGTCTTTTTAGGTATGATAAGGACCAAGCGCGTAACAAAAACAAACAGTAGGGACCAAACACGTAACAAAAACAAATAGTAGGGACCTTCTGAGTTAAAAAATAAGTTAGGAACCAAACGTGAAATTATCCCAAACCATAGGGACCATTCGTGTAATTTACTCTAAATGAAAAGAGAACTTAGCAAGGAGCTAAGTATAACACACTACAAAATACAACTAAAAAGCAATTCCAGAGAAAAACATAATATTAGAAGATAGAAAAGGGGGAACAACACCACTCACTCCAACTTCCACAAATGTCATTGGCCATGTGCTTACACCACAGATAAGATGAAGCAATTATGTTATCAGCAATTTTTGTAGCTGAGCACCTTACTTTCTTGAAGACTATATCGTTCCTTACGAGCCAGACATTCCAAAGTATACAATAGAAGATGCAGTTGATGATTTGCCTTTTCCGAAGGCAATTACCCCATGAAGCTGCGTGATCCAGAAAATCTATGACATTGTTGAGCTACTTGTGGCCTTATCCCACCCATTTGAAGACCCATTCTCTCATTGTGGTGAATTTACTTCTATTATTCGTCATGTTATTAAGTGCATGGACTATTTCTATAAATTAACTTAAACTCGGTCTGAAGTAGAAGCTTCGCAATTGATTCAACCGACCAATCCCACTTTTCTGGTCATTGTCGATAGCTCCAAAGAAGACCACCTCTCCATCGTTGCTCACCTCTTACACCATCAATCCCATCGATTCTCATCACTAATGTTTCTCCTTCGTCCCCATCACTATTCAAGCAATGTTTGCTACTTTTTCCACCATTGGTCCCCCTCCCCTTTCTTTTCGCTACAACTCTAATCACCTCTTCCATCATCGGTCTCCTTCTTCTCTCTCCCCAAAAATAACCTAAATTTCTCCCTTGGGAAGTTACCATTAAGCTAACTCTATTAAACTCAAGTAAAATGACCATTCTACTTCTATTATTTATCATTTTATTAAATGAATGGACCATTTCTGTAAATTAGCTTAAACTCAATTTAAAATAGAAGCTCCACAATTGAATTAACCATCCAATCCCAATTTTTTTTAGCCACAAACGGCAACGCTAAAGAAGAAGACCTCTCGACCGATAGCCACCTCTTACACCAATGATCCCATCCATTCACATCACCGATGTTTCACCTCCATCCTCGTCACTGTCAACGCAATGTCTGTTAACTTTCACATCATCGTTCTCCTCTCTCCCTTTCTCTATGCTACAACTATGGTCACCTCCTCCATTATTGATCTCATTTCTCTCTTCCATAACACATCATAAACTTAATCATTTATTCTCCCTATTATCGTCATTATACTACCTCTTGTAGTCAAGAGCGTGACAATAGGTGGCACTAGAACAGGTGATTGCCAATGACAAATCATGTGTTCTTGATTGATTGTTTATCCAACAAAAAATGAATATTCTTGAACCCGGTAAAGGAAGGAGATGAAATCAATTTTAGGTTTCTACCCCAAAATGGAAGGTTAAAGATAGAGCCAAAAAATGAGGTTTTAACTTGGAAAAAGGTGATGAAGTCAATTTTCATTTCACCCAAACTAATTGCTAAATTTTGAAGATGAATTTTGAGGTTTCATCGCAAGAAATCAAATAACGGAGATGAGGTGGGAGATCCGCCTTCTCTAGCAACTTAAGAAAAGTGCCCTCAAATGTCCACCGCCATTTATTGTTGTGAGATTGGACTTATCGAGATTAACATGGGTTGGGATAGTTGCAAGCTTTATGATGCGACATCGGAATCCTGGCATCGGGTATTGAGTGTTGGGTCTGGATCGTGGATTGAAGATGAGCGTCGTTAGTTGGTTCCTGAAGGGATTCCTAGCTACAACATGTAATAAGATCGTTAGAGATTCCCCAAGGACTTTGCCTTGGAAGCAGACTCCGACGATCAAGTTAGATTGGTGTGAGTGAAAAGATGGCCTCTCCTGGCCGGAGAGAGCCATCAAGGTGTGAAGAGAATATGTATGGGCATGGAGGCTGCGCTCCCAAAGTGGGAGAAGTCCAAGGGTGAAGAGCATGAGGAAGCTCATTAGAAGTTGATTAGAAGTTGTATCCTCATAGAGGAGGAAGCATTCTATTTATAGGGGATAATTAGGTCAAATGGAATTAGTCAAGTCTTGTGCCAGCCCAATTCGGGCCCAACTGGATGGCGACAATGCCAGCTAGTTAGGCAGTCATGTAGTGGTGCCAAGCAAGCAATGTTATGGCTAGGAAGGGCTGGAAATCACTACTACCAAGAAGCCAAGAAGCCAAGCTATTGGTTCATGCAAATGAACCCAATACCATCAAGTTCCCCCGGCCCCATGTTACTGGTTTGCATCCAATTGCATTGGACTGAGAAACAAATGTAAACCAACATAAATGGAACAAATAAACTCGCTCATAAGAGGTCGTAGTGTTGTACAGGAGATCCGAGGTAAACTTGGATCTATGCAGCGCAGGGCTGGCTTGACAGATTGCAACAAGGCTACTATGATGGCAATGAAGCAAGGTTGCTATAAAGAATGTTTTGCGCTAGTGATGTTAATAGGATGTTGGGTCAAGATAGCTAATAAGCATAGCCTTGTAAAAGAAATGTTGTATCGAGCGTCGAAGCCTGTAAACTAGATGTAATGTATTCTGTCTATGATTCCTTCCTTCCAATCACTGCGAAAAGTTGTTCATAAAAATGCCATCGAGGAAGTTGCGCGCTATGCAAGAATATGATTTGGCTCAAGGAGGAGATCGTTGATTGCCATAGGGGACTGTTACTTCTTTTCCTTTCAATGGAAAACTGAGAATTTGTACTTAGAAACTCCATCGATGAAACCAGCACCTACCATGAAGAGGGGGCAGGACTCGCGACCAACGTCGGGTAGGGGGTTGTATCTATATGCCCATGGGTGGCAAACTTTGAGTGGATGCTCAATAGTGCACAATTATAGAAGTCCATTACAAATGGTTTACTGAATGAGCTTTCCGGACGTCATGCCGAGTTGGCGGCCAAATTAGAAAGCTGATCGGATGTGGTCGTTATGACGCGGGATGGCATAGCAGCGAGGCTGCCAGGCCAGAATAATTGAATTTGAAAAGACTAACAAAATTAAATTTAATAGTCAGTATGTTTCTTGGATTCATAAGCTAATTCGGATTTTCTATCAAGATTTTTCCAAGATGCTTGGTGTCACACCCCAAAACCAAGAACGGTGGAAACGTTCCGGGGTGGTGGACGTCATGTGAAGTATCATAACAGTGTAAAGTAGTAAACAAGCAACAACATCATCCATTGCATTAAAAGTAAGGTTTTAATACATGTGTGTTCTTTCATAATGTACAACAATAAAATGAATAATTAAAATAAAACGAGTCTTGTCTGTGCTCCGTCTTCTCAAAGCCTGACCAACGTACTTGTCTAACTGGTGACCTGAGAATACAAGTTATTTTGAAAGCGAGTATCAGCCTAAAGTTGGTGAATTCATAAGTATTTAAGTGTCATTGTCTTGTTTTGGAAAGCTGTTATGAATGCCTTGTAAATCTTTTATGAAACAGCTGATGTAAGTAATGAAAAACCCTAGAGAATCCCTTATTTCCTACTAGTATGAAATGTAGTCTTCTACCAAGACCCGAATGTTTTGCTATGATAATGATAGTTTTTCCTTCTTTTTGACTATTAGAAATAGTACTTAGTCTAACTCATCGTTTATGTGAATGTATCACAAAATAAAGTAAAATAGGAAAAGAATATAATATAAGTGTTATCCTTTGGTACTAGGACTAACACGACAAAAGAATATGATAGTCTTCTACCAAGACCTGAATGTTTTGTTATAAAAATGATAGTGTTTCCTTCCTTTTTGACTATTACTAACAGTAATTTGTCTAACTCATCGTTTATGTGAATGTGTCACAAAATAAATTAATATAGGAAAAGAATATAATATATAAGTGTTATCCTTCGGTACCAGGACTAACACGACATCGCGGTAAGCGAAATGTATAACCTAATGAACATCCGAAGATTGTCCAATTGTCCTCTGTAGCAGCAGGGAGGAAGAAGGGTTAGTCCCGTAAACGAATCCTAATATAAGTATTAACCGTAGACATCCGTAGATGATCATCAGCCTCTGTAGCAAACAGTAGGCTCGAGGAATGGTTAGTCACGTAGCTGTAGACTAATATAAGTAATAACCATAGGCATCCATAGATTTTCATCAACCACTGGTGCTAAACAGCTGGGATTCGGAATGGTTAGTCCCGTCTAGACATCCTGTTGAACTAGGATAGGTAGGACAATTTACATAGAAGGTACTAATAAATCATCCTCGTAACTCTAGGTACAAGTATCCATGTAAGTGTATACAGGAAAACGTATCTATGTAATGGTACTCATGTAATGTATTCATGTAAGTGTATTCATGTATCATGTAAGCATATGTAAACGTACTCATGTATCATGTAAGCATATGTAAATGTACTCATGTATAAGGTAATGTACTGGTATAGACTCATGAATGAACTGACTCTTGTGTGATTACTTGTAATAGGAATAATGT
Organism: Lactuca sativa; assembly: GCF_002870075.4. Lineage (NCBI taxonomy): Eukaryota > Viridiplantae > Streptophyta > Magnoliopsida > Asterales > Asteraceae > Lactuca > Lactuca sativa. Next base: position 199,402,504 of record NC_056624.2, read on the forward strand.
TTTGTATCTTCTAACTATCCCTATGATAATTAACTGGAAGGTAATTGGTTTTTCAAATAAGTTTATACACCCTTGTTACACAAGAGTGTGGGAAACTGAACGAATGATGAAAACTATAACATCAATACATATATATGAACATAAGTGTATAAGTATAGTTTTGTTCAAGAAGGTAAAAATAATGGTTTTGTAAGATATGTAAGAGTTTTGAAACAATAATAAAGAGTGACTTGATGTCATTTTAAATAAACATTTCAAAAGTAATACATTTGATAAAAATGTATTTTTAAGATAGAAAACCATTTCATGCATCACATTTTGTAGTATGTGAAATCTGCTGGATGGAAATACAGTTATAAAATACACATGAGTGATTTAATAACATACTATTTTCTACTTGTATTCCCCCCCCCCCCCCCCATTAAAGCATTTAAAATCATTTAAAACATTGATTAAGGGGTATGAACTCGCCTATTGTGGGTGATACGGATGAACTGAAGAGATAGGACTGCTAGGTGTCAAGTGAAGACTTTAGACACACACAATGGTCCTAATTACATATGAAGACATATGTATATAAACAATTAGTGATTATAACACTAATTAAACATGTATAAACATCCTAATGCGAGGAAAACACTTTTGGTCAAGTGCTAGGAGGCTAATGGGTTGCAACAAAGGAGTGCAAGACCTTTTATGGGAGTTTATGGTCAAAAGACCATATGTGTTGGAGTTTATGGCCCAGGGGAGTAAACTCCTGGCCGTAAACTCTCTCTTAGGTCACTAAATGAAGCCTAACATTATTACCACTTAAGTGGTGAAGTGTTTCAAGGCTTAAACAAATGTTTGGGTGGGTTTAAGGCCTTAAAATGGCCTTGCTTGATGTTCACGGCCCTGGGACCACTCCCCCATGAGTTTACGGCCGTAAACTCATGGTAAGGAGTACCATTTGATGTTTTGAGGTGTAACACCTATGTTTCCGGGCTTGCCATTTTTAGCAATGTAATGGTCTAGGTTAACCTTTGCAACCCGTTTTGAAATAATAAGATTGTATTATTTGAGTATTATGTGTTTTGTGCTTAATTATGTGGTTTGATTAATTAAGAATAAAAATAAGCGTCAAAATTTAAGTATAAAATTAACTTGATTTCTTTGGATAATGTTGTAGTAGTTGAAACGAGGTTTCCGAATATATATAGAACGCCCAAATCTGACTTCGTATGAGGAAGTTATGATTTATCGAAGTTTCGGCTTAGCGGTATGCAGCTTGAAATACTCGATTTAAGATCGAGCGGTTTTTAGCCGAAGCAATCTAAACGAGGATCGAAGGTCTCGTTGTTGGTATCGAAGCGATAAAAAGTTAGGCGAGAACGGACGTCAAACGAAGAAGTTATGAATTTATAACGAAGTTTTTCTGTCCCGGCCTATTAAAAATAAATAATAAAAATAAAGTTAAAATTAGCCGACGAAGTCTAAACGAAAGTTGTAGAGCGTAGTCTCACCTTCGCGTGGATATAAAGAACGTCGAAAACGGAGTTCGTATGAAGAAGATATGAATTTCCAAAGTTTATTAAATAATTTGTATTTAAATTTAATTGGAAAATCCGGCATTATCCGAAGAGGAGTCATCGGACTCATCCGAAGTACGCCCCGCGTACACTGAGGAATGTCGACACTCGCACTCGAGCACTTCAGATACATAAGTAGTGACGACTTCGGACCAGTACGCCCCGCGTACTCCGAGGCTCCAGCCTCCTATAAATAGGATCCGAAGGCAGCCGACTCCTTTGCTATTTTTCTCTCTTCTCTCTCCCGTTTTGCATCGATTTGCGTGCCAGAAATACGCTGAAGCCCCGATATTATTCTCAAGCCCCGAGGCAAGTCCCGAGATCCCGAGAAGTGCGGTTCCCGAACCGAAGCTCTGCCCGCAAGAAGTTCGATTTTTGTAGAGATCTTCCAGATCTGCTGAGGATTACTACTTCTGCAAGTCGTAGTGCTGTCCGATCATCTTCTGATCAAGTGAATGTATACTACCTTTCATAAACACGATAATAATACAAGTATGGTTCGAGTGTATTAAGTATATTGTTGTTTATAGGTGTGAGTGTGTGGTCATTTTCTTCTAACGCATAATTATAAAGTATTTTATACGAAATACGCGTTATGTGTATATTTTGTGTTATATGTGTGAATGTATATTCGCTCTCTTTTATCTCATAGATCTGATTTGTTTTCTATGAAATACGTGTTATGTGTGTGTGCCTCATCTGTTATGTAGAATATGTATTGATCAAAGCATGCTATACAGGTTTTTAAACTATGTATAAAAATGTATATTTTTATCTACTAATATGTTGGGTAGAACATGGGTAGATAGTTGGTGTGTAATAAACAGATGAGAGGCCTCGTTGTTGGTTGATTCAGTCATCTAGCGGAGTTTAGATGACGACCATGGACTTTTCTAGACAGTCTTGTGGAACATTAGCAGGTTCGCCACCTGTAGGTGTTAATGAACTTAGGTGTTCATTCGCTGTACTCCATCCCCTCATGGTTGCCTTATTTGACTTATATTGCTGAGGAACCCCCGAAGCATGTGTTGTCGCCCCGATGAAATATTCTTAGACTAGGTCCCTTATGTTAGTTGTCTTAGGGACATAAAGTGAGAATAACGGGAATGGGTAATTGGGTTATTGTTGGTTAGTGAAAATTAAATATGATTATTTATTGTGGGTTGAAAACCCTATATGCTCACCAGGCTCCCAAGCCGGACCCACTCAGTTTTATTTGTATTACAGGAAGTGGCGCGAGGGCATAAGATGGATGAACCATCAAGTTGTTTTGTTTACAAGTCTGTATATGTATATATTTGTTGAATGACTTGTAATGTTATCGTTTATGCTTATTGGTCTGTATCGGAACATGACACCCCGAGTTTTGATTATATAATGAAAATACATTTCTTTTACGAAATGCTTTGGTAAACATTGTTTTATCATGTTTTGTTTTTGGGAACGAATTCCGCAACTCTTTCAAATCAAAAGGATTTACTCTGAAAATATTTTAAAAGCATAAATGAAAATCGGTCTTTTCTGGCCGCGATTTTGGGGATGTCACAGTTGGTATCAGAGCATTAGTTTAAGCGAACTAGGAATTTGTAGGATTTGTAGACTTAAACTTAGAATGCTAAGTGAAATTTTGCGATGTGTGTCTGTTATGTTTTAGACACGAGCACTAGTTTATTTTAGGAAAGTTGCCTAAAATGCTTTATGTGCTAAATGTTATATGTTGCCATATATGATATGATTTGTTCGGATCTATGGTCTGTTGCCGATCGGATCTAGAAACTTTATGTGTGTAGGATTCTAAGCGTGCATCTACGATATTAGAACTAGCATGTAAGCGTTTCGGAGTGATTAGGATGATTTGAATATCTATCGTGATTGAGGATCTAATTTCACCTTATTTGGTGTGTAGATCAAAATGGTGAGAACAAGAAGTGGAGTTGGAAATGCTGACGAAAACAGGAATCAACCACCAGTGATTGAACAAATACCTGTCGTAGCAGCAGCACCTGAGCCAATAACCATGGATGGTGTGCAAATGATGATTCAAACAATGTTGGATCGTCAGATGGATGAAACTAGACGGTTGCTTCAACAGAATCGTGAAGAACTGTCGATTCGTGTGGAAGAGCCCGAATTAAATGAAGGGCACTCGGAAGGTGGAAACTTCAGTGGGTCTGTTGGTCAAGCCAACCCACCGATAGTTAGGCAAGATAACCATGATGGAAGGAATGATGGAATGGGATGCAAGTACAAGGACTTTCTAACTTGCAAACCATCGACCTTCAATGGAAAGGAGGATCCGATTGGAGTTATGGATTGGATCTCCGAAATGGAATTGGCCTTTATGACTTGTGGCTGCAGAGGCAAGTTGCAGACTATTTATGCAGTGCGTCAATTCCGAGGTGGAGCCGTTCGTTGGTGGAACACTCTAGGGAAGATTTTAAGCCCTAATGAGCCACTGCAATTGACATGGGCAGAGTTCTTGGTGCGGTTCAAGTGCAAGTTCTGTTCGGCCCAAAATTTGTTGGAGTTGGAGAACAAGTTTTTGGCATTGACGAAAGGCAGCATGTCAGTTGATGAATACACCAATAACTTCACCGATAAGATGGAGTTTGCCTTGCGTATCGTCCCAGACGAGCTGACAAAGGTGGACCGATATGCGAAGGGACTCCCATGGGAGTACGAGGTGCCAATACGTCAGGCACATACTCTAGAGGCAGCTATCTGGGCTGCCAAGTCTGTTAAGAACATGATTAAGGGGAGAACCACCGACAAGGTTGAGGTTGGTGAGAAAAGAAAGTCTGAGGGAACATCTGGTTCTGGTAAGAAAGGCAAATTTTTGAAATCTGATTCGAAAAAGTTTGGAGGAAAGGGAGGCGAAGCGAAGTGGTGTGATAAGTGTAAGAAAAAGCACTTTGGGAAATGTAGCGAGGATGTGACCTGCTACAAGTGTGGAAAGGTTGGACATTTTGCCAATGAGTGTCCGAACAACAAAAGGATGTGTTTTGGTTGTAATGTAGAGGGGCACATTTTGAAAGACTGTCCGAAGAAGAACGAGGCAACTAGGCCCAACATTCCACCAAAGCCGAAGGCGAGAGCCTTCCAGATGACACTTGAGGCCGCAAAAAATGAAGCTGATGTCGCTTCAGGTACCTTTCTCGTAAACGAATTACCTGCTCAAATTTTGTTTGATTCTGGAGCCAACTACTCCTTTATTTCGCATGAGTTTGGTAGAAAGCTAGCTTTGCCTATTGATAGACTAGATAATGTTTTATTAGTTGAAGTAGCTAGTGGCAAGTTTGTACCTGTTAGCCATCGTATGAAAAACATCTTAATCGACCTTAATGGGAATAAGTTTCACGAGGAATTATTTCCTATCGAACTAAATGGTTTCGACATCATGTTGGGAATGGATTGGCTTAGCGCCAATGATGCCGAAATATTGTGCAAGAAGAAGATAGTTAAAGTAAACCCGCCTGGGAAAGATTCGTTTATTGTGTATGGGGACAAACGCAGAGTGAATTCTGGAATCATTTCCCTAATGAAAGCCAAAAAGTGTTTGACCAAGGGATGTACATCATACTTAGCATTCGTGATTGATGCTAAGAAGGAAAAGAAGGTGATGCAAAGTATTCCAGTGGTGTGTGATTATCCGGAAGTATTTCCCGAAGATCTTCCTGGATTACCACCTGATAGACAAGTGGAGTTTAGAATTGACTTGTTACCAGGAACCACGCCAATAGCAAAAGCACCTTACCGATTAGCACCGACGGAGATGAAGGAGCTAATGATGCAACTTCAGGAGTTATTGGACAAAGGTTTCATTAGACCTAGTTCATCGCCCTGGGGAGCTCCGGTGTTATTCGTGAAGAAGAAAGATGGAAGTATGAGAATGTGCATCGATTATAGAGAGCTGAACAAGGCAACAATAAAGAATAGATATCCATTGCTGAGGATTGATGACCTATTTGATCAATTGCAAGGTTCGAGCTATTTCTCGAAGATCGATCGTAGGTCAGGATATCATCAGCTAAAAGTAAGAGAGCAAGATATCGAGAAAACTGCATTCAGAACTAGATATGGACACTACGAGTTCTTGGTTATGTCGTTTGGACTAACCAATGCTCCGACAACATTCATGGATTTGATGAATAGGGTTTGTAATCCTTTCCTTGATAGATCCGTGATAGTGTTCATAGACGACATTATGATTAATCGAAAAGCCAACAGGAGCATGGCAGACACTTGCGAGAAGTGTTGGAAGTTTTGAAGAAGGAGAAGCTGTATGCAAAGTTCTCTAAATGTGATTTTTGGATTCGTGAAGTCCAATTCTTGGGTCACATGGTCAACCAAGAAGGGATAATGGTTGATCCAGCGAAGATCGTAGCTGTGATGAAGTGGGAACAACCGAAAAGTCCCACGGAGATTCGAAGCTTTTTAGGATTAGCCGGGTATTATTGCAGGTTTATCCAAGGCTTTTCTTCGATTGCTACTCCATTAACAGCTTTGACCCACAAAGGAGCTACTTATGCTTGGAGTGATAAGCATAAAGAAGCATTCGAGAAGCTAAAGAAGAAACTATGCGAGGCACCAATACTTTCTCTACCCGATGGAGTTGAAGACTTCGCTGTTTATAGCGATGCATCTGGGGTTGGATTGGGTTGTGTTTTGACCCAAAGAGAAAAGGTGATAGCATATGCATCTCGACAGCTGAAAGAGCATGAAAAGAATTACCCGACTCATGATTTGGAGTTGGCAGCGGTAGTTTTCGCTCTGAAAATATGGAGGCATTACCTCTATGGCACGAAGTGCAAACTTTTCACTGATCATAAGAGTCTCCAATATCTCTTTAATCAGAAAGAATTGAATATGAGGCAACGATGCTGGCTAGAATTACTTAAAGACTACGACTGCGAGATACTTTACCACCCCGGTAAAGCTAATGTTGTTGCTGATGCTCTCAGTCGGAAAGTCAATCTTGAAAGGAAAAGGCCAAGAGCATTGAGAATTGAAGTTGTCTCGACCATTGTGGAAAATATAAAGAAAGCTCAAGAGGAAGCTTCTGAGAAAAATGACCGAAAGGAGGAACGTTTGGGTAAAACGTTGGTGTTTGGTACAAACGGTCATGGACTGAAGGTATTCCAAGATCGTATTTGGGTACCTAAGTCAGGAGGAATTAGGCATCTTCTGATGGAAGAAGCTCACAAAACCATGTACTCAAATCATCCTGGTAGCACTAAAATGTATAGGGACCTAAAACCCTACGACTGGTGGCCGACGATGAAGCTTGATGTTGCAAAGTATGTGGCCGAGTGTGTGACTTGTGCGAGAGTCAAGACACAACATCAGAAACCGTACGGGAGTTTAGAACCATTGTCTGTGCCTATGGGTAAGTGGGAAGACATTGCTATGGATTTTGTCACTAAACTGCTCAGAACAAAGAATGGTCACGACCTGATTTGGGTTGTTGTTGATCGATTCACTAAGAGTGCGCATTTCATAGCAGCCAATGAGAAATGGTCTATGGAAAAGCTTGTGAATTCTTACGTGAAGGAAATTATGAGGCTTCACAGTGTTCCGTTAACGATTGTATCGGATCGTGATAGCCGTTTCACCTCAAGGTTTTGGAAAAGTCTACAAGAGGAAATGGGTACCAAGTTATGTTTAAGTACAGCTTACCATCCGCAGACTGATGGTCAGAGTGAAAGAACAATACAAACACTTTGAAGATATGCTGAGAGCATGTACCTTGGAATTCCTAGGTAATTGGGATGAACATTTACCTTTGGTAGAATTTTCCTACAATAATAGTTTCCACTCGAGCGTTAAGATGGCACCTTATCAAGCTTTGTATGGACATAAGTGTCGTACGCCGTCTTGTTGGCTTGAGGCTAGGGAAAAACAGTTTATGGGACCGGAGATGGTTCATCAAACTGCTGAAAAGTTGAAAATAATTAGAGAAAGAATGTTAGCAGCTTAGGATCGTCAAAAGAGCTATGCTAACAAGAAGCGAAGGCCAATGACCTTCGAAGTTGGAGATTCGGTTTTGCTTAAAGTCTCGCCGTGGAAGGAACTTATAAGATTTGTAAAAGGGGAAAGTTGAGTCCAATGTTTATTGGACCGTTTAAAGTTCTTCAGAGGGTTGGGAACCAAGCTTACAAGCTCGAATTACCCGAAGAACTGAATGGAATTCACAACACTTTTCATGTGTGTTATTTGAGGAAGTTCACGGGAGAAGTTCCCAATATAATTCCAATTTCTGAATTGAGAATTGATGAAAACAAAAGGTTAATTGAAGAACCAGAGACAATTGTTGACCAAAAGACTAAGAAGTTGCGACGCAAAATGGTTGGGTTAGTGCTTGTCCGATGGAAACACACGAATGGGTCGAATCTCACTTGGGAGACGGAGAGTGACATGTTGAGTTGTTATCCGCATTTGTTTGTTGATGTGTGATTCCGGGGACGTAATTATTCTAAGGTGGAGAGAATTGTAACGCCTGTGTTTCTGAGCTTGCCATTTTTAGCAATGTAATGGTCTAGGTTAACCTTTGTAACCCGTTTTGAAATAATAAGATTGTATTATTTGAGTATTATGTGTTTTGTGCTTAATTGCTTAATTATGTGGTTTGATTAATTAAGAATAAAAATAAGCATCAAAATTTAAGTGTAAAATTAACTTGATTTCTTTGGATAATGTTGTAGTAGTTGAAACGAGGTTTCCGAATATATATAGAACGCCCAAATCTGACTTCGTATGAGGAAGTTATGATTTATCGAAGTTTCGGCTTAGCGGTATGCAGCTTGAAATACTCGATTTAAGATCAAACGGTTTTTAGCCGAAACATGCTAAACGAGGATCGAAGGTCTCGTTGTTGGTATCGAAGCGATAAAAATTTAGGCGAGAACGGACGTCAAACGAAGAAGTTATGAATTTATAACGAAGTTTTTCTGTCCCGGCCTATTAAAAATAAATAATAAAAATAAATTTAAAATTAGCCAACGGAGTCTAAATGAAAGTTGTAGAGCGTAGTCTCACCTTCGCGTGGATATAAAGAACGTCGAAAACGGAGTTCGTATGAAGAAGATATGAATTTCTGAAGTTTATTAAATAATTTGTATTTAAATTTAATTGGAAAATCCGGCATTATCCGAAGAGGAGTCACCGGACTCATCCGAAGTACGCCCCGCGTACACCGAGGAATGTCGACACTCGCACTCTTGCACTTCAGATACGTAAGCAGTGACGATTTCGGACTAGTACGCCCCGTGTACTCTGAGGCTCCAGCCTCCTATAAATAGGATCCGAAGGCAACCGACTCCTTTGCTATTTTTATCTCTTCTCTCTCGTTTTGCATCGATTTGCGTGCCATAAATACCCCGAAGCCCCGATATTATTCTCAAGCCCCGAGGCAAGTCCCGAGATCCCGAGAAGTGCGGTTCTCGAGCCGAAGCTCTGCCCGCAAGAAGTTTGATTTTTGTAGAGATCTTCCAGATCTGCTGAGGATTACTACTTCTGCAAGTCATAGTGCTGTCCGATCATCTTCTGATCAAGTGAGTGTATACTACCTTTCATAAACACGATAATAATACAAGTATGGTTCGAGTGTATTAAGTATATTGTTGTTTATAGGTGTGAGTGTGTGGTCACTTTCTTCTAACGCATAATTATAAAGTATTTTATACGAAATACGCGTTATGTGTATATTTTGTGTTATATGTGTGAATGTATATTCACTCTCTTCTATCTCATAGATCTGATTTGTTTTCTATGAAATACGTGTTATGTGTGTGTGCCTCATCTGTTATGTGGAATATGTATTGATCAAAGCATGCTATACAGGTTTTTAAACTATGTATAAAAATGTATATTTTTATCTACTAATATGTTGGGTAGAACATGGGTAGATAGTTGGTGTGTAATAAACAGATGAGAGGCCTCGTTGTTGTTTGATTCAGTCATCTAGCAGAGTTTAGATGACGACCATGGACTTTTCTAGCAGTCTTGTGGAACATTAGCAGGTTCGCCACCTGTAGGTGTTAATGAACTTGGGTGTTCATTCGCTATACTCCATCCCCCTCATGGTTGCCTTATTTGACTTATATTGCTGAGGAACCCCCGAAGCATGTGTTGTCGCCCCGATGAAATATTCTTAGACTAGGTCCCTTATGTTAGTTGTCTTAGGGACATAAAGTGAGAATAACGGGAATGGGTAATTGGGTTATTGTTGGTTGGTGAAAATTAAATATGATTATTTATTGTGGGTTGAAAACCCTATATGCTCACCAGGCTCCCAAGCCGGACCCACTCAGTTTTATTTGTATTACAGGAAGTGGCGCGAGGGCATAAGATGGATGAACCATCAAGTTGTTTTGTTTACAAGTCTGTATTTGTATATATTTGTTGAATGACTTGTAATGTTATTGTTTATGCTTATTGGTCTGTATCGGAACATGACACCCCGATTTTTGATTATATAATGAAAATACATTTCTTTTACGAAATGCTTTGGTAAACATTGTTTTATCATGTTTTGTTTTTGGGAACGAATTCCGCAACTCTTTCAAATCAAAAGGATTTACTCTGAAAATATTTTAAAAGCATAAATGAAAATCGGTCTTTTCTGGCCGCGATTTTGGGGTGTCACATGAGACTCCTAACACTTCAAGGATACGATCTATGTTGGGTTCTAGGCATAAGGGAGGAGTTAGGGTGTCATTCGTCCCATTTATAGGGGTTTACGGCCCAAGAACTTGTCTTGGCCGTAAACTCCTTTATCCTTGTGATTCCTTATGTTTTCTAGACTATAAACACGTTAGGGTACATGTCTAAATTAGTCTCTTGGCTTTAGGAAGGTTTTTAAGGCATTTTGACACTTAAAAATGGAGTTCACGGCCCAAGAACATCCTTGGCCGTGAACTCACTTCTAGCCATTGTTTCTAATTGATTTTGTGGTCTAAATATGTAATGGTGGCTTCTAGTTTGAGTTCCAAGGCTTTGAGGGACATTGGCACTCTTTTGGCCCTTAAAAAAGAGTTTACTCTCCAAGTGTTCTTGGGCGGTAAACTCCCGAATCTTGGGGTTTTGATCTGATTTTGATGTTATAAAAACAATCTAAGCTATATAATACGACTAGATAGAAGTACTCACGATTTGGGATAAAAACCCAAAGATCCGTGAGAGAGAATTCGGCTTTTCTCTAGTTGGAAATGTAACTAATGAATAAATATGGTTCAGATTTCTATATATAGTCCTGGGATTTTTGGTAGAAAATATTTTATTCGTGGAATGAACTCTAATATCATAGAGTATTGGAATAACAGTGTTGCACAAAACCTTAGTGCACTCACTCTCCTGATATCTCCTTAAGTGCTAAACCTGAAATACTCAAACTTATACTAAAGTCTTGAATTTCACTACAACTGTTCTAACTTCTATTGGCTTGATATGGTTTGTTCAGAATGGAAATTTCAGGTTGTCACATCATCCCCTTGTTAAAGGGAATTTCGTCCCGATATTAGAATCTATGTAAGGAAGTAGGTAGAAGTGATCAAGTCGTTAGGTGAATTTCCTAATCGATTGGTTCTCGTGCTCCCAAGTGAAATCGGGTTCTCGATTGGTATTCCATCGAACCTTCACTAACGGGCGACGGCGTTGCTTCGTCCGCTTGACCACTCGGTCGAGGGTCACTACGTTTCTAATACGAAGGCGAGGATCTCATAAATCTCGATCTCGTCGAGAGGGCTTACGAGAGTCCTAATGGATAGGTACGGTTTAAGAATCGAGACGCGAAGGATAACATGCACGTTATTGAGTTCGCGGAGTAGATCTAGTCGGTGAGGTGCAGGACCGATTCTGGTAAGAATCTCGGAGGTCCTAAATATTTTGGATTTAGCTTTCCACGCTTTACAAAGCGTATTAAACTATTCCTAGAGTGAGACTTCCTAAAGAATTTGGTCTCTCACTTGGAATTCCAAAGGTTCTTTCTCTCGCTTAACTTCCCAGTCAAGGGCCACCCCTTGCTGGGTCAAAGTCGAAAGGGTTTCTGTAATTTGCGAGGAGTTCTAGATGGACTATGATAGTAGGTCTGTAAGACCTAGAATTTGGCGAATTTTCCGTCGGTGACTACGGTGCCGACAAATTCCCAACGGTTTTGGATAATTTGCCAGAGTACTCAAGAATTTCCACATCACTAATAGTGCATCTCAGGAAATTTGACTCTTTAATTCCAAAACTCATGTTCAGAGAACTTTGCGAAAAGTATCTCCGAGGGTAATGTTTCCATGGGTTCTTTATTACTACGAGGGTAGATAAGTAAGTCATTACATGGAGAAATGACGAACTGATCTCAGTAAGAACGATGTACCCCACTCATTTAGCTCATGAATACTATGGGCGTATTGGTCCTATCCGAGGGGTATCACTACGGACTCGAAATGTCCGTATTGAGTTCGGAGGGTAGTCTTCAGGACATCCTTCCCTATCACTCGAACTGGTGATATTCGGATCTCAGGTCCATTTCTGAAAGTAACTCTTTCCCTGTGTTTGCTCAATCAACTCGTCTATGCGAGGCAGAGACAATGATTTCTAAAGGAAATCTTAATGAAGTCTTCGGTCGTCGAGGTACATATGATGCACTCCGTCGACTTCTGGTAAGAATAAGACCAGAGCTCTCAAGGGTGAGAAGCCTGGTCTTCTAATTCTATTGTTGAGTAGTTCGTTGTGTTGTCCGGGCTATTCTTGTATCTTCCGTAGGTGTTTAGACTGTAAGGCGATCTGGTTATAAGAGTCATACTGCGTTCTAAGTTTGTTCCTATGCCAATGCAATTACTCGTACTCTTGGATAGTCTCCGTCCTGAAGTTCATATTAGAACTCATACATGGTTCAATGATCACAATCTCGTGTATACGAGTCGTATATAATTAAGATTGAAAAGGTAGTCGAATAACTGATTCTTCCTTAATCTCACATCCCATCGAGGGAAAAGAAGTTAAAGTGGAATCATCAATTCTAAACATGTAGAACATTGATTATATATCACTCTCATGTATACATTCTTCAGTGATAGATCAACCGTATGAATCCTTAAATTGAACTTAACGTACTGCACGAGTGATACTGCGGGGATTCCTTCGGAAAGGAAAAGAACTATAAGGTACTCCTTGTATGAGTACTTCGGTGTTCTGATATGACGGCTTCGCTAAAAGACGATTACTGAGAAAGAGATGTACGTATGAAGCTAGTATTGCGAGGATCGAATTTACTCGAGTCGTATGATAAAGTCGAAATCATATGGAAATTAAAGACATTAGATTTGAATATAAGGCATTACAGAAAAAACACAACAGTTCAACTTTTAACAGAGTTACTGTACTTAGGATTTACTACAAGACTATTGTTGCGAACAAGGTATACTACAAAAGACAAGTATACGCAACACGAGCATCCCTAAACGGATGGGATCCTGCAAAAGATAAGACGCTGGTTGCACTAGTGTTGGGATGGTTCATAAGTCTGTTACAATGAAACGCCTAAATTACATTAATGTGGCTCTGGAGTAAACTATCCTGCGGTGGTGGTCGGTAGCATACTTCCGTCTGTGCCAGCATTTGCTACCTCTGGGCAGTTGCTTCTGTAGTGACCTACCTTGCCACAACCATAGCAAGCCTGGTTCACAACAGTGCTGGGCACTTGGTTGATCGGCCTTGTCAGGCTCTTGTAGTAATGTCTAGTGTGCCCCTTCCTGTTGCAGTTTGAGCACAGCATCTCCCAACAAAGTCCAAAGTGGTGAAAACTGCATTGAATGCATTTTGGGAGATTGCCAGCATATTGCTTGACTGGGTTAGGGACAATTGGGATGCTCGAAGGGATGGTAGTAGGAGGTACCGATGTCGTGGCTGTGAAGGTTGTTACTAGTGGTTGTTTCATGTTCGCCCTTTGAAGCGACTTGTCCTTAGGTTTAGCCCAAGACTTCCGTTTGTTACTCTTGGCCTTGGGACTTAGGGTATCGTGGTAGTTTGTTGCTCGTTGTGGTGCTTGATTGTTACTTGGATTGGAATTCTTGTTAACAATCCCGCTAACACTTGCGTTGTTAGCGTTTAGGTGGGTCAGAATAGCTGAAACGGCAGCCGAGACTGCAGCTTGAAAGGTAGCTGCATCAATCTGAAGAGTTGGTGTTTGGTTGATGGGCTGATCGTTTTTCTTGGGCGACATGATTCTGTTACACCGAAAGAAATGAATTTGTGAGCGAAAATGGTTGAACCTAGACGTAGTTCGATCACTCATGCAAAGAATAGAAGTATGTTCTCTAAGGTTCGACCTACATCCCTATGATGCAGTCCTAGTACGGAATGGAAGTATGTTCACGAAGGTTTGACCTACATCCCCATGATGCAGTCCTAGCAAAGATCGGAAGTAAGTTCATACCATGGTCTCAAGACATTTGTCTTTCGAACCGAGGTATCGTTGGTTGGTGAATAACATGATCCAACCATTAAAAGAGACTTGGAGATGTCTCCGGAGTCACATTGCTATAGTCCAATGACTTGACTAGAGCATGTTTCAAATAGACTCTGACGAAAGTATGATAAGAGTATTTGAAGAAAGAATGACACAGAAGTTAGCCGACTGTCAATATCTTTGATATTCATGACGTATAAGTTCGGGAAAATGACCTTGTAAAAAGGTCTTACATCATATCCAGAGAAGATAGCTCTTGACAGCATAAAGACCTAACCAAAAGTACTTACAGTACAAGATAGTTTCATAGAAAATGCCACGTTGGGCATAGACAAAAACACGATTCCTTTCTAACAATGAATATAAAGTAAAGTATCTACTACTAGCGACGGTCGTCCCTCTGGTGAACTCTCAGTTCAGCCAATTGGCGTTCCACATCAAGTAGGTGTCTTTCGTACACTCTCTGGCGTACTCGAAGTTCTATGACTTTGGCTCGTGCTTCAGCCCGTGCTTACAGTAGGTTTTCATGGTTTCTCTCAGACCTCTCACGAGCATGTTCGAGGCGACTGGTGCGAAGCATATGCATTCCTCCATTTGTGTCCACTTCTGCGATACGTTGTAGAGCTGTCCTGCCCTGAATTTCGTTTCGAGCAACTCTTCGGATCAGAATTGGTAGAACTCTGTCTGCTGAGCTCCCTTCACTTACGTTGTAGAAACTTTGGTCTCCATTGAACGGCATAGGTTGATCTTGATCTTCGCTCCATGTTTCCAGACATTCCACCCATGGAGGCGTCGAGCCATGAAAAGCCGGACGAGGGTTGGAAATTGGAAAGGGAGCTGTCTGGGGTAGGTTCTCAACCTCGGGTTTGGAGTTAGCGCTGTCTGAAAGGTCTTCGTCAGGGTGATCATTCACAGGGATAGGATGATCATTCTCCGGTTGTTCTCCAAACCATCCAACAATGACCTCGTTTGGGAGGTACGGGTTGCCGTGGGGATGGAGTCCAGCCATGTTATCTATGCGAGAATTTGGGTAAGGAAATAATTATTAGACGAACTATCTAGATAATTGTTAGAAAACCTTCATTAGTTATATCGTTATTTGTAAAGTGCATACTAGTTATATGTAATCAACACAGGATAGGCCTTTGAATAAGTGACCTCAACTCCAAATTCACAAGGAATATGAGTAAAACAAAAATTTCACCGATTCTAAGTCTATAACATCCTAGTTACATATAACTCTAGTGTATCCACTTAGCAACTATCAACTTAGTAATGAAGATCCCATTTTAGTTCTCAAGTATAAAGTACTTATAGTAACACAAAACACCCCTATGGTATTTTAAACTTAGTCTCTGTTATAATGTTCTCATTGTGGTAATGTTGGTAAGTTTTTAGAATTGTTGCCATATCACAACCATTCTTGGGCATGTGCTAATCACTCCTCGGAACAGCATAGTTAATCAGGCTATGCCACTCCCAAGACTGACCATACATCCCCGAGCTTACCTGTGATATTCAACAATCGCAATACTTTTGTTCTTGTCATTGTGACACGAATTTTAGTATGAATGCAGGCACGTATACTTTGTTAAATATTTTATTATTTAAAAGTATGAACTCTTAGACAGAGTGTTTTAATCCCAATGTATTTATATTTAGTATATCTTTTATGGGTTGATATACTTAATTCACTCTAAACAGTGATCTGATGCCAATCTGTCACACCCCAAAACCAAGAACGGCCGAAACGTTCTGAGGTGGAGGACGTCATGTGAAGTATCATAACACTGTAAAGTAGTAAACAAGCAACAACATCATCCATTGAATTAAAAGTAAGGTTTTAATACATGTGTGTTCTTTCATAATGTACAACAATGAAATGAATAATCAAAATAAGACGAGTCTTGTTTGTGCTCCGTCTTCTCAAAGCCTGACCATCGTACCTGTCTAACTGGTGACCTGAGAATACAAGTTATTTTGAAAGCGAGTATCAGCCTAAAGCTGGTGAATTCATAAGTATTTAAGTGTCATTGTCTTGTTTTGGAAAGCTGTTATGAATTCCTTGTAAATCTTTTATGAAACAGTTGATGTAAGTAATGAAAAACCCTAGAAAATCCCTTATTTCCTACTAGTATGAAATGTAGTCTTCTACCAAGACCCGAATGTTTTGCTATGATAATGATAGTTTTTCCTTCTTTTTGACTATTAGAAACAATACTTAGTCTAACTCATCGTTTATGTGAATGTATCACAAAATAAAGTAAAATAGGAAAAGAATATAATATAAGTGTTATCCTTTGGTACTAGGACTAACACGACAAAAGAATATGATAGTCTTCTACCAAGACCTGAATGTTCTGTTATAAAAATGATAGTGTTTCCTTCCTTTTTGACTATTACTAACAGTAATTTGTCTAACTCATCGTTTATGTGAATGTGTCACAAAATAAAGTAATATAGGAAAAGAATATAATATATATAAGTGTTATCCTTTGGTACCAGGACTAACACGACATCGCGGTAAGCGAAATGTATAACCTAATGAACATCTGAAGATTGTCCAATTGTCCTCTGTAGCAGCAGGGAGGAAGAAGGGTTAGTCCCGTAAACGAATCCTAATATAAGTATTAACCGTAGACATCCGTAGATGATCATCAGCCTCTGTAGCGAACAGTAGGCTCGAGGAATGGTTAGTCCCGTAGCTGTAGACTAATATAAGTAATAATCGTAGGCATCCGTAGATGTTCATCAACCACTGGTGCTAATCAGCTGGGATTCGGAATGGTTAGTCCCGTTTAGACATCCCGTTGAACTGGGATAGGCAGGACAATTTACATAGATGGTACTAATAAATCATCCTCGTAACTCTAGGTACAAGTATCCATGTAAGTGTATATAGGAAAACGTATCTATGTAATGGTACTCTTGTAATGTATTCATGTAAGCGTATTCATGTATCATGTAAGCATATGTAAACGTACTCATGTATCATGTAAGCATATGTAAATGTACTCATGTATCAGGTAATGTACTGGTATAGACTCATGAATGAACTGACTTTTGTGTGATTACTTGTAACAGGAATAATGTTTTGTATCTTCTAACTATCCCTATGATAATTAACTGGAAGGTAATTGGTTGTTCAAGTAAGTTTATACACCCTTGTTACACAAGAGTGTGGGAAACTGAATGAAGGATGAAAACTATAACATCAATATATATATATATATATATATATATATATATATATATATATATATATATATATATATATATATATATGAACATAATTGTATAAGTATAATTTTGTTCAAGAAGGTAAAAATAATGGTTTTGTAAGATATTTAAGAGTTTTGAAACAATAATAAAGAGTGACTTGATGTCATTTTAAATAAACATTTCAAAAGTAATACATTTGATAACAATGTATTTTTAAGATAGAAAACCATTTCTTGCATCACATTTTGTAGTATGTGAAATCTGTTGGATGAAAACACAGTTATAAAATACACATGAGTGATTTAATAACATATTGTTTTCTACTTGTATTCCCCCCCCCCCCCCCATTAAAGCATTTAAAACATTGATTAAGGGGTATGAACTCACCTGTTGTGGGTGATACGGATGAACTGAAGAGATATGACTGCTAGGTGTCAAGTGAAGACTTTAGACACACACAATGGTCCTAATTATATATGAAGACATATGTATATAAACAATTAGTGATTATAACACTAATTAAACATGTATAAACATCCTAATGCGAGGAAAACACTTTTGGTCAAGTGCTAGGAGGCTAATGGGTTGCAACAAATGAGTGCAAGACCTCTTATGGGAGTTTATGGTCAAAAGACCATATGTGTTGGAGTTTACTGTAGTGGTGTTGATTTTGATGGCATGTGCAGAATTAGAAAGATCTAGTGAATCATCATGTAAAATCAAGAACACAAGGAGTAAATAAATCTTTGTAAGCTCTTATTAGATCTAGAAAGATTATACAAAATGGGTTTGTATACAATTTCTCTCTCTAGTCTAACACTCCAAATGGACTCTTACATAATGGGAGTCACTCACTTCCTATTTATAGGAAAGACTCAACCCATTTACACATACAAAGAGGAAAGCCTAAAACACTACATCCAAGCATGACTTTGCACCCTAACATTCTCCCCCTCAAAGTTAAGATTGGATGTCCGACTTTATTCTCCAACGAGCTAGCGCGATCAAGACCAAACTCCCCCTCAAAGTAACACCGGTCTTCAAATCCGCAAATGAATATTCGACAAACCCGAGAAGCTTCGAATACCCATCATTTCTCCCCTTTTTTATAATCAAAAAATGATTATAAAACCCACTAAGGATGAGAAGTGCCCGAAGAATAGTCTTCACGATACTCCCCCTTGATGTGTACCAAAAATGAATCACCAAAAATCTTGCACGAAAAAACAATCACGAAAAAGCCACAAAAATTTCCAATTTATGAACATTTTTGACTTTTTGGGTGAAAGTTGAAAGATTTTTCAAAATCCGGGTAGAAATCGTCACTTTCTGAAACTTGCAGGGACCCATTGCGCCAAAAACTGTCAAATATGCGAAACTCTAGCCCATTTGCGAAACCGGGCATAAAGCGTAAATTCGCACAAATTGCAGGGATCAGATTCGAAAAGATTCCCATTTCTCAAAAATTTTACCCCAAATGCGAAACTGGGTAAAATTTGCCAATTCGCATAAACTATAGGTATGGGAAATGAAAATTCAACAATTTCTCAGCTTTTATTGCCCATTTGCGAAGTTGGGTCAATTTTGCCATGTTTTTGAACTTTCGTGGACTAATTTTGTAACTTGTGTGTTTTCTTCTTCCCAATTCATTAAATTGTGAATTACTTCACATCTTAGATTCTTCGCATGTGACTGAAACATGAATGCGAACCATGTATAAGAAAACTTTGCATCTTTATCCCAAGTAACCAAATGCGAAGTGAGTTTGACATCCAGATCCAAATTCACGAACTCGTATGATGAACAAAATCAATATGCGAACCCAAAATTGATTATCACACATACGAACTCAATCCATAAATGTGAACACAATACAGATCTTCGACTCCAAGCTTGCGAAACTAGCTTACAGTCCTTTGTTAACAAACTTTCAGCTAGTCGATTATTCATCGATCAAAAACGAAGTCGACAACATAAATCGATATCGTCTCTAACTTTTCTTTTTGATACAGGAACCCCAAAATCAAAAAAATCCCAAACTATCAAAATCAAAATCATTAGACATCGCTACCATTTTCTTCCAATCGATCATATTCGTTTTTCAGTTCATCATCATCCTGAAAATCAAAGTTCAGTCAGACTTCGATCGGAACTGGAAAATCAAAAATTCATCGACTATCCAAACCATCGATTCAGATTTCACCTTCAATCCTTGACTTCGCATAATCGATTCCAATATCAATTCTTCGAACATCGATCCTTGACAATCGATCAAAAACGACGTCAACATCACAAATCGATATCATCTCAAACCCGATTATCAACATCCAAAATCAAGAACTTCGTTTTCCAGTTCGTTATCAAACTGTATTTCATTCTTAAAGCAAAACCTGTTCATCATCAATCATCAACAACAACATTTCAGCGATTCGTAAACAAATCGTTCACCGATTGAACTCCCAAATCAATTTCACAGTCTTTGTTCAATCGACTTCCAATATCCCAAAACGCAATATTCCAACTGTTCTTCATCACCGTCATGAATTCTTGACCAAGATCATCAAGATCTAAGAACCAATTTCTGATTTCTAAGTCTAAAATCGATTTCATCATATACACATCATCTGAAATCGATATCTAAACTTAGATTAACAATCAACAGAAAATGATTATTACAGATGAAGAAATGAAATTGGGAATCAAGAACAATCGATGAACTAACACTCGATGAACGAACAATAGATGAAGACTGGAAATGAACTTGGAAAAAACGTACAACTCAGTAATGCGAGTGTACAAACTGATCAATATCAATTAGAATGCGATACGAATTAAGTCGACATATTCTGATTACAATCAACCTTATAGACAACCAAAATCAGTTAATCTTGAACACAACAAAGATTCGATCTCGATTCCAATATTAACTTGAATCGAGTGTCAATTTGTTATAATTTGACTATATCGGATGCGAGAGTCATCAGAATGAAAGATCAATACTCTTTTGTGCGACAATTTTGGGTCCATTTTAATCGACGAACAATAATGGACTAGAGTAGATGAACAGTAACAAATCAGAATCTATGGGTTTGAAAATTGATTGATGAATAGTAACCGACTCAAGATTTTGGGCTTAAAATACGTGAATAGTAAGATAATTGATTTTTGATTTTGTTTGGGCTTGATCTAAACAAAAAAAATTTATTGGATCATCAATGGGATTGAAACGGATTAGATCCAACGAAACAAATCGATCAAAAATGAAAAATGCAAAGCACGAATTGAAATCATGGACGTTTTGGAATCCATTTGAGAATTTGAGATACCTTTTTGACGAATCGAGATCCATTTTCAACAAACGAATCAAATTTGGAAGATCTTGGTTCTTTTGTTGGAATGAGAAAATCTCCAAATCGAACATTGTACCACCCACCATGCGAGATGTACAACTCGTTCTTCGTGTTCTTCAACGATCCAAGAACATCTTCAAAAGAACCACCAACACTTTTGGGTTTTGACTTCAAATTCAATTCAACACTTGGAGATTGTTGCTTTGGAACCCAAATTAGCTTCACGGATTTCGGCTTCACAACATTTGACGATTTTTGTGAGTAAACCCTCTTGTTTTTCCGATTAATCTTCTTCTTCTTTTTCTTTCTCATCTTTTTTCATCTTGAAGACTTGACTTCATGAACAAACCCACTTTTCACAACATCAACTTTGTGAATTTGAATCAAATCTTTTGGAGTTTGATATTTGTGAATTTCTTGAACCACCGGCTTCTGATAAGGAATCATTCCTTCAAACGAATCACAAGAACATAAAATATCATCGGTTTGAACTCCAATCGAGCAAAAAACTTTTTCATCTTGAACATCAACTTGAACTCCTTTTTCTTGAACATCAAGAACATCACATTGAACTCCATTGTCAAGAACTTCAACTACCTTAAGAGCACGAAGATCATTTGGGTGTTCAATAAGAGAAACATATTTCTTATCGAACAAATATTTTTCTTCTCCAATCTTATCACTACTACATGATATTATGGAAAATGTAATATCAACCAACCATTTGATCTCACAAAGTGGTTGAAATATCAAGCTTCCATGATCATCCTGTTGGAATAGTGTCTAAGGTTGCAACTATATTAGGCAAGTATTTGACCCGGTTGTGCATGGTCCTTTTGGGTTGCCTTCACCATAGCAACTTGATAGGATGATTTATTAAGAGAGAATAAATATTATTAATATATTATAAGAATAATATAAAGAATAATAATATTGTTATTTGATTAATATAAGTCATAGAATTAATTGGAATTAATTTGGTGACTTAAAGAGATTAATTAAATAAGAGCGTATAAACTGTCAATTGTTTGATAGTTAAACTTTAGACCGTAAATCCATATTGGATAGGGATTGGACGGATTCTAGAAGCTAGGGATAGCTTCAAATCGTCCAAAGGGTTATCTAAGGAATGGATTTGGATTGCTTTAAGAGAAGATTATCCAATTAGGGTTTAAGCTATAACCCTTAAGGAGTCTACAAGTATAAATAGACCCTATGGCAAAGGGAAATCGGCACTTCATCTAAAGTAGAGAACCCCTGGCCGATGTCCTCCCCTTTCCTCTCTTCCAAATCATCCTCCTTGCTATTTGGTGTTTGTAAGCCATTAGAGGAGTGACAATTGTGACTCTAGAGCTCCAAGACAACAAGATCAAACAAGGGATTCAAAGGTCTGATTCTAGATCTGTTTTAACATTGTTCTTATACCTAAATAGTCATTAGAAGTCTTGGATTCAAAGCATGTTTAATTAGAAAGCCTAGATCCAAGCATTAGGGTTTTGCATGCGCACATAGGAAAGTTCTTATGGCTAAAACTCATCAGTGGTATCAGAGCCTAGCTTGGGTTTCATTAAATTGTTGCTTATCTGTTTGAAACTTAACTGCAAAATTCGATTTTTGTGTTTCTGAGACATGGACTCGGCGAGTTGGCCTGACTCGGCGAGTCCCTTGGTGCACTCGGCGAGTCCAAGCGTCAGGAATGGCCAGATTCGGGATTTCTTCATGATTATCTTATGGAAACTTACCTTAATCATATTAGATCAACCCTAATCCGATTTTTTGATGTATATGACTACTATCTTGATCTAATTAAAGATATTTATCAACTAATAAAATATTTAATTTTCTTATATGATAATTAATTAATTATTTTGGTAATTATCTTGAAAGAAATCTTGAATAAATCAAATATAGATAATTAGGAAATTAATTGTTAATTAAAATTATTTGTTATTTGATCCTCCATGTTTTAAATGTTTAAAACTTGTCCTCAAGTTTTGAAATTTATATTTTGTGATTAAAAGTTATAATTTAGACAATTTAAATTTCAAACCCTAGATTTTTAAAAGGTTTAAAATACAACCCTATACTAATATAATATTACAAGAATAATATATATATATATATATATATATATATATATATATATATATATATATATATATATATAACTAAAATGCTAGTCTTACTGTTAGTAGGCCTCATTCACGAAGCCGATCTATAAGGTGGGTATAAGGTTGCGGCCTATAAAATGTCGCTTAATGGGTGTACACTCACACCCACCGCTTGCTTGATCGGTGGAGGGTCGTTAGCCGAACGGGTAGGATAGGGCAACCTCATCTTCTCATTAAAAGTATAATTAGTAATGCAAAGTAACTTCACATTTTTTAAAAATTTCCCAATCTTAGTTACTTTAGGAAAAGTGAATTGATGCAATCCCATGAAATTACACTTTGCACCCTTGCTAAGAAGTTAGTGGAGCATGTGTGGTTTACCGACACACTAATTGGTTATAAGCAAAGGTGGCAAAGGGTGATTCATTGTTTATCATAGTTCGATGGAGCGTGTGTGGTTTACCGGCACATCGAATTGGTGATCGTTACAATGAAGGCACCATGTGAATTTGCATGGTAATTCACACCCGCTTTGTGATCCTCGGTATCCCAGTCACAAACAAGAGGGGCATATCGAGATTTAAACATGCCATTGAATAGTTTCAACGAATCTCATCCGAACCTAGGAATTCTCAATACATTTAGAACTTATAGTTAGTTTTTTTGTGGTGGAGAATTAGTGAATCGTCATTCACTTACCTTCAATTTATTTGCATGTTAGATTACGACATCCCTTTTCTAATATGTAAATGTTGTTGTTGGATCCTAGCCCTAATTTTTCTTATTGGGTGATAATTAGGGATTCATATTCTAATCTATCTTTGTCCTTTCTATTTGTAGATGTCGAATGCAAACAACGCTGCTGCTAGTTCTTTCACGTTGATGAACCTTTGCCAAAAGGTCACCTTCGATGGAACGAACTTTAGCGAATGGATAAGATACATTCGCACCATTGCTCGCTATGAGGATAAGGAGTATGTCCTCGATGAGAAACTCGAGAAAATCAACCCTGAAATCACTACTCCAGCTGAAATTACCGCTTTTGAAACTCATGAGCGAGATGCAACGAAGGTACATTGCATCATGATAGCCACCATGAACTCCGAATTCCAAAAGTCCTACGAGGACATGTACCCGTACGAGATGCATCAAGACTTATTGAAGAGATACCACTAGAACGCGAGACAAGAGCATTATGAGTTTTTCACCAACATGATTTCTGCTAAGATGGGTCATGGAGAATCTCTTACCATGCACCTGCAAAAGATGCAAATGTATGTCGACCGCCTTCGCAAGTTAAATGTTAACTTTGGGGAAGACTTGGCAATCGACATGGTGCTTCACTCTTTGCCTCCGATGTACAATCAATTTAGGATGACCTACCACATGAACAAAGAGGAGGTCACCCTAAGCAAACTCCAAGGTCTCTTGAGGGTCGCTGAGAGCAACTTCAAGGATAAGTCTGTTGCACCAACTCCCAATCCACCCGCTGCTCCTGTCTTGGCTATTGGACAAGGAAAGGGAAAGAAGAGGAAGGCTTCGTCTAAGAACTACCGCAAGGTTAAAGCCCGACTCCAAAAGGATGGAGTGTTGGAGTCATTCGACCTTAGGGAAGATGACACGTGCGAATCTTGTTTGCTTGGAAAGATGACCAAATCACCCTTCACGAGTACGTGTGAAAGGGGTGAGGGTCTATTGGACCTAATACATACCGATGTATGTGGACCGTTTAGATCAACCACGAAGGATGGGAACCGCTTCTACGTGACTTTTACCGATGATTATAGTAGATATGGGTATATCTATTTAATCAAGAAAAAGTCAGAAACCTTTGAAAAGTTCAAAGAGTTCAAGAATGAAGTGGAGAATCAATTGGGCAGGAAAATCAAGATGCTTCGATCCGATCGAGGAGGAGAGTACCTAAGCCTTGAATTCCACGATTATCTCAAGGAGTGTGGAATAGTTTCACAATTGACGCCTCCTAGGACACCGCAGTTGAATGGTGTGGCAGAAAGGCGTAATCGAACCTTATTGGATATGGTTCGCTCTATGATGAGTCGTGCTTCACTACCTATCTCTTTTTGGGGGTATGCCTTAGAGACTGCCGCCCATATCCTTAATCGAGTCCCTACTAAGAAGGTTGCCAAAACACCTCACGAGATGTGGACAGGGAAAGCTCCCTCGTTGGCACATATCAAGGTTTGGGGTTTCGAGGCTTTCGTAAGACGCGATACTCACGACAAGCTCGAACCTCGAAGTGAGCGATGTATTTTCATCGGCTACCCGCAGAAATCCTTTGGATATGTCTTCTATAGACCGAAGGGCAATGTTGTCTTTGTTGCGAGGAGAGGAGTTTTCCGAGAGCGAGAACTCATAGGCCAAGGAGACAGTGGGAGGCAAATCGAGCTTGAAGAGATTCAAGAGTCGATAGATGAAGGAACCTCTACCACTGGCACTCAAACCGAGGAGGAAACTCCGGTTGAACCGATTGACGAGTCCTTACCTCTTAGACGTTCCGATAGAGTTAGAGTTCATCCCCAGTTTTATGGTTTTCATATTACTACCGAAGGGGACACGTATATTAGTGATGGTACACTAATAAATCTTGATGAACCTAATAGCTATAAAGAAGCCATGGCAAGCCCGGAGTCTGCAAAATGGAAAGAGGCAATGGATAGCAAGATACAATCCATGTATGATAACCAAGTTTGAAATTTGGTTGATAATGTGTTCGGACGTAAGACCGTTAGGTGCAAATGGATCTTCAAGAAGAAGACCGACGTGGATGGGAACGTACACACATATAAAGCGCGATTGGTTGCAAAGGGCTTTACTCAAACTCCCGGAGTTGACTATGATGAGACCTTCTCACCAGTTGCGAAGATAAAATCTATTAGAGTGATGCTAGCGATTGCCGCATTTCATGATTATGAGATTTGGCAAATGGATGTCAAGACCGCTTTCCTTAACGGAAAGTTGGCTGAGGATGTTTACATGGCTCAGCCAGAGGGGTTTGTGGATCCGAAGCATCCGAATAGAGTGTGTAAGCTTGAGAAGTCCATTTATGGACTTAAGCAAGCATCTCGCAGATGGAATCTTTGCTTTGATGAGAAAGTCAAAGAGTTTGGATTTGTACGAAGCGAAGATGAATCATGTGTATATGTCAAAGCCAGTGGGAGTATTGTAAGCTTCCTCGTTCTATATGTCGATGACATATTACTCATAGGAAACGACATCCCGACTCTGCGGGATGTTAAGTCCTGGCTCGGGAAGTGCTTCGCTATGAAGGACCTCGGAGAGGCTTCTTACATTTTGGGAATAAGGATAGTAAGAGAAAGAAGTAAGAGACTAATTGGACTTAGTCAGAACACTTACTTAGAGAAGGTACTAAAACGTTTTAGTATGGAAAACTCGAAGAAGGGAGAATTACCGATACAAAGTAATGCCAAGTTGAGTAAGACTCAAAGTCCGAGTACCGAAGCTGAGATAGCAGAAATGAGCCGAGTACCAGACGCTTCCGCAGTTGGCTCAATCATGTACGCTATGACTTGTACTCGCCCTGATGTAGCGTTCGCTTTGAACATGGTTAGCAGATATCAAGGGAATCCTGGCAGAGCCCATTGGATTGCGGTGAAGAATATCCTTAAGTACCTTCGGAGGACGAAGGAATGGTTCTTAATCCTCGGAGGGAGTGATGACTTGAAGGTGCGGGGGTATAGTGATGCCAGCTTTCAGACCGACAGGGACAACTACCATTCGCAGTCGGGCTGGGTCTTTACCCTGAATGGAGGAGCAGTGACATGGAAGAGTTCCAAGCAGGAAACCATAGCTGATTCAACGTGCGAATCAGAGTACATTGCAGCGAGCGAAGCGTCGAAGGAGGCAGTATGGCTGAAGAACTTCATCGGTGATCTTGGAGTTGTACCTGCCATAAAGGAGCCCATGGAGATTTTCTGTGATAATGAAGGAGCGGTTGCCTTGTCTAAGGAACCGAGGGATCATGGTAGATCTAGACATATCGACAGAAAATATCACTTTATTAGACATCGTGTAGAAGAAGGAAAACTCATAGTGAAGAGGATATCATCAGAAGATAACCCAGCAGATCCGCTTACGAAGGGACTGAGTAGGGTTAAGCACTTGCAGCATGCTAGGAGTATTGGGCTGAAGGATGATATTAACATAGATTAGATAGTATTAGAAACGTGTAATAGATAAATGTAATTAACATTTGATGATTAAATAAAGGAGTTTTATTTATGAGTAATGTTACTATCTTATGTTACTTGTTTAACTATTGTTTCACTTTGCATGTTTTGACCTCCAGAATAATTGAGTTTATTAGGAATAATCGAATTATTCAAATTGTCCACAATCGTTCATATGTTGGAAGTAGATATGAATGAAGATTGTCATGAATTGGTATGTAGATTGTCTAAATGGTGTTAGACATAGCAAAGGATTGCTGCAACGTTCATGAGTGCTTATGAACTAGTTTTGAGCATTGGAACAAACCCGCGCTTGCTGGAATCACCTTATGGAATATGATATAAAAGGGTGACCGCAAGACGATAATATCATATAGTCTTAAAACCTAGATATATGGTTTGTTATTTGTTAATTGATTGTACATTGATAATGCGAAAACGCATCAGTAACTCGGTGTTATAAAACGCATTGTTGTGTATAGTTGGTTAATGAATAAGTAAATGCATATAAGTCGAAGTTTATCTGTAACTTTTATCTAAGAAGGTAAAAGCGATATCTCGGCCGCTCGATGATTTGATTTGACTTATGTGTCGGGCCCGGTCAGAACTAAATTGATGTGTTCGATTAAGTTCTATGTCAAATAAATCAGAGATCGAGAAACCTAAATGCTTGACTAACCATTCCATAGGATTGTCAGCATGATATCTAACAGAGGACTGTACGATCCCTTATCTAAAGGACAAGATTGATTAGATCAGAGTTTGACAGCGTCTTTGAGAGCTACGATTGCAAATCGAATTGTACTTGTGCATATAGTTACTAGACTTATCCATGTGGGAGACTGTTGGAATAGTGTCTAAGGTTGCGACTATATTAGGCAAGTATTTGAACCGGTTGTGCATGGTCCTTTTGGGTTGCCTTCACCACTTCACCATAGCAACTTGATAGGATGATTTATTAAGAGAGAATAAATATTATTAATATATTATAAGAATAATATAAAGAATAATAATATTGTTATTTGATTAATATAAGTCATAGAATTAATTGGAATTAATTTGGTGACTTAAAGAGATTAATTAAATAAGAGCGTATAAACTGTCAATTGTTTGATAGTTAAACTTTAGACTGTAAATCCATATTGGATAGGGATTGGATGGATTCTAGAAGCTAGGGATAGCTTCAAATCGTCCAAAGGGTTATCTAAGGAATGGATTTGGATTGCTTTAAGAGAAGATTATCCAATTAGGGTTTAAGCTATAACCCTTAAGGAGTCTACAAGTATAAATAGACCCTATGGCAAAGGGAAATCGGCACTTCATCTAAAGTAGAGAACCCCTGGCCGATTTCCTCCCCTTTCCTCTCTTCCAAATCATCCTCCTTGCTATTTGGTGTTTGTAAGCCATTAGAGGAGTGACAATTGTGACTCTAGAGCTCCAAGACAACAAGATCAAACAAGGGATTCAAAGGTATGATTCTAGATCTGTTTTAACATTGTTCTTATACCTAAATAGTCATTAGAAGTCTTGGATTCAAAGCATGTTTAATTAGAAAGCCTAGATCCAAGCATTAGGGTTTTGCATGCGCACATAGGAAAGTTCTTATGGCTAAAACTCATCAGTGGTATCAGAGCCTAGCTTGGGTTTCATTAAATTGTTGCTTATTTGTTTGAAACTTAACTGCAAAATTCGATTTTTGTGTTTCTGAGTCATGGACTCGGCGAGTTGGCCTGACTCGGCGAGTCCCTTGGTGCACTCGGCGAGTCCAAGCGTCAGGAATGGCCAGATTCGGGATTTCTTCATGATTATCTTATGGAAACTTACCTTAATCATATTAGATCAACCCTAATCCGATTTTTTGATGTATATGACTATTATCTTGATCTAATTAAAGATATTTATCAACTAATAAAATATTTAATTTCCTTATATGATAATTAATTAATTATTTTGGTAATTATCTTGAAAGAAATCTTGAATAAATCAAATATAGATAATTAGGAAATTAATTGTTAATTAAAATTATTTGTTATTTGATCCTCCATGTTTTAAATGTTTAAAACTTGTCCTCAAGTTTTGAAATTTATATTTTGTGATTAAAAGTTATAATTTAGACAATTTAAATTTCAAACCCTAGATTTTTAAAAGGTTTAAAATACAACCCTATACTAATATAATATTACAAGAATAATATATATATATATATATATATATATATATATATATATATATATATATATATTGTATAACTAAAATGCTAGTCTTACCGTTAGTAGGCCTCATTCACGAAGCCGATCTATAAGGTGGGTATAAGGTTGCGGCCTATAAAATGGCGCTTAATGGGTGTACACTCACACCCACCGCTTGCTTGATCGGTGGAGGGTCGTTAGCCGAACGGGTAGGATAGGGCAACCTCATCTTCTCATTAAAAGTATAATTAGTAATGCAAAGTAACTTCACATTTTTTAAAACTTTCCCAATCTTAGTTACTTTAGGAAAAGTGAATTGATGCAATCCCATGAAATTACACTTTGCACCCTTGCTAAGAAGTTAGTGGAGCGTGTATGGTTTACCGGCACACTAATTGGTTCTAAGCAAAGGTGGCAAAGGGTGATTCATTGTTTATCATAGTTCGATGGAGCATGTGTGGTTTACCGGCACATCGAATTGGTGATCGTTACAATGAAGGCACCATGTGAATTTGCATGGTAATTCACACCCGCTTTGTGATCCTCGGTATCCCAGTCACAAACAAGAGGGGCATATCGAGATTTAAACATGCCATTGAATAGTTTCAACGAATCTCATCCGAACCTAGGAATTCTCAATACATTTAGGACTTATAGTTAGTTTTTTATGGTGGAGAATTAGTGAATCGTCATTCACTTACCTTCAATTTATTTGCATGTTAGATTACGACATCCCTTTTCTAATATCTAAATGTTGTTGTTGGATCCTAGCCCTAATTTTTCTTATTGGGTGATAATTAGGGATTCATATTCTAATCTATCTTTGTCCTTTCTATTTGTAGATGTCGAATGCAAACAACGCTGCTGCTAGTTCTTTCACGTTGATAAGCCTTTGCCAAAAGGTCACCTTCGATGGCACGAACTTTAGCGAATGGATAAGATACATTCACACCATTGCTTGCTATGAGGATAAGGAGTATGTCCTCGATGAGAAGCTCGAGAAAATCAACCCTGAAATCGCTACTCCGACTGAAATTACCGCTTTTGAAACTCATGAGCGAGATGCAACGAAGGTACATTGCATCATGATAGCCACCATGAACTCCGAATTCCAAAAGTCCTACGAGGACATGTACCCGTACGAGATGCATCAAGACTTATTGAAGAGATACCACCAGAACGCGAGACAAGAGCGTTATGAGTTTTTCACCAACATGATTTCTGCTAAGATGGGTCATGGAGAATCTCTTACCGTGCACCTGCAAAAGATGCAAATGTATGTCGACCGCCTTCGCAAGTTAAATGTTAACTTTGGGGAAGACTTGGCAATCGACATGGTGCTTCACTCTTTGCCTCCGATGTACAATCAATTTAGGATGACCTACCACATGAACAAAGAGGAGGTCACCCTAAGCAAACTCCAAGGTCTCTTGAGGGTCGCTGAGAGCAACTTCAAGGACAAGTCTGTTGCACCAACTCCCAATCCACCCGCTGCTCCTGTCTTGGATATTGGACAAGGAAAGGGAAAGAAGAGGAAGGCTGCGTCTAAGAACTACCGCAAGGTTAAAGCCCGACTCCAAAAGGATGGAGTGTTGGAGTCATTCGACCTTAGGGAAGATGACACGTGCGAATCTTGTTTGCTTGGGAAGATGACCAAATCACCCTTCACGAGTACGTGTGAAAGGGGTGAGGGTCTATTGGACCTAATACATACCGATGTATGTGGACCGTTTAGATCAACCACGAAGGATGGGAACCGCTTCTACGTGACTTTTACCGATGATTATAGTAGATATGGGTATATCTATTTAATCAAGAAAAAGTCAGAAACCTTTGAAAAGTTCAAAGAGTTCAAGAATGAAGTGGAGAATCAATTGGGCAGGAAAATCAAGATGCTTCGATCCGATCGAGGAGGAGAGTACCTAAGCCTTGAATTCCACGATTATCTCAAGGAGTGTGGAATAGTTTCACAATTGACGCCTCCTAGGACATCGCAGTTGAATGGTGTGGCAGAAAGGCGTAATCGAACCTTATTGGATATGGTTCGCTCTATGATGAGTCGTGCTTCACTACCTATCTCTTTTTGGGGGTATGCCTTAGAGACTGCCGCCCATATCCTTAATCGAGTCCCTACTAAGAAGATTGCCAAAACACCTCACGAGATGTGGACAGGGAAAGCTCCCTCGTTGGCACATATCAAGGTTTGGGGTTGCGAGGCTTTCGTAAGACGCGATACTCACGACAAGCTCGAACCTCGAAGTGAGCGATGTATTTTCATCGGCTACCCGCAGAAATCCTTTGGATATCTCTTCTATAGACCGAAGGGCAATGTTGCCTTTGTTGCGAGGAGAGGAGTTTTCCGAGAGCGAGAACACATAGGCCAAGGAGACAGTGGGAGGCAAATCGAGCTTGAAGAGATTCAAGAGTCGATAGATGAAGGAACCTCTACCGCTGGCACTCAACCCGAGGAGGAAACTCTGGTTGAACCGATTGACGGGTCCTTACCTCTTAGACGTTCCGATAGAGTTAGAGTTCATCCCCAGTTTTATGGTTTTCATATTACTACCGAAGGGGACACGTATATTAGTGATGGTACACTAATAAATCTTGATGAACCTAATAGCTATAAAGAAGCCATGGCAGGCCCGGAGTCTGCGAAATGGAAAGAGGCAATGGATAGCGAGATACAATCCATGTATGATAACCAAGTTTGAAATTTGGTTGATAATGTGCCCGGACGTAAGACCGTTGGGTGCAAATGGATCTTCAAGAAGAAGACCGATGTGGATGGGAACGTACACACATATAAAGTGCGATTGGTTGCGAAGGGCTTTACTCAAACTCCCAAAGTTGACTATGATGAGACCTTCTCACCAGTTGCGAAGATAAAATCTATTAGAGTGATGCTAGCGATTGCCGCATTTCATGATTATGAGATTTGGCAAATGGATGTCAAGACCGCTTTCCTTAACGGAAAGTTGGCTGAGGATGTTTACATGGCTCAGCCAGAGGGGTTTGTGGATCCGAAGCATCCGAATAGAGTGTGTAAGATTGAGAAGTCCATTTATGGACTTAAGCAAGCATCTCGCAGATGGAATCTTTGCTTCGATGAGAAAGTCAAAGAGTTTGGATTTGTACGAAGCAAAGATGAATCATGTGTATATGTCAAAGCCAGTGGGAGTATAGTAAGCTTCCTCGTTCTATATGTCGATGACATATTACTCATAGGAAACGACATCCCGACTCTGCGGGATGTTAAGTCCTGGCTCGGGAAGTGCTTCGCTATGAAGGACCTCGGAGAGGCTTCTTACATTTTGGGAATAAGGATAGTAAGAGAAAGTAGTAAGAGACTAATTGGACTTAGTCAGAATACTTACTTAGAGAAGGTACTAAAACGTTTTAGTATGGAAAACTCAAAGAAGGGAGAATTACCGATACAAAGTAACGCCAAGTTGAGTAAGACTCAAAGTCCGAGTACCGAAGCTGAAATAGCAAAAATGAGCTGAGTACCATACGCTTCCGCAGTTGGCTCAATCATGTACGCTATGACTTGTACTCGCTCAATCATCTTGGGGTTTTGTTCCGATTTTGATGTTATAAACACAATCTAAGCTATATAATACAACTAGATAGAAGTACTCACGATTTGGGATAAAAACCCTAAGATCCGTGAGAGAGAATTCGGCTTTTCTCTAGTTGGAAATGTAACTAATGAATAAATATGGTTTAGATTTCTATATATAGTCCTGGGATTTTTGGCAGAAAATATTTTATTCCTGGAATGAACTCTAATATCATAGAGTATTGGAATAACAATGTTGCACAAAACCCTAGTGCGCCCACTCTCCTGATATCTCCTTAAGTGCTAAACCTAAAATACTCAAACTTATACCCAAAGTCTAGAATTTCACTGCAACTGTTCTAACTTCTATTGGCTTGATATGGTTTGTTCAGAATGGAAATTTCGGGTTGTCACACTTTGCAGAGTGCCAGAAGTGAACTACTCATCTTCTTTTAAAAAAAACAACATCGAGTGGATTGGACCGCAACGCATATTCTATAAACAGATTTTGTTGGACAGAATTGTAGTGCATGAACATTAAACGATTGATTTTTGTCTTAAAAAGATTGCCCATTTTTGTTATTTGTGAAGTAGTCCAATAATGTGAAGAAGCTCACTTGGGAGAAGCCTAAAATGAATTAGAAGGAGCCCACTTGAAAATTATAGCCCAAAATAACAATTGATAGCCCACTTGAAATAATTAGCCCATTATTTTCTTCTTCTATTTTTTTTGCTATGTTGATTAAAATGTGTCCGTTTCTTTTTCATTATTTACTTCCTTTTTTGTTTGGTTATGAGACGTATGGGGTAAAAGGGGTAGGGTCCACCATTTTTTATCAATTTTGAGAGACAAGAGTTCCCGGTTGTTCCTTAATGTCACTTTTCATTGTGAGGATATACCCAAAAATAAGAAAATGGCAACCAAAGCTCACAAACATTCATGAGATGATTTTTTTTTCTTTTTATTTCTTGTTTGAACTTGTCGCCTGCAAAAGAGATCAGAGTGGTAGGCTTCGTCGGAGTTCATTGGAGATCTGTAGATTCACAAAGATTTTTTTGTTGTTTTTTTGGTTCTTTTCCTGAGCTCGCCAACTGGAGAAAAGATCGGAGTTGTGGGTTCATCGGAAGCATTGTTCTCGTGGGTCATAGGTGATGAGAATAGGTTAGCGAACGGAGGTTGTATGGTGGCTCTTTTCATGATCTGTTGCTGGAGAAACATCATTGCAAAGGAAAGGTCATAGACTAGAGGTTGACTCATGGTGCAACATTCGTAATTTGGTAAGTTTCCTTTTAGCCCCTTAATGCAAAATCATTTTCATTTTGGTCCCTGGCTAGTACACGTGGCGTACTTTATGAGTACGCTTAACGTACTAGCTCTTTTGTGGTCGTGGGCTTCACCCACGTTCGTTGGGCGTACACAAGGTTTGGTAGAGTTTTTTTAAATTCTTTATAAAAAGGGTTTTCTAATAAAAGAAAAGGGTGTGGTGCATGCAATCGACTGAGCTCAAGTAAGTTTTCTCAAAATACCCACACATGTTTTATGATACACATTGATTTATGAATATGTGAATCTCATGCTAGTTAGAGCTAAGGATCTGCTCAGGATTTGCATGATAGAATGCTAAGAGAGATGCCTTTAAATGGCTACTATATGATCTTGTAGACATGCATGCTAACACTGTTCAGTCAGTGATTGGATGACATGTTTAGGTTATGCTTGATTCCGATTACTCAATGCTTGCTTGTTGCTTGCTTTGTGCTTTTTAGGATTTCTCACTAACTTTATGTAATGATCAATCCAGGTAATATTCATTTTTGGTACCTCATATATTAATTTATTCCTCTTTGGCCTTGTTTTGCAAGTTTAAGGGAGAGGAGGGATCATTCTTGCCAAGATTGTATTTTTGGAGGAAGAGCTCGAACGCGGGGCGATTACGCATGGAGCTCAAACCCTAATTTTTAGCGTTTAAGACCTATTTAAACAACTTAATTCCCATGTGTTGGCCTCATTTTAAGCCTCCATAGCCCCCTAACCCTAATCTTGAAACCCTAGAGCCTCTTTGAGTATTGTGAGCTCATTGGATGTGTTTTGGTGTGTGTTTGAAGCTTATTCAAGGAAGAGAAGCTTGGTGCAAGGTGACGGTTCAAGTACGAGCTTATAGATCTTGGTTCTCTGCTCCATTTCCAGCACATTTAAGGCATAAATCTCTAACCTTGCTCATTAGAAGCTTAGTTCTAAGTTCTTATGGATTTTAGTCCCTTTTTGGTCCCATGGTTGAGATCGTGTAGTTATGATCACTCTAGAAGCTTTGAGTTGCTTCTCTTGGCGTTTATGATCTTGTAGATTCATAAAGCTTGCGCCTTTGGAGTTGTATAAGCCCTATGCATGAGATTAAGCCCTTTTTAGGACTTGGATCTACGTTTTGGTCGTATTACCTTAAGCATTAAGTGCTTAATAATCACTTTTGGGAATCAGTGTGCGAACGCCTAACATTGGGTCGAGGAACGCGCAACGTTCTAGATGAGACTCGCGATTTATTGACTGGTGACAAACGTCCAACGTTCCACAAGGGAACGCTCAGCGTTCGATCCATCTGTGGGCTTTTCTTTGGGCCATTTTCTTGGACCTTGTTGCTTTGGGCTTTAATAGACCATCAAAAATAAGGTTTTTGGACTATGTATATGTTTGGGCTTTAGGGTAAAGCCCATTAGAGGAGTTTTGGCCCAATTTCAAAAATTAGGCCATAAGTGGGCCACTGGTGGGCTTTAGAAGACTATGTTATGGTTTTGGACCTTAGTCATGAACTAAATAAGCTCAGGGGTAAAATGGCCATTTTACCTTAAGATAGTGATATGTGTGTGTGTGTGTGTGTGTGTATATATATATATATCATATCTTAATATTTTAGCCTTTATTATTATTATTTAGAACTAAAAGGTACTCATAATGGTTAAATTTATGTTTTACAGATATAATCGTTGCTAGCATGAAAATGAAATAAGTGATGCGGAAATCGGGATTAGAAGCAAAAAAAAAAAAGAACAATTTGGCTGAAGGCAGCCCACTACGCCTAGTGTAGTGGGACTTATGCCCATCGTAATGCCAAGATGAAGACTACACCCAGCGTACTGGGCTGGTGTCTGAAAATTCTAATCATGATGAGTTTCTTTGTACGCCCCGCATACACCGACTTATGCCCAACGTATGTAAGTCGGTTCCAAAGCTTGTAAAAAGTGATTTTCGGCCAACCAGAAAGGAGAACCGGATTACCCTCGATCCTTAGTCGACAAGTAACTTATATTTGGCCGTTTTAAGGGTCTAAAAGGCGGTCGGAAGGTTGTTAAGCTGACAGGAGCGAATATCTAAGGGATTAGAGAGCAGATTCATGTCGGTAATCTTGTGGTTTGTTATCGTGACCATGTTTAGCATTCCATTGTGATGCCACTATGTGTTTACTTTCTGATTTAGGTGTAAAAACTTTTTACTTTGTGTTTATGATTGAATGAACCTTTGAATTTATGGTTTAATTGCTATTTGGATTATGTAGTCTTATTTAATTTATTTTGTCAAGTTTTATTGAAGATCCATATGTGTTAAAGATTGTTACTTTGTTCCCTATTGCTGAATTGATATAGTTGAGATGACCATATGATTGTGTTAATGTGAATCATAGTTGTCTATTGACCATTGATGATTATGGCTAGAGTTTTGACCAAAACCTAGGGTTAGGGAATAAAGTAATGTACTTTAATGTGTGTGCATGAGTACAATGTGAGCCATTTTGTGAGTCTTGAAGCATTCTTGGAGCTTGGAAGGTGAAGAAGGAGATTGGTGATCCAAGGAGGCAGGAGTAGATCCAGAAGATCTGTCTCATTTGCTGCTCATATTGGTAATCAAGTTCCTTTCTTGCCTTGTGGTTTGTTAGATCTCCTTTTGTCCCTTTTATGAAGTTATGGACCTAGAAAGATGCCTTTGGGGATTTGGACGTCCCCAAGCTAGATCCTTTTAGATATATGAGTGTTTAGTGAAGTAAAGGCATAAAGGTGGGAGGTTTATGCCATCAAGCCTCCCCATGCAAAGATTAAGTGGTTGTTATGGCCTTTTGATCAAAAAGGGCCACGTAAGGGTGCAAAGATAGCAACTTTATGTGACATCCCGACCCTAGGAGGCCAGATCTGGGTCTTGGATGCCTTTAGCTTGTCTGAAATCGTCGGATTAGTGTTGGACATAGAGAGACCTGACGAGTCAGTTGTGGGACTCGGCGAGTCAGACCAGTTCTTGCCCCAAAACCCTTTTGTTAAGGGTATGAGTTGAGATTGGAAAGGGACTCAGCCAGTTTGAGTCCATAATGGTCATGAAGTTCATCGTACTCGACGAGTTCAAGGAAGATATTAGCGAGTCTAAGGAAATCTCTGTAGTTATGAAGATGGACTCAACGAGTCGTTTATACAACTCGGCGAGTAAAAGGCTAGACACATTCATATGTAGATGATGAACTCGGTGAGTGGTGTCACACCCCAAAACCAAGAACGACGGAAACGTTCTGGGGCGGAGGACGTCATGTATAATATCACAACAATGTGAAGTAGTAAACAAGCAACAACATCATCCATTGCATTAATAATATAATTATTATACAAATGTGTTCTGTCAAATTTTGATAAACACTAAAGCATAAATCAAAATGAAAGATAAGTCTTGAACAAGCTCCATCTTCCTTTCTCCTTACATCGGTACCTGTCTATGATGACCTGAGGATACAAGTAATTTTGAAAGCGAGTATCAGCTTTGAAGCTGGTGAGATCATAAGTTTTTTAGTGTCTTAATTTGTAAGTAAGTATTTGTATGTATAAATTTGTATGTAAGAATTTGTATGTATGAATTGTAAGTATTGAAAGTGTATATGAACTATAAGTATGAAAATGTATATGAACTGTAAGTATGAAAATTTTTGTAAAACAACTGTAAATGTTTGAAAAACCCTAGAAATCCCTATGATTCCTACTAGTATAAGAAGGTGTCTTCTACCAAGACCTAACTGTTCTGAATGTAGCCTTCTACCAAGGCATCTAGTGTCTGGATGTGTGTCTCTTGTAAGAGTATGTGTTTTCCCAAGTATAACTATCATTAACAAAAATATAGTTTCTACATTACCGTGCGTCGTGTGAATGTTCACGAAGTGAATGAAATGGGAAAATGAAATAGTACTATGGTGTAGTGCTATAAGAACTACTGTCGTACTAACTACCTTAAACCGGATTTATATTAAGGCATTATGTGATAAATTGCACCATACTATCGACTAGTAATAACAACATAATGAATGGTCGTAATAACGGAATGACGTTTGGCACCCGCAGACCTGCAGGTCCGGATGTAGCTAGCAGCAAAGGTGTAGGATTGTCAATCCAGTATAGATCTATATGCAAACTCACGCTCTCCCACCAAGAGACTCTGGCTACGACTCGAGTCATGACATTTAAGTCATGCTCCGATTTAAATCACAATAATTAACGTATTCTTGTATATGTAATGTAATGAACTGTTCTAGCTGTAATGTACGTGCTCTCTACCTAGCAAGTATAGTAATGTAATCATTCTAGTATAGTTGTATATGTTCTCTTCCTAGTCTAGTTGTATATGTAATGTACTATAATGCTCTAGAAAGTATTGACTCATGAATGAACTGACTCATTGTATGATATCGCGTTCTAGTAATTGTTCTAGTATCTTCCTGAACTACCCATATGGTAGTTTACTAGTAATCTATCTGGTACGTATAGACATGGATGTATACCCTTGCTACCCAAGGGCATGGAATGAACTGGAAGGACCTTTTATGACCATATATGTACACATGATATATAACTAATATTTAAACGACCTTCGGACGAGTACCCGATATCCCACCAGACCACATCTCAAGCGCGAAAAGGAAATAGGGTGGATAGCCTTCCTAAGTCTTTTAAATATTTCTTATATAACTATACATATAGAGGCATGCAATTTATAATATAAAAGCATAAATAAGTTTTGTAAAACATTTGAACATAAATATTATTTTCAGAAATGATCGACTTGATGTCAATCTATAAAACAGTTTGAAGGCATAAGTTTGATAAAACAGTTTAAGTGTAAAGAAACATTTGTTTGAAACACAATTGTAAATAAGTTTGAAATGTAATATAAAGAGTAAGATGTACAGTGTAATAAGGAGTTTAAAACATATAAAATGTTTATAAAAATCATTTGAAGGAAACTATTTGGTAAAACGGCTAATGTGTAGCCAAATCGTTTGAATGTTGTATATTAATCACATGTGATTGATGTAATAACTAGCATAATTCTACTTATTAATCACATGTGATTGATATAAGAAGCAACATGATTCTACTTGTATCCCCCCCCCCCAATAAAACATTTAAAAATAGTTTAAAACATTAGTTAAGGGGTATGAACTCACCTGCAGTAAGTGACTGGAGTTGAACGGACTATTATCGTACGAAAGGATCGGACAAGTGCTTGGTGTCAAGTGAAGACTTAGACACACACAAGGATCCTAATTACATATGAAAACATATTTATATAAATAATTAGTGATTAAAACACTAATTATACAAGTATACACATTTAAACGCGAGGAAAACACTTTTGGTCAAGTGCTAGGAGGCTAATGGGTTGCAACAAAGGAGTGCAATGCCCCTAATGGGAGTTTAAGGTCTAATGACCATATTCTTTGGAGTTTACGGCCCAGGGGAGTAAACTCCTGGCCGTAAACTCTCAACCAAGTCCCTAAATGGAGCTTAGAATTAATACAACTCATGTGGTGAATTGTTTCAAGGCTATAACAAGTGTTTGGGTGCCATATTAACTCCTTTGGGGAGTTTACGGCCCAGAGACCATATTCCCTTGGATTTTACGGCCGTAAACTCCCTTGGGAGGGTTTTTATGGTGTTTTCAAGTCTCAAACATTTCTAGGTAATGATCTATGTTGGGTTCTAGGCATAAGGAAGGAGTTAGGGTGTCATTTGACCCCTTTATAGGTGTTTACGGCCCAAGAGTTTATCTTGGCCGTAAACTCCTTTTTCCTTGTGATTCCTTATGTTTTCTAGGCTTTAAACACTTTAGGGTACTTGTCCTAATTGAAGTCTAAGCTTTAGGAGTGATTAGGGCACATTTAAGCCCTTGAATTTGGTGTTCACAGTCCAAGAAACTCTTGGGCCATAAACACCTAAAGCTTGGTGTTCTTGATTGTTTTCTAGTCTCAAATGATCATACATATTATCCTAAGCTAGTTACCTAACAAGGAAATGGGACTAGATGGCCTTTAAGCTTCATTTTGGAGTTTACTCCCCAAGAACGTTCTTGGGCGGTAAACTCCCGGATCTCATATATTTGACATACAATCTATGTTAATAAGCATAAAACAAGCATTATAACACAACTAGAGAAGTGTACTCATGATTTGGGATGAAAACCCGAAGATCCGTGAGAGAGAAAACGGCTTTTCTCTAGTTGGAAATGTGAATAATGAATGAATTTAGTTCAGAAATCTATTTATAGTCCTGAAATATTTTTTTGGCAAAAAATATTTTTATTCCGGAATTGGACTCTAACATTATGAAGTTTTGAAATGGTCAAGTTTCACAATCCCATGAGCGTCCACTCTCCTGATATCTCCTTAAACGTAAACCCTAATGTACACAAACTTATTCGGAAAAGTCTGAAATTCATTGAAACTGGACTAGCTTCTATTGGCTTCAAATGGTTGATTCAGAATGGAAATTTCGGGTTGTCACAAGTGGGTTGGAAGTGGTCCTGATAGTATGGTTAAAGGAGAACCCGTCGAGATCTTGCCAAACTCGACGAGTTGAGTCGAGGGTTGTTTTGGGATTGGAGGAGTATGGACTCGACGAGTTGGTAGGCCAACTCGGCGAGTTAGGTCAACTGGATGTTGACTTTGAACGTTGACTTTGACCAAGTTTGACCAGGGTTGACTTTTGGAATATTGATCTAAATGTTATTTTGGGTATTGATAGTTCAGGAAGCCGAAGGGTCAGCGGTTCAGAAGTTGCCGGTTAGCAGTCAGAGGTGTTCAACGAGTTTTTGGCAGTGCGAGGTGAGTCTCCTCACTGTTTGTATGGGTCTATGGCCACAATGCCGACCCATTTAGTTTATGTATGGTAGGAAGACCCGGGGTTTAACCCTAGGCATTATGCATGGAAGACCAGGAGGAGGCTCCTGGCACTCGGTATGTTATTATGTAAGGTAGGAAGACCCGGGGGTTAGCCCTAGGCATTATGCATGAAGGACCAGGAGACGGCTCCTGGCGCACAATATGTTATTATGTCGGGTAGGAAGACCCGGGGGTTAGCCCTAGGAAACATGAATGAAAGACCGGGAGGTGGCTCCTGGTGCACTGTATGCTATTATTTATGAAAGACCGGGAGGTGGCTCCTGGCGCACTTTATGCTATTATGTATGAAAAACCAAGAGGTGGCTCCTGACGCACTGTATGCTATTATGTATGATAGACCTGGAGTTGGCTCCTGGCACACTATATGTGGAGTAGCCTAGTAGAGTAGTATGTATAGTTGTCTTTGTGATGCTTGCGTGGAAGATCAGGCGTGGCCCTTGGCACTTGTCTGTAAGACCCAGGGAGTGGCCCCAGGCTTGACCAAGAAGACCACGTGTGGCCCGTGGCATAACAGCAAGACTATGTTTGGCACATAGCACCTTAGCAAGACTATGTTTGGCACATAGCACCTTACTTGATTATGGATATGTTGGTTATGTATGGCTTTTGGTTATGTATGGCATGTATGGATCAGTTGATATGTATGGTATGTGGTATCTGGGGAACTCACTAAGCTTCGTGCTTATGGTTTTCAGTTTTGGATTCAGGTACTTTGTTTTCAAAAGAAAGGATCCGTCTCGATCGCAATGTATCACACTATGTTTTCCGCACAGGAGATCTTTGGGATTATACTCTGATATGATTTTAAGATGACATGTTTTGATTATTGACGTACTAGTTTTGGCATGATATGTCATTATGGATGTTTTCTTATACTGTTGGTTTTATAATAACTCATTTCAAAAGGAAATTTTTGGCCTTGATTTTTGGGATGTTACAATTTAGGAGTGGGAAGTTCTTAGGAATCAAAGACACAAATACATGCATTGCGGTCTGGGGATAATGGTTTGGTTTAAAATGGATTTTTTTATGCGATATTGGTAAATTAAAAGTCAGTTTGCTTGGGAGCAAGCAGAGGCTAAGTGTGGGGTATTTTGATGTGTGTATTTATATATATATATATATATATATATATATATATATATATATATATATATATATCATATCTTAATATTTTAGCCTTTATTATTATTATTATTATTATTATTATTATTATTATTATTTAGAACTAAAAGGTACTCATAATGGTTAAATTTATGTTTTACAGATATAATCGTTGCTAGCATGGAAAAGAAATAAGTAGAGCGGAAATCGGGCTTAGAAGCAAAAAAAAAACAATTTGGTTGAAGGCAACCCACTACGCCTAGTGTAGTGGGACTTACGCCCAGCGTAATGGCAAGATGAAGACTATGCCCAACGTAGATAACATTATGCCCAACGTACTGGGCTGGTGTCCGGAATCCTAAACGCGATGAGTTTCTTTGTACGCCCCGTGTACACCGACTTACGCCCAACGTATGTAAGTCGGTTCCAAAGCTTATAAAAAGTGATTTTAGGCCAACCAGAGAGGAGAACTGGATTACCATCGATCCTTAGTCGACAAGTAACTTATATTTGGCCGTTTGGAGGGTCTAGAAGGAAACCGAAAGGCGTCAAGCTGACAGGAGCGAATATCTAAGGGATTAGAGAGCAGATTCATATCGGTAATCATGTAGCTTGTTATTGTGATCATGTTTAGCATTCCTTTGAGATGCCAGTATGGGCTTACTTTCTAAAGAGGAAGAGTCGGCTACTTCTGGTTTTCGAAAAGGAAGAGTTCGGGATGATTGTAGTGAACACACCACCTCGTTCCGCATTTTACGTTACTCTGATGTATTGTGA
This sequence comes from Lactuca sativa, assembly GCF_002870075.4. Taxonomy (NCBI): domain Eukaryota; kingdom Viridiplantae; phylum Streptophyta; class Magnoliopsida; order Asterales; family Asteraceae; genus Lactuca; species Lactuca sativa. The sequence goes on from NC_056624.2 coordinate 199,445,250, forward strand.
TGTTGTTGATACACTTTGTTTCACCGTGATTTTATGATGATGTTTTGTATAATAGATTTATTATTTTAAAAACAAAAACTTTTAAGTCTTAATTTTTGGGACTTTACAAGTTGGTATAAGAGCATTAGTTTGAAGGATTCGGACATACTCTCGGATGCATCTGACCTAAAACTGAGGGTTTGGTAGAATATTTTTTTTAGAAAAAATGTTTTATAAAAAGGGTTTTCTAATAAAAGAAAAAGGCATGGTCCATGCAATCGACTGAGCTCAAGTAAGTTTTCTCAAAATACCCGTACATGTTTTATGATACGCATTGATTTATGAATCTGTGAATCGCATGCTAGTTAGGGCTAAGGATCTACTTAGGATTTGCATGATAGAACGCTAGGAGCGATGCCTTTATATGCCTACTATATGATCTTGTAGACTTGCATGCTAGTACTGATCATTCAGTGATAGAATGGCATGTTTAGGTTATGCTTGATTCTGATTACTCAATGCTTGAATGTTGCTTGCTTTGTGCCTTTTAGGATTTCTTACTAACTTCATGTAACGCTCGATCTAGGTATTATTCATTTTTGGTCCCTCATATATTAAGTTATTGCTTTTTGGCCTTGTTTTGCAAGTTTGTGGGAGAGGAGGGACCATTCTTGCCAAGATTGGATTTTTAGAGGCGGAGCTCGAACGTGGGACATTTATGCGTGGAGCTCAAAGCCTAATTTTTAGGGTTTAAGACCTATTTAAACACCTTAAGTACCAGGTGTTGGCCTCATTTCCAGCCTCCATAGCCCCTAACCTTAGTCTCGAAACCGTAGAGCCTCTTTGAGTGTTGTTAGCTCATTGTGTGTGTTTTGGTGTGTGTTTGAAGCTTATTCAAGGAAGAGAAGTTTGGTGTAAGGTGGTGGTTCAAGTAGGAGCTTATAGATCTTGGTTCTCTGCTCTATTTCCAGCACATTTAAGGTATAAAACTCTAACCTTGCTCATAGAAGCTTAGAACTAAGTTCTTATGGATTTTAGTCCCTTTTTGGTCCCATGGTTGAGATCTTGTAGTTATGATCAATCTAGAAGCTTTGAGTTGCTTCTCTTGGCGTTTATGATGTTTTAGATTCATAAAGTTTGTGTCTTTGGAGTTGTATAAGCCCCATGCATGAGATTAAGCCCTTTTTAAGACTTGGATCTATGTTTTGGTCGTATGACCGTAAGCATTAAGTGCCTACTAATCACTTTTGGGAATCAGTGTGCGAACACCCAACATTGGGTCGAGGAACGCCCATCGTTCTGGATGACGCTCGCGATTTATTGACTGGTGACGAATGTCCAATGTTCCACAAGGGAACGCTCAGCGTTCGATCCATCTGTGGGCTTTCTTTGGGCCATTTTCTTGGACCTTGTTGCTTTGGGCTTTACTGGACCATTAGAAATAAGGTTTTTGGACTATGTATATGTTTGGGCTTTAGGATAAAGCCCATTACAGAAGCTTGGGCCCAATTTGGAAAATTGGGTCGTAAGTGGGCCACTGGTGGGTTTTAGAAGACTATCTAGTGATGGACCTTTTATGTTATGGTTTTGGACCTTAGTCATGAACTAAATAAGGCCAAGGGTAAAATGGTTATTTTACCCAAAGATGGATTATTGGATTTTGATTGGATGTTATTTTGCACTAATAGCTCGGGTGTCGTCAAGGCAACACCTAGGGATTTCCTTATGTGAGATTCAACTTTTCGAGGTGAGTTTCCTCACTGGGTTTATCATGTCTAAGGCACTAAGTCCGACCCTCATTTAGTTAAGTTACTATACTTGTTGTCTGTGTGATACTTGTATGTACTTGTAAATGTATGTATTTTGGACGGGGCATGTTATGTGAGTGTGCGCATGGCCCATATCTTATTATTTTGTGAGTGTGAGTGGGGCCTATATCTCATTATTATCCAAGTATAGTTGGGGGCCATATCTCATTACTATCTGATTGTTAGGGGGGCCCGTTATTCGAGTATGGGTGGGGCCCGTATCTCATTATTGCATGATATGTATGGTATGTGGTATTTTGGGGAGCTCATTATGCTTTGTGCTTACTGTTTTCGGTTTATGTTTCAGGTACTTCCGATTGCAAAGGGAAGAGCTCGGGTTGACTGCATCGCACACACCATTGGGATTCCGCATATGATATTTTACTCTGATTTATGGAAATTGTTACATTGGTTTTTATTTGAAATGTTTGAATGATGTTGGAAAATTCTATTTTATCTATTATAAAAAAAGAAATTTTTGGGACCATATTTTGGGATGTTACACTTCAGCTAACTAGTACGCGAATATGCTAAGTTACATACTCCCTCCGTCCCAAAATTATAGTCCATCTTTCCTTTTTGGTTTGTCCCAAAATAATAGTCCACTTCCAAAAATAAATAACATTTTTACCAAAATATCCCCTCATTATTACTTAACAAACTAAGCATTTAATGGAACATTAAATGCAAAGTAAGGACAAAACTGTCATTTTATTATATAAAGTTAGTGGTAATTAATGCTTTTCTTAATCTGTATGTTTTTTGTCTGTGGACAATAATATTGGGACGGAGGGAGTATTACGAAAACTAAATAATTTTAGAAGGTTAGGTTTTAACTCTATTACGCATCTCTTATTTGAGTCAAAACATTGTAGTGTGATACCTTTCATTTGAAGAATTATCCGGTGTCACTGATATGTAATTGTATTGGTGAGGTAGTTAAAGGGTGCTAGTAGGAGTTCCTTCTGCAACTGATGGCGATGAGTTATATGGTGATTGCCCTAGGAAAACCTAGGAAGAGATTTAGTATTGGGACCTTGTCTTGTGGAGGATTGTATGTGTGGATAAGGAGTGACTTGGAGGATTCAAAGCGATTTTTGAGGAAAGTACAGATAGATGTGGAAGGTAGTATGGGCCAGTACTACTGGAAGCATATGATCTGTACTCGATTCAAGGAGAGTTCCAAAGAAACAAAGAAGCTTGTAGGGTATGAGACTTCTCGATATACTTATACGTATTATGATGATTTGTATGGTCTATTTTCAGTATGGTGAATCTTCGAGGCAAACCGGTTAGTGGTTCTGGTGCTGGTGAGTGTTCAGGCTTGGGTTCTACAGTCGGGCAGTTGGATGATCTGACGCGGGAGTTCATTTCGAATGAGATTATCCGCATCATACTTAAGCAGACTCCTGTGATATTTGGTACGATAAAGGAGGGTATCATGGAGGTGTTTGTCACACCCCCGTCCGAGGCACGAAACATGTCAGATTGTGCAACTAAGTTCATGGATCATAGGAAAATTGAATATATAGCACAAATACAACAATAAACAAAATAACATTCATGTTCCATCTTGATATTTGAATACAAGGTTTTTACAAATAAAAATAATACATGAATTTTCTTAACTAATAGGCATATAAGACAACATCAAGTAGACTCGGTCACCTGTGATCCAATCCGTCTTGAATGTCTGTTTAGTGATTTCCTGAAAATACATGTAGTTTTGAGGGTCAACACAAGGTTGGTGAGTGTTACAGGTTTTCTGCTAATAGCAGTAATACTTTTAAAAATTCTAAAAAGTATTATCTTTGTATGTATAACAATAGTTAGTACTGTGTTTGCAAAAAGTCTTTAAACGCCAAAATGTATTTTTGTATAAGTAAATAAATACTTAAAATTGTGTTTGTAATAAATGCTTGAAAGCCAAAATGTATCTTTTGTATAAGTAAATTCATACTTTAAACTGTGGTCGTAATAAACCTTTGAAATATCCTTGAAAACCAAAATGTTATGTTACATAAGTAATTACATACTTAAAAATAGTTTTGAAAGCAACCAAACCAATGTTTGTAGTGATATATATATATATATATATATATATATATATATATATATATATATATATATATATATATTCTAGTTAATGTTTTTATTGAGTCCTATAACCGAGCTACTTGACTGAATTTACCCCCTACTACGCTTCATTGGACGTTGTAGTAATGATTGATAGACACTTATCACTTGCTTCGATTGATTGGTCGAGATTTTAGCTAGCAACCGCAGGTGGGGATGTCAACCCCGTATAGATCTATACATATGTACCTCGCTCCGAAGATTAACGGTTATAGTAGTGTGGGTATGCTCAGTTTTTAGACTTAGCAATGAATAACTCTCAGCCCTAACTTACTTGTGTGTAAGTCACTAGGCATAATGAATATCGTTGTATAAGGTTTATAAAAGCCGAGTATGTTTGACATATATGTAAATGTGTAATGTGCTCGCTTTTATAAAAATGAATGTTTCAAATTAATGAACATATGTACATGTATAAACTTTATGCATATAAGCATATAATTATACATGAATAGTAATAGCTTGAATCATTGAAATACTACAAAGTGTTATAACGCACTTGTGATAATCTACAATGTCACATAAAAATCATATATTTTTGTATCATGTAACATTTGTCGTGTAGACTAGTTATTTCACGATAAAAATTCCATAATATGTATATGAAAAGTTTATATTAGTTATTTGTAACAATATGTTAAATTTTTAAATAACATTTTTATAAACAACATTTATTTTATTTTCGCATAAAGCATAATATATTTGTATAAACAAAATATATAGGCACATGTATCCCCTCCCCCCCTTTCTGAAATAATTAAAATATTGAAAAAGGGTCGTAAGCACTCACCCTTGAAGCGTGAGTACCAATCGTTCGAACTCGGTTTCTTTGAGAAGCTTGACGTGAGAAACTGTAAATCCACAATTTTTGAACTTTGAAATACTCTCGAGACCATTTCGTTCGAGACCATTTCGTAACAAATTTGAACTATTAGGGACTGATTTGTAATTTGGCTAAAGTATAGGGGCTTTTTGGTAATTTAATTTAATGGATAGGACTGTTTTGGTAAAAAGAATACCAAATGGGGGGTTGTTTTAAACAAATGGGTTAAATGTTTGGGGTTGGGGCCTATTTTGAATAAAAAGTTTAACAATGGGGGTAATTTAGTCATTTTATAATTAAAATGACTTAAAGAGTTAGGGCTTTTTATTAGGTTGGTGTATCGTCGTTTTGACCGATCGGGCACAAGGGAAAGAATGGGACGAAGCTATGGGAGATCGAGACATGAATTGAGAGGCTCCGGCAATGCTTTCTTGCCCGATCAGCAGCCACACGAATGGGGAAGGCAAAACAGATTGGTAATCTCCTAGGGGTGTTTTAGGTGGTTCAATCGATTGAATCGGATGGAGAGGAGGGCGAAGCGAGGCGACTGTGATCCTCGGACGGGAAGGAAGAGACGAAGCAGCGGGGCTGCTCGTCTTCTGTCTTGGAAGTACTTGCGAAGGGAAAGAGGTCCGAAGGGGTCTGGGAGGCGTCGCGAACAGCAGCAGCGACGATGACCGGTGTTCGGTGGGTTTGCTTGTCTTCTGTCTTGGAAGTTGTTGCGAAGGCGAAAGAGCTCCGAAGGGTACTGGGAGGCGTCTCGAGCAGCAGCAGCGACGATGACCGGTGTTCGGTGGGTTTGCTCGACGGGAGGGGAAGATATGGGTGCGACGGGGAAGATGATTCTGCAACAACAGGTAATCGTCTTTTTTTTTTTTTTTTTTTTTTTTTTTTTTTTTTTATGTGCATCGATGGAGAGTATGAATGTTTGGTTTTTAATAGAAAAGGATAAGAAAAACAGATGCTCGTGTTTGATTGTTGACAGAAATCGTCCAGCCTCCCTTGCTCTTCTTCTTCCCTTCTTTTGACTGTAAATGTTTAAATCAATAGGTTTAGATGGGTTTTTGGTGTGTTTGGATTCGATGTTCAACAGGGAAGAGGGAAGGATAGAAGCATTAACGAACAGGGGGTCTTGGCTGTGGTCTTTGATGGACGAATTAACGAAGCAATGCAGGTGATGGTTGGCTTGATTGTTGATTTTATTGTGTTTGAGTGTTAACCTGGTTCTTATTGACAGGTAATGTAGAAGAGGATGAGTGTGAAGGGGGTTGTCTCCAGTGACAAACGGAAACTTTGGTTTGAGTGTAGTCATGTCAATTGTGTATAACACATCTCCTTTTGTGTGAAATTTTGGATGTGTTAGAATTTGTAGCTGGCATTATGTTTAATATATGTATTTTGTGTGAAAATTGCAAATATAGAATTTCTTCATGTATTATGTGTATGCATTGATTTAATTTGTATTATGTATTTGTTTTAATATGTGATGTGTGTATAATTTGTAATTAATACATTTCCCTATGTATTTTGTTTGGTTTGGATTTAGAAGCAATGTAATACCCTAATTATTTGTGCATTTGATGAGTATTGATTTATTTTACTAGTTATATACACTAGTATACGTATTTGGGTATTATATAAAGACAAAATTGCAAAAATGGTTCCTATGATATGTATTTTTTTGAGGGTTTAGTCCAAATTTCCACTTTTTTGGATTAGTAGTCCTTTTGAGCAAGTTTCGTTGCGTCTTTGGTCTCTTTGAATAGTGAAATGACTGTGATACCTTTGGGGTATTTATTTTCTATTTTTTCATTTCTTTTTAAATCTAATATTAATTTATTTATAATTAAAAAAATAAAAAGGGACCCTCTGTGTGTGTATGTGTGCGTGTTTCACTTGCAGAACCCATAGAAAAACAAAAAAAAATATTACTCATCTTCATTAGGCTCTTCCTAACTCATAACACACACATACTGATGAACATACACATGTTTTAATTCTGAAACCTAATAAGTTAACTTGTTTCGATTCTTTCCTTTGCATAAATTTAACGTTTTTTTTTTTCATTTCAAAAAGGGTATTTGAAGGTGGCATCTTCTTCCCCCTCTTTCAACTTCACTTTTTTTAAAATCCAAATGGGGTTTTCTTCGATGCATATGGTGTACAAAACCGATGGAATCCCCAAATCTCAGGGTACAAAACCCAATGTGGGTGTCCCTTCCCCCATTTCATTTTCAGGAACTCCATTTACAATCCTGAATAAAGAAAAAAAATACAGAGCATACATGAAAAACACACATTATCGCCTCCATTGCCGTAGGTCCAGTGCGATTTTCAAAAGTTGTGTGATTTCCGGCTTGATTCCATAAAGAAGAGGGATGCAACGATGCTTCAACCCTAAGTATGTACGATTTTGGTGAAAGGGAAACAAGCCATCAAACCCTTACACAATCAGATGCTTCATATTACATAAAACTCAAAAATCATCAAAATCCTGCTTCTAGTTCATTCAATCAGGAGATCGAAAGAGAAAAGTGAGAAGGATACCACGAATGGATTAAAGGAGGTTCCGGACGTTGCATTTGCAGGCACTGTGTATCGAGACTCTTAAAATTGATGTATACAGATAAAGAAAAATACAAAAATGAAGGTCTTCAAGCGTGCAGTGATGATGGTGACGATGATGATATGTTACCTTGTGTTTGAAGGATTTTTATAGTTCTTCTGCTTGAGTAATGTTTGTGTATATGAGAGAGAGAGTCCCTTTTTATTTTTTTAATTATTAAAATAAATAAATTAATATTAGATTTAAAAAGAAATAAAAGAAAAATGGAAAATAAATATCTAAAAGGTATTACAGTCATTTTACTATTCATAGGGACCAAAAACGCAGCGAAACTAGCTCAAAAGGACCACTAATCCAAAAAAGTCGGGGTTTGGACTAAAACCCCAAAAAAATACATACCACAGTGACCATTTTTGCAATTTTGTCTTATATAAATTTAAACTTATGTGCTAGGAAATGTGAAATTTATTAATTTGTTAAACCTTGGTTTTAAAATACACACATAGATGATGTATATTTATGACAATTTAACCAACCACATATAATTGATCATGATACATTTCCATACCCATATATATATATATATATATATATATATATATATATATATATATATATATATATATATTTATTTATTTATTTATTTATTTATAGAGTTAGGTTCATATATGAACCCTAATTATTGTGTGATTGTATAACCAAATTTCAACATTTGATCTCCCAAGGGTATGATCGACATTTTCTTTTTATTACCTAAACTAAAATAATTGTATATATGGAAGGAAATTTGAACGTTTCAAATGATAAAATAGCTACTCAATTACACCTTCTTTTTTATCTAATTTCACCTACATGAAAACAATCATCTTTTCTTTTATCCTTTCTATAATTCTTGGTTGATTCGACTATGTACTTCTCCTTTCTTTTTTCTGATTAACATCCACTCTTTCATCCATAGTTGCTTCCTGTTCTATAATGACTTGTATGTTTGGTAATTGTTCATCAAATGATGCTATAGCTTGGGGAAGTTGTTTTATTAAAACACCGTCTATCAATGAAAACAATTTAAAAATGAGTTTCAACTTACCTAAACCTTTACAATTCGTTCATAATAATATACACTGAAACATTCTACTAACATTCTGTATTCTCATAAAATTTAATATACTTCCCTTTATTATTTCTTTCACAACATTCTTAAAGAATTCATTCATTATTTCTTTCATAATATTCTAAAAGAATATTTTACTTCTTTTTACTACCCTACGATATTCTCAACGAAACCTGTTCTTTGATAAATTCTATAAGGATGTATTGCAATTTATATAATCCATGCACAACAACAAATCGATGTCCTAACCGAACATTGAATACAAAAATTAACCTAACAACAAAAACATTTTACTAAACCAACTGTTCTCTAATCTTAAATTGTGTATGTAACTCTTACATCAAAAAAAAACTATACATTCCAACTGTAGTAGCACCGGTTCATATGAACATCAAAGTAATTGTAATCAACCATTAATTCTAAGAGCATTACATGTACAAGCACATAAAAATATTAACAGAACAGTTACTAATAAGCCACAACGCCAGCAAACCCAATATACCCTGAACATTGTAAAAAAAAAAAAAAAAAAAAAAAAAAAAAAAAAAAAAAAAAACTTTTCAAATACATTACATGTTCAAACCCAAAATTGTTTTAAACTTAAATTCATATCAAATTCTCCAAGAATAACGCTTCATTCTTATAGAATGAACCATATTAGACAAATTGCATTAGAATTTTGGAAGAATATATCACAAACTTGTTTTTAACTAAGCTATCGTGTTCAAATCCAAACTTGTTTTGAACTAAATTTCATAAAAAAATTATCATACATTACGTTTTCATTCTTATAGAATGGACACTATTTTGCAAAATACCACTTCAATTCCTGGAGAATATATATCGCAAAACATAAAAAACATTACCAGATGGCGGTGGATCGAAAAAATCACCGTCTTCGTTGATCCAAACAGTTGCAGATGTTTTTTTGAACTTCGTTTTGAAGTTCTCTCGTAATCTTGAGCGTGATCGGCTTCTCATTGTTCGCTTCTGGAGTCAGTGGCCGCTTCTTTGCTTTTAATGTAAATCCTATCACTCTTCTTATAGGTCTATTATATTTTTAGAATTGGAGATACCATATCTTTTAGAGTGGATGATTGATTTGTTTTAAAGGAAATCATATATTCATTTGTTAATATAATAAACATTCTTGCCTAATAATATGTAATGATATTAAATGGTGGAACGAAAGCATTGGGTCGTAGGAATGTAACACGTCGACTTTCTTTTTTAAAATCTGACAAAAATACTCAATTACCCTTCTAACAATATTATCAGCCATTTAATTAAAAAATTAAATCAAAAAGTTAATAAAACCAACATTCAATCTTAATCATATGATTTTTCTCATCCGATGGACCAAATTGAGTCTTAAATTCACACTATATTTATTATTCACATTTAATCCTAACCCTATATATATATATATATATATATATATATATATATATATATATATATATATATATATATATATATATACACACTAGTCGTTCACGAAATTATTGAGTGTTGGGCTATTTTCATCATTAAAATCCACATCAACTGGATTTGGATTTATATATTATTCCTGAACACATAACCAATATTCCAATAACAGAAATTATGCCGAAATAAATAGTTTAAGGTTTCGGGATTAATAAATCTGAAAACGTCTGGTTTTTCAACTTTTATAAATACTTTTACTGAAAATATTTCAAATATGAAATTAAATATTAGGCTATAGCCCGAGTCCAAAAATGTTTTCGGAAGTTCCATTTGAGGTGTGCAAGTCCCTCAAAGGTTAAAAACGGTTTTAGCGATTTTAAGAAAATCACTATTATACTAATTTTTTATTCTTAAAACGGTCGTATCTTTTGCATACGAACTCCGTTTTGGATGTTTTTTTATTTTCAGAATCAGGGAAACACGTACTACGAGGCTAGAGTGTTTGCTTTTTTCACAACTGCTTAACATAAAATTTCAGTTTTTCAGATGCATTCTTATGGTTGCAGTTTGAGTTGTTTGATTTGTTTGTCAATTTACAAATTTGGAAGTAAGTTACCATATGGTATCTCATAATAGTTGAAATAACTCATTTATTTCACATAATGTGCATTAAAACTCTATGAATAAAATTACATATGGATTTACTGTAAACTTGACCGTTCACAGTCTTTGACCTAAATTTCGGGATGTCACATTGCCACCCCGTTAAGGGAATTTTGTCCCGAAATTATTATGTTCTAGAATATTTTGTTCCACTGTCATTTTATTCTACTAGTATTTCATTCCAGTAGTGGAGGGAGCACCGTTGTAAATTTTCTGATACTTTTGTTTCATTTGATCCTCACATTTCTAAGTAAACTATGACTCTCTATGAGAGTTCCATCAGACGTTTACTATATGAAAACATATTTGTTTTGAGTCTTTTTATTTCTTGATCCACGATCTACATCGGTTCCTTCACGAAATGAAGTTTAGTGTTGACCTGGATCTCATCGGATGGAAAGACAAGGTTCTCATTAAAGAGACACTTTTGAAATTTCAGACGCAGAAGGTATTGTGAACTTTATTGAGTTCTTGAAGTAAATTGAGTTTGTAAGCCACCGAACCATCCGTTATCAGGATTTCAAAAGGTCCGGTGTATTGGGGATTTAGTTTACCTTGTTTTCGAATCTATTGACACATTTTTTCAGTGCAACCTTTAGTAGGACACGGTTTCTTATTTTGAAGTCTAAGGATTTACGTCTTATGTCAGCATAGCTTCTCTGATGACTACATGAGACATTTAATCATTCCTTTATTTGAACTCTCTTTTCCGTTGTTTCATGAATAATCACAGGACAGTTTCTAGAGTATATATAACATACTTTTTAGCTAGTTGGGTATTTCCAACTTCTGCTTAGCATATCGGAGACGACACCTATATCCGTATAAGACCTCAAATGGAGTGGCCTTTACGCTAGTATAATGACTATGGTTATATGAAAACTCAACTAGTGGTGAGTGAGTATCCTATGCATTTCCAATGTCTATCACATAAGCATGGAGCATGTCCTCCAGAGTTTGTACTGTTCTTTCACTATGTCCATCCGTCTAAGGATGATAGGTTGTACTCGTCATAGGTTTGGTTCCAAGGAACCTTTGCAATGATTGTCAAAATATGGAAGTGAATTTTCTATCTCGGTCCGAGATATTGGCAGACCTTGAAGCCTTACTATCTCCTTGAGATAGGTCCTAGTGAGTTGCTTTATTCTATTAATTTCCTGGATGGCTAGGAAATAGGCAGACTTGGTTAAACAATCAACCATTACCCAAAGGGTGTCATAACCATTTGAAGTTCTTGGCAACGTCATTATGAAGTCCATGGTTATCTGTTCCTATTTTCATTCCAGGATTGACGATTGTAGTAGTCTTGTTGGCTTTTGGTACTCTGCTTTGACTTTGGAACAAGTAAACATTTACTAACATAGTTGAAAATATATGCCTTCATGTTGGGTTACCAATAAATCTTCTTGAGATCGAGATACATCTTACCTCATCCGATATGCATTGAATCTCTCGATTTATGATCTTTGTTTAGAACTAGTCTCCTAACTTCACCAAACTTTAGGGTCCAAATTCGGTTCATGAAATATCGTGTTCCGTATTCCTTGAGGTCGAACCGTTTGTCCGTACCTCTTAGGTTTTCCTCCATGATATTCTTGGGTCTGAGTGCTTCTAGCTGAGCATCTCGAATTTGGGTGGTGAGATTGGAGTGGGTGGTTAAGTTAATGTTTTCTTACGAAGTGAATTTACTTGCTCTTTCCGGGTTAAAGCGCCTGCTATGACGTTTGTTTTACCAGGATGAATACGAATTTCATACTCATAATCATTTAACAATTCGAAACTCTTTCGTCTCCTCGTGTTGGGCTTCTCCTGGTCCAAGATGTGTTGAAGACTTTTATGGTCGATGAACACGACACACTTTGTTCTGTACAGGTAGTTGTAATGCATGGTTCCTGGGACGCACTTAATTATAAATTTTTCACTATTGAAGAGTAACTCGACGAGTTGGGAGCCCCAAAATCGTCGAATAGAAACCAGAATCGATACGGGATTTTAAGTCACCTACTCGACGAGTTGAGTGCCTCAACTCGACGAGTAGGACTGCCAGAGTGAAACCCTAATTTCAGGGTTTTGCACCCTATTTAAGCATCTTAATCCCCTTATGTCAGCCTTATTTACAGCCTCCTAGTCCCAAAGCCCTAGCCACAAAACCCTAGAGTCTTGTGTGAGCTTGTGAGACATTTTTGAGAGAAAACTTGTGCTTTTGAAGCTTATAGAAGAAGAGGAAGCTAGAGGATTCAAGACGAAGAGAGTAGATCCAGAAACTACACTACATTTGCAGCATTTTCAGGTAAGCAAGTCTAAAACTTGCTTAATGATTTCTTAGATCTCTTCATTTCACTTTTATGGGGTTTTGGTTCAAAAATGTTAGCTTTTGGGAAAGGGACGACCCAAGTGGGTATCCTGCTAGATCTAGGACCTTGAAGGGCTATTATGGCATAAAGGTGCAAACATTATGGCCATTAGAGCCCCCATGAAAGCTTTAAGATGTAATTTTCGCCTTTTAACCCCAAAAGGCCATTCATGGAGGTAAAGGCAGAAACTTTACGTGTTCAAGTGATGTCTAAGGCCTAGATCTCTACTTGTATGCTTTAGTTTGGAGTATGGATGACTTGTGGACCAAGATCTAAGTCCTAAAGAGTTAGGGTTTGAGCTAAACCTGTCAAATGAGGGTATTAATGGGTAAAGTTGGAAACTTTATCCTTAAAAGCATATTTTCAGTGTATATGAGAAGCAAGAAGCTTAGATCTGAAGAGTAGGGGCTTAATCTGTTAAGATGGCCCAAACAGTTTGAGGAACTCGTTGAGTCCATAGAGAAACTCGACGAGTTGAGTCGTTATGTCCTGATTCTAATTATGGTAGAACTCGACGAGTCTGAGGATGACTCGACGACTTGACTTGCTTTATCGCGACTGTGAGTAGCCAAGGAACTCGACGATTCAAGGGGATGACTCGACGAGTTGGAGCACGATTCTAGGGTTTTTGATTTATAGAACTCGGCGTATTGATGGGTCAACTCGGCTAGTTGAGTCAACCCATAACATTGAATTTGACTAGAATGTTGACTTTGACTAGGGGTAAAAAGGTCATTTTACCCTAAGAAGATTTATCAAATTTTGACTAAGTGATAATTGATAGAAGGGGAGTCGTTGGAGCAGCTATCAGAGATTCCTCACACGATATTTCACAGTTAGCTTTGCGAGGTGAGTTTTCTCCTGTAGGAACGGGTCGAAGGAATTAAGGTCGGCCCGTTTATGTATGTTAGTATGTTCCAGACTAAGGTCTGATGTCGGGCGGGGCCTGATGTAGGTTTATATGTTTTCCGGGTTTCGATCCGATGACGGGGCGGTACCCGATGAATGTTTGTATGCTTAATGTCTTTGTGATTCTTGCATGTGTTTGTATCTGTATGCTTCCGGACTACAGTCTGATGTCGAGGGGATTCCCGAGGAATGTCAGTGTGTTGTCTGGATCTCGGCCCGATTTCGGGCGGGACCCGAGGAATGTCTATATGTCTGTGATAGGATGACCATGCTTATTTTTATGTGTATTAGTAGATATGCTCATACGTATGCCGAGCTTTGCTTGATGCCAGACGGGGCCTAATGCCGGACAAGGCCGATGTCGGGAAATGCTCGATGTAGCAGGGCGGGGCCCAATGTATGTTATATGTGTTTATGTGTATGGTATGTGGTAGTTTTGGAAGACTCACTAAGCTTCGTGCTTATAGTTTTCAATTTTAGTTTCAGGTACTTCCGCTAGTAAAGGGAAGAGCTCGGGATGACTGTATTACATACACCACAACTTTTAGCCTAGAGGATTTACTGTGATATTTGGATATATGATGTTGATACAGTACTTGACATGATGTTTTGAGATATTTTTAGTTATGATTTTACGAGATGATTTGTATTACTATAGTTTTATTTACAAATTAAAACGAAAATTTTGAACCGTATTTTTGGGATGTTTCAAGTTGGTATCAGAGCCATGGTTTGAGGGATTCAGGCACACTCTCGGGTGTGTCTAAACTCAAACTGAGGACTTGGTATGAAAAATTTTCAGAAGAAAATTGTTTTTAAAATTTTGAATAGAGAAATGAATTTTGAAAAGAGAAAAGGGTATGGTGCATGTAAACAGATGAGCTCAAGTAAATACTCCCAAATTACTCATACGAGTTTATGTTATGATATGTTTATAAAAATTGCATCCTAGACTAGGGCTAAGTATCTAGGAATGATGCCTTGTATGCCTGTTATATGTGTATGAGAACCGCATGCTAGTTTAGGGTTAAGGATCTAGGAAGGATGCCTTATGTGCCTACTCTATGAGCTTGTTGAACTGTATGCTAGTACTGATTAGTCAGTAATATGATGGCCTGAGTAGGATATGCTTGATTATGTTTACTCAATGCTCGAATGTTGCTTGCTTTGTGCTTTTAGGAGTTCTAGTTATCTTTAACTAACTAGTAAACAAATATCTTAAGTTACATATTATGAGGACTAAATAATTTCAGAAGGTTAGGTTTAGCTCTATTTCGCAGCTCTCGTTTGAGTCTAACCGTTGTAGGGTAGGACCTCTCATTCGAAGAATTATCTGGTTTTAGTGATATGTAATGGTATTCGAGAGCTAGTTAGGGGGAGATAACAGGGACTTCTTATGCAGCTGATGGCTGAGAGTGGATTGGTGGTTACCCTAGTTCAAGCCTAGGATTAGAGTAGCATGCGAAGCAGTAGTAGAAAAAGGGACTTGGTGAAGTCAAAGCAGTTCTTGAGGAAAGTACGGATAGATTTGGAAAGTAGTATGGGCCCATACTACTGAAAGCAGAGGATCTGTACTCGAATCAAGGAAGGCTGAGATGAATCCAGGGAACTTGTAGTGTGTAGGATCCCTCTATGTATGATGAGTATCCTGATGTTGTTATGATGTATTTTAAGTATGGTGACACTACACACTAGACCAATTGGCACTTCAGGTGCTGGTGAGGGATTAGGATCGGGCTCTGGATTCGAGCAGTTAGACGAGCAAACAAGAGAGTTCATATCATCCGAGATCACGTGCGGCATTTTATACTAGACTCTTGTGATCTTCAGTACGATCAAGGAGGGTATCTTGGAGCTTTTAGATGAGAGACTAAGTGCATTCCGCACCGAGGTGGCGGCCATGATGGGGTCGCGCACGCTGACGTTTAGGGAGTTTAGAGCTTGTGGAGCTCCCGACTATCATGGGGCTCGGGACCCCATTGCTAGCAGCAAATGGTTGGCAGATGTCGCCTACGCCTTTCACACTAGTAGATGTCCCGAAGGGGGAAAGGTTCGACTTGCTTCCTGAATCCTAAAGGACAGAGCATGAGATTCGTGGGAGGAGGTTGGGAGAGCTATTGGAGATGATGCCGCTATTGATGCGATGACTTGGAGTGATTTCTTGACTAGGTTCAGGGCCGAGTTTGCACCTGTGATTGAGGTGAAACAGCTTGCGAGGGAGTTCCAGGACCTCCAGCAGACTACGGAGACGATGGCCAAGATCACCGCTATGTTCAGGGAGAGGGCCCTTCTCATTCCGCAGTATGTGGCAGACGAGGATATGAAAAAGGCCCGATATCAGGAGATGCTGCGGAGTGATATCCGCCAGTTTGTGAGCCGATCCAGCTGCAAGACGCTGGAGGATATGATTTCTAGGGCTCGTGAGAGGGAGCTTGATATGGAGATGGAAAGGAAGAAGAAATCAGATGGGGTTCAGACAGTTAGTTCGGGTAAAAAGCCCAAGGTATCAGATCACATATCGAGGAGCCAGCAGGGCCACAGCAAGTGTGGCGAGTGCAGAAAGATGCACGAGGGGGCGTGCAGGGCTAGGAGTTCGGGCTACTTCAAGTGCGGTCGGACTGGTCATATGAGCAGGGATTGTACTGCTACCACCACCACCACAACCGTTTTAGATCTGATTTGATTTCAATGCAATCAGAGGGGCCATAAGAGGGCCCAGTGTACGGGCTTAGCAGCAGCATGACAGGTGGCAGAACCTACTCCTGCTATGTTGAGGATTATAGATGGCTGTCAGGGCCGGGTAGAGGCGCCTACAGGTAGGAGCAGGGCTTTTCAGCTTACTGCAGAGGAGGCATGTGCAACTCCTGATGTTCTTGGAGTTGACTGGATAGTTCTTGCATTTCCAATGGAGATAGACGATAAGGTGATAATGCCATTGGTGCTACACCCGAGATTAGGTCGATTCGGAATTCAACTTGTCTGACTAGAGGTATTCCAGGAAATACGTTCGGGTAATTGCACACCTGCAGTATGCCTTCAATTTCCTTACCCTTGTCTTGCATATCGACAATGTGGGCCAAGAAAGTGAAGCATCTCTTCTTTAAATGCTTTCTTTCCTTCATGCAAGAGATGATTCTTAGATTCTTCCCATGCTTATGTTTTTAAATCACATGAGTCTTGTTGTTGGGTAACGTAGTCGGATGACTTCTTTGTAACATCAGATCTCTACTCGATGAAGTGATAAGCAATTCATTCTGATGATCACATCGAAATATTCAATGGTCTTAGGCATTAGGTTGATGTGAGAGACGGGGTTATTCAAGGCCTTTATACAAAACTTAGAGGTGTGAACTCCTAAGTTATAGAAGCTGCAGGCCATACCATTTCCGACATGGTGGAAATTGGACATAGTATAGTAGGGTAAAGTTCCAGAGTAGGTTTTTGATTGAGTAGGATCGTTTATGATTATAATATACATAACCATAGGTTTTGGATTGGGTTTGTGGTGCTTGAAGTTCCATTTTGACTTACCATGGAACTTCCTTTTTGCACTCCCAATCTGGTTCTTTTGGTTTGTGGGGTTATGGAACCCTGAAAATTGAGTTGCTCAGCCAATTGTTATGCTAATTGCTTAGCACTATCAAAGGTAGTGGGTCTGGATGTGGTAACAAGACCTTTGAACTGTTAAAGTTGTTCCCAAGATGTACCTTTCTGTATTTTTGTATTCCGGGTTCACCATTCCTTGGTAACGGTTTGTGAGGTTGTTAAATCATGAAGTATAGGAAGTCAAATCTGATCTTTTCATGGTGAGGTTCTAAATTATAGAGAAAAAATTGAAATCCTACCGATTTCAAATGATAAAGAGATAAGTTTGGAGACTACTGAATGATTGATTTTGAGTTATGGGTTTCTCTGCTACGGAGTAGCAGAGCTATTAGTTATTTGTTCTTCTTTAGGTTTAGGCAAACTAGGAAAATCTGAACGTTATCCTAGATTTTTAAGTATTTTTTTTAAATGTATATGTTGTTTTGGGGGGTTGATACAGGGTTTCTAAGGTACTAAGTTTCTGCAGCGAATCTTGAGAACATCCTTTAGGGGTCGTTTGTTTCGTTTGATTCCTAAGGAATTGAAAGGAATTGTAAACTAAAATCCAATACAAAATGTGTTTGGTTTACAAAAGGAATGGAATATGATTTCCATAATTACTTTATAATTCTCTATACGAAAGATTTCCAATTCATTCCCCATGCATTAAGAATCTACATTCAATTGCTTAATTTATTATATTTTTTCGGATTGCACAGTTATCTTCCCATGTAAAGTTTTGGTAACAAATATCATCTACGTATTTTATATTTATTATATAAAAAATGACTTGTTGCTTTATATGATTATATATAATAATTTTATTTCAGTTTAAAAAAAATTATTATTTAATTGTGCTCAACAAAATGTTAATTATTTTTTCAATTTATATTTTATAGAATATTTTAATAAAAGATGTTGTAATTAAATAAAACTTTGTCTTGTTTATTAAAAAATATAAAGGGTATTTTTGTCATATTATAAAATTTATTTTTTAATTTCTTTGTAAAATCAGCAAACTAATTAAATAACAGATTTCATTCCTTATCCTCCAAACGCATTTCAACTTCTAGTAAATCAAGATTCTAATTCCTTTGGATTCCAATTCTTTGGACAAATTCAATTCCTTCAAAAAACATTCTGCGAAACAAACGCCCCCTAAATCTCTAAAACATTCAACCATTGTAGTCTGTCAAACTCCTTGATCAAGGTTTATTAATCACCGGCCTCACATAAATAACATAGGTGTACGTTTCAGTTTTATTTATGGTATGGCTTATGTATGTTACTAACCTTAATTGAGGCATTTGACCTAAAGGGTTGAGTTTGTAGCGTTAGATGGAGGCATGTTAGAATTTTATTAAATGTTCTCATCGTGGGTCAGAGTATATATAACTCTTATATATTATTGTTGGTGGGGTTTGCAGTATTATTAATTTTTTTTGTACTCCACGACTACCAAGTATAGACGAGGGCCAAACAGGAAACACCGGAGGGGAGGACCATTTTAGCAATTAAGTCGTCTGAAATCCAATAACCCTATGCGTCCCTTCAAACCAGATTCCCCATACCGCAAGTAGCCAAGAAATAGTGTAATTAATATTAATAATGATTTTATTAGAAACTAGTTGCTATAGTTATATTCCTCTTTCGAGGATACGAGTTCTCTATAGCCAACTTAGCTTTGATACCAATATGTCACACCCCCGGCCGAGGCGGCAGAACACGTCGGGCTGTGCGACTAAGTTCTTGGATCATGGGAAAATTGAATACATAGCATAAGTACAATGATTTGTGCATATGTGTGTGTCTATATATATATATATATATATATATATATATATATATATATATATATATATATATATATATATTACATCATATCTTAATACTTTTAGCTATAATTATGCTTATTATAGAACAAAAGGTAATTATTATGTTTAATATATGTTATGTAGCATAAAAGACATGCTCGGAAGCAACATGGAAGCTGGAAGCAGGAAAATGTGACCTTATAGAAGAAGAAGACACAAGAAAGATGTTGTTGGACAGCTTGAACCCTCGTCGGTATTTTGACCATATCTCCTGACTCGTAACACCGATTAAGGTGATTCAAAATGATATGAAAACTAGACACAATTTCGGATGACTTTTGTTTTTTGAGAAAAGTCGGATTTCCAACCACCACGACGTGGTGAATGGAATCTTCTCGATTCTTGACACTGGCTTGAAGAACACGGGATAAACACGAGGACCACGACGTGGTTCCATTACCATATCGTGGTGGCCATATTTTAAGCAAGTATATGTATCCGAACATAGGTTCAAATTGAGGGACTGGGAGGTGACTTTTTGGAGAAGTATTACGACAAATAACCTTTAGAAAACCATTAGAAGAGGAGGAAACGATTGGAGCTCAAGATTTGAAGAGATCTAGACGAAAAAATCAATTCATTCGGTTTGATCATGTTTAGATTTATCTCTATTGAGTTTTTGTGTTTGATTTCTACCATGAGTAGCTGAATTTAGCTACTCCTGTCTAGCTAGATAAAGCTTCAACTTATGGGTTAGTTTAATTAATTATGGATTTGACTTGTTGGTATTGTGCTTGTGTTTGATTGTTAATACCTAGCATGCTAAAATTTGGTTCTTTAATTGCTTGAATTCATGTTCTGTGTAGCTTAGTGATTATTAAATTACATGAACTTGGCACCTAGTTATTTAGTGAATATTGAATTGCTAGAGCTATGATCGATCCAATCTTAGATAAGTGATTGAAGTAATTAAATTTAGTTGTGCTGGAGAACATGAGTTATGACCATAATTATGTTTGCATAATAAATCTTACATAGCCTATTCATAATCGATAACTGATTTTGTGTTTGATTGTGTGTGACCATGCATAGTTTTACATGAATTAGTTAAATATTAGTAAATTTGGACTTAAATTACTAATAATATAATATTAGGTAACCAACTTTGATAATCCATAATTGTTAGTTAACCATAAAGAAGAAGTGGATTCAAACTAAATGGGAGTGTTTTTAGTAATTGATTGAACATTTGTTAAGTAATTAAGTTTGTTTGAACTTACAAAATCAGATAAAAACCTTTTAAATTATTGTTTAATTTTAGATTAATTTAGAGTAATTATTTTAGTTAATTAAATTTGTTCCCTGTGTTCGACCCCAACTTACTTTACTACACTACAATCCGACTAGGTACACTGCCTAGGTGCATATTAGTTATTTAAGTCAGTTAGGTTATAAATTTAAAACTAGTAGGTACTTTTGTGCACATCATACAACAATAAACAAAATATCATTCATGTTCCATCTTGATATTTGTGTAACATCCCAAAATTTACGACCAAAAATTTCATTTTTAATTTAGTAAATCATAAAACAGATTATGGAAAACATCATTAAGTTATCTCGTATCATAAAAACCCATATGTCACATGTCTCAAAACAAGTCATAATAATGTCATAGTACAAATCCGAAGAACATCATAGTGCGGAAATCCTGGTGTGATGCGCTGCAGTCATGCCGGTTCCTTTCCCTTCGAAGAGGAAGTACCTGAAACAAAAATTGTAAACCGTAAGCACAAAGCTTAGTCAGTTCCCCTATCATACCACATACCATATAATCACATAATGACTAGCATATATGGCTGTTGGCCTCTCATTCGGTCTCTTTCAACCGGTAACTGCCTAGCTTATCTGGGTGCTGGCATCCCCTTCGGTCTCTTTCAATCGGTAGCTACCTAGCATATCTGGGTGCTAGCCTCCCCTTCGGTCTCTTTCAACCGATAACCAGGGACTATTTCACCCCCTACTACTACCACATAATACCCTAGCATATACACATAAATCATATACTACCTAGCATATATGGGTGTTGGGCAGTATATGATTTATGTGTATATGCTAGGGTATGGGGAAGGACCAAGGCTTGATAAAGCTTGCAACTTTAAGCCTCATATGCTCATGAGTGTCTAGATCTGAAACCAAAACCTCCAGATACACTTAAAACTCGAGAATGACTTCAATATGGCCCAAAAATAATATAATACAACCCTAAATGATGATCTAAGCAAAGGAAAGACAAGGTATCAACTTTATACCTCAAATAAGTCAGAAATGCAGCTCAACTTCCGGATCTACTGGCTCCCTCTTGAATGCTCAAGCTTCTCCTTCCTTCTTAAGCTTCAAAATCACCAAGAACACACAACAATGGCTCAAAAACACTAAAAGGTGGATTAGGGTTTTGTGGCTAGGGTTTGGGGTGATGGAGGCTACAAATGAGGCCACCCTTTGGAGGTTAAGGTGCTTAAATAGGGTGCAAACCCTGAAAATTAGGGTTTCACTCTGGCAGCCCTACTCTTTAAGTTGAGGCTCTCAACTCTTCGACTAGACTTCAAGTCCTGCGTCTAAAATTCATTCCTACTCGACAAGTTTAGGGCTTCCAACTTGTCAAGTCCCTTTGCAAAAATGACAAGTTTGATTTTAAATACATACCAAGATCCGGGTGTTACAAATCTCCCCCACATATTTTAGACTTCGTTCTCGAAGTCTGTTGCTTCTAGGAAAAGCTCTGGGTAGTGCTCCCTCATCTCGTCCTCCGGTTCCCAAGTCCATTCTGATCCCTTGCGGTGTTGCCATTGCACCTTCACTATCTCGACCCTCTATTTCCTCATATCCTTCGTCTTCCTGTCAAGGATGACTACTGGTTGCTCGATGTAGTTCAAGCTGTCATCCACCTGAATATCCTCTAGAGGCACCACTACAGAGTCATTTACTAAGCACTTCCATAGATGAGAGACATGAAAGGTGTTGTGGATCTAACTAAGTTTGGCTGGTAGATCCAACCTATACGTCACCTTTCCCACCCGGGCTACAACTCTGATATGACCAATGTATCTGGGGCCCAGATTGCCCCGCTTCCTGAACCAAATGACACCTCTCCAAGGTGCTACCTTCAGGAGGACCATATCTCATACCTAAAACTCCAAGTCTGATCGTCGTCTATCGGCGTAGCTCTTCTGCCGACTTTGAGCCGTCTGGAGTCTACTCCGGACCTACTAGATCCTCTCTGTTGTCTTGAGTACCACTTCGGTACTCCCCATGACCCTCTGTCCAACCTCACCCCAGCATATTGGGGTTCTGCACTTCCTCCCATATAAAATCTCGAAGGGAGGACGTTCGATGCTAGCGTGGTAGCTATTATTGTAGGAAAACTCTGCCAAGGGAAGGTAGGTATCCCAGCTACCACCAAAGTCTAAGACACAAGCTCTTAGCATATCCTCCAAAGTTTGGATGGTCCGCTCGGTCTGACCATCCGTCTGCATGTGAAAAGTCGTGCTAAAGTGCAGCCGAGTACCCAACTCATCGTGAAACTTCTACCAAAATCTGGAAGTGAACCGTACATCTCAATCAAAAATCATGGAGACTAGCACTCCGTGTCGAGCTACTACCTTCCTGATGTAGATGTCGGCCATCAGCTTGGCCGAAATACTCTCCTGGATCGGAATGAAGTAAACACTCTTGGTCAACCGATACATGAAGTAAACACCACTGGAATACTCTGCATCACCTTCTTTTCCTTCTTAGCATCAATCACGAATGCTAAATATGATGTACATCCCTTGGTCAAACACTTTCTGCCTTTCATTAGAGAAATGATTCCAGAATTCACTCGCCGTTTGTCCCCATACACCATAAATGAATCTTTTCCAAGCGGGTTTACTTTAACTATCTTCTTCTTGCATAAAAATTCGGCATCATTGGCGCTAAGCCAATCCATTCCCAGAACGATGTCGAAACCATTTAGATCGATGGGCAATAATTCCTCGTGAAACTTATTCCCATTAAGGTCGATTAAGATGTCTTTCATACGATGGCTAACAGGTACAAACTTGCCACTAGCTACTTCGACTAATAAAGCATTATCTAGTCTATCAATAGGCAAAGCTAGCTTTCTACCAAACTCGTGCGAAATAAAGGAGTAGTTGGCTCCAGAATCAAAAAAAATTTGAGCAGGTAATTCGTTTACGAGAAAGGTACCTGAAGCGACATCAGCTTCATCTTTCGCGGCCTCAAGTGTCATCTGGAAGGCTCTCGCCTTCGGCTTTGGTGGAATGTTGGGTCTATCTGCCTCCTTCTTCTTCGGACAGTCTTTCAAAATGTGCCCCTCTTCATTACAACCAAAACACATCCTTTTGTTGTTCGGACATTCATTGGCAAAATGTCCAACCTTTCCACACTTGTAGCAGGTCACATCCTCGCTACATTTCCCAAAGTGCTTTTTCTTACACTTATCACACCACTTATCACATCCTCGCTACATTTCCTCCTTTATAGCCTCGTGTTGGGCCTCCCGGATCTTCTCCAGAAGGGGAGTCACTATTGTCGTCCTCACACAGATGTCTCTAATTGGGGTTGCAAATTCCTTGTGGCTAAGCACATCGGCCACTAAATTGGCCTTCCCCGAGTGGTAAAAGATCTCACAGTCGTAATCCTTCACCATGTCTAACCACCAGTGCTGCCTCATGTTTAGATTCGGTTGATCCATGAGGTACCTCAAGCTCTTGTGGTCCGTGTAAATGGTGCAATGGACCCCATAGAGGTAGTGTCTCCAAATCTTGAGGGCGAGAACAACCGCCTCCTACTCCAAGTCGTGCGTCAGGTAGTTCGCTTCGTGAGGCTCCAGCTGCCTCCAGTCGGCAACAGACCATAGATCTGAACAAGTAATATCATATATGGCAACATATAACATTTAGCACATAAAAGCATTTTAGGCAACTCTCCTAAAATAAACTAGTGCTCGTGTCTAAAACACAACAGACACACATCTCAAAATTCCACTTAGCATTCTAAGTTTAAGTCTAGAAATCCTACAAATTCCTAGTTCGCTTAAACTAATGCTCTGATACCAACTGTGACATCCCCAAAATCTCAGCCAGAAAAGACCGATTTTCATTTATGCTTTTAAAATATTTTCAGAGTAAATCCTTTTGATTTGAAAGAGTTGTGGAATTTGTTCCCAAAAACAAAACATGATAAAACAATGTTTACCGAAGCATTTCATAAAAGAAATGTATTTTCATTATAATCAAAACTCGGGGTGTCATGTTCCGATACAGACCAATAAGCATAAACGAATACATTACAAGTCATTCAACAAATATAAACATATGCAGACTTGTAAACAAAACAACTTGATGGTTCATCCATCTCATGCCCTTGCGCCACTTCCTATAATACAATTAAAACTGAGTGGGTCAGGCTTGGGAGCCTGGTGAGCATATAGGGTTTTCAACCCACAATAAATAATCATATTTAATTTTCACCAACCAACAATAACCCAATTACCCATTCCCGTTATTCTCACTTTAATGTCCCTAAGACAACTAACATAAGGGACCTAGTCTAAGAATATTTCATCGGGGCGACAACACATGCTTCGGCGGTACCTCAGCAATATAAGTCAAATAAGGCAACCATGAGGGGGATGGAGTGCAGCGAATGAACACCCAAGTTCATTAACACCTACAGGTGGCGAACCTGCTAATGTTTCCACAAGACTATCTAGAAAAGTATGTGGTGGTCATCTAAACTCCGCTAGATGACTAAATCAAACAACAACGAGGCCTCTCATCTGTTTATTACACACCAACTATCTACCCATGTTCTACCCAACATATTAGTAGATAAAAATTATACAATTTGTATACATAGTTTAAAAACCTGTATAGCATGCTTTAATCAACACATATTTCACATAACAGATGAGGCACACACACACATAACACATATCTCATAGAGAATAAATCATATCTATGAGTTAGAAGAAAGTGAATACACATTCACACACATAACCACAAAATTATACACATAATACGTATTCCGTATAAAATACTTCATAATTATGCGATAGAAGAAAGTAACTACACACTCACACCTATAAACAACAATATACATAATACACTCGAACCATACATGTATTATTATCGTGTTTATGAAAGGTAGTATACACTCACTTGATCAGAAGATGATCGGACAGCACTACGACTTGCAGAAGTAGTAATCCTCAGCAGATCTGGAAGATCTCTTCAAAAATCGAACTTCTCGCGGGCAGAGCTTCGGCTCGGAAACCGCACTTCTCGGGATCTTCGGTATCTCGGGACTTGCCTCGGGGCTCGGGAACAATACCGGGGATTTGGGATATTTCTGGCACGCAAAACGATGCAAAACGGGAGAGAGAAGAGAGGAAATTGGCAATTGGGTCGGCTGACCTCGCATCCTATTTATAGAAGGCTGGAGCCTCGGAGTACGCGGGGCGTACAGGGCTCCGAAGTCGTCATGGCATGCGTCATCCGAAGTGTCGACACTCTTCGAAGTACGTGGGGCGTACTTGTGTACGCGGGGCGTACCTCAGATCAGGCTGCTGACTCGCCTTCGGATAATGCCGGAATTTCCAATTAAAAATAAATACAAATTATTTAATAAACTTCGGAAATTCATATCTTCTTCATACGAACTCCGTTTTCGACGTTCTTTATATCCACGGAAAGGTGAGACTACGCTCTACAACTTTCGTTTAGACTTTGTCGGCTAATTTTGAATTTATTTTTATTATTTATTTTTAATAGGCCGTGACAGAAAAACTTCGTTATAAATTCATAACTTCTTCGTTTGACGTCCGTTCTCGCCTAACTTTTTATCGCTTCGATACCAACAATGAGATCTTCGATTCTCATTTAGATTGCTTCGGCAAAAAACCCCTCGATCTCAAATCGAGTAAAACAGGCTGCATACCGCTAAGCCGAAACTTCGATAAATCATAACTTCCTCATACGAAGTCAGATTTGGGCGTTCTATATATATTTGGAAACCTCGTTTCAACTACTACAACATAAATCAAAGATATTAAGCTTATTTTACACTTAAATTTTGACGCTTATTTTTATTCTTAATTAATCAAACCACATAATTAAGCAATTAAGCACAAAATACATAATACTCAAATAATACAATCTTATTATTTCAAAACGGGTTACAAAAGTTAACCTAGACCATTACATTGCTAAAAATGGCAAGCCCGGAAACACAGGCGTTACACAACTCCTCTGGAAATACGTTCGGGTACTCTCGCACCACTGGCACATCACTCACGGTCACCTTACCCGCCTCTCGGGTATCCATAACGTAGACGACATAACCTATGCAACCCTGTTGAAGGTAGCACCTAGCCCTCGCTGTTGAGCACAAAGCTGGTCTACGTTGTGGCCTCTCGCCCTTAATCACCAAGTCTCCCCCACTTGGGGTCCTGACACGTACCAACTGTTGCGCACAGTCGATCACCGACCCATTAGGGCTCAGCCAATCCATGCCGATGATGACCTTCTTCCCATACAATGGAATGGGAACCAAATCCACAAGGTAACGCTCGTCGTACATCCTCAAAACACAATCCCTATAGACCTCCGATCCCGGACAGATCGGTCGTCAGTAATCTTGACCTGTAAAGGACAATCCAACACGCCTGACGACTCAGAATACCTCTTGCTAAGCGCAAGAGAGAAAATTATTGGGTAGCCCTCAAGTCAAATAACACCTATACTAGGATGTCGTTCGCAAGGAACGATCCCGTCACCACATTCGGTGTGGAATGCGCCTCCTCGGTGGTCAGCTGGAAGGCTCGGCTCCTCACCAGTGGAGCCTCTGTCTTGACCTGTCGGCCATCCATGATCCGTGGGGTCGCTAGAGTTGGCGCCACCACTGGCACTGCTGATGTCAGTCTCGGGCAATTGTCCTTTTTATGGCTCTTCTAATTGCAATGGAAGCAAATCATGTATGATTTCTGGAGGGTGCGGGTAATGGCAGTACAATCCCTGCCAAAGTGTCCGAGCTTGCCGCACTTATAGCAGCCCGATCCCCCTAATATGCACACTCCCTCATGCGCCTTGCCGCATTTCCCACAGCGGCCTCGGCCATGCTGGCCGTTCGACCTAGAGTCGAATCCCTTGGTTTTCTTCCCAGAAACCCTAGTAACCTGCCTAGCCTCCGCCTTCCTCTTCCAGAGGTGCTCTATGTCAATCTCCCTCTCCCTCGCCCTGGATATCATATCATCCAAGGTTGGGCATGTCGAGTATCTGACATGTTTCCGGATGTCATCCCTCAACAGGTTGTGGTACTGGTCTTCCTCATCTCCTCATCCCCTGTATACCGAGGCACTACTAAGGCCCTCTCCCTGAACTTGGTGGTAATCTCCGCCACCGACTCCATCGTCTGCCTCATATCCATAAACTCCCTGGCCCGGTGCAGAAGCTCCACAGTCGGTGCAAACTCAACCCTAAACATGGTCATAATGTCCGACCAGGTCATAGCCTCAACGACTGGGGCTCCCAACGTATCGTTGACTGCCTCCCACCAGTCTCTAGCTATGTCCCTCAAACATCACTTCGAAATGCCCTGAGGCGATCCTCCATCAGCTCAATGATCCCTTCCTTGATCGACCTGAAATCACCGGGTTCGCCTCAAGGATGCCTCTCGTAATCTCAGATGCGATGAACTCGCGTAGTCCATCATCAACCGGCTAGGAGCCTGCACCCGAACCTGAACCTGAACCTGACCCAGAACCTGAACCTCCTGCTTCGTGACGTGTCACCACCATTCTAAAACAAAACACATAATCATCAGGGTCATACATAATCTTGAGAGGTCACACACACTCTACAAGTTCCCTAGTTCTATCTCAGCCCTCCTTAACTCGAGTACAGATCCTCTGCTTTCAGTAGTACGGGCCCATACTACCTTACACATTTATCCGTACTTTCCTTAATATTTTCCTTGACTTCACCAAGTCCCTTTCACTACTACTGCTTACTGCACTAATCCCATCCTAGGCTTACTCTAGGGTAATCTCCGACCCACTCTCTGCCATCAGCTGCATAAGAAATCCCTACTACCTTTACCTAACTAGCTCATGAATACCATTACATATCACTAACACTAGATCATTCTTCGAATGAGAGGTCCTACCCTACAACGGTTGGACTCAGACAAGAGCTGCGAAATAGGGCTAGACCTAACCTTCTAAAATTATTTAGTCCTCACAATATGTAAGGTAATGTATTCATTTACTAGTTAATTAAAGATAACTAGAACTCCTAAAAGCACAAAGCACGCAACATTCAGGCATTGAGTAACTATCACACCCCAAAACCAAGAACGGCGGAAACGTTCTGGGGCGGAGGACGTCATGTACAGTATCACAACAATGAAAAGTAGTAAACAAGCAACAACATCATCCATTGCATTAATAATATAATTATTATACAAGTATGTTCTGTCAAATTTTGATAAACACTAAAGCATAAATCAAAATGAAAGATGCGTCTTGAACAAGCTCCATCTTCTCTAAACCTTGCATCGATACCTGTCTATGTTTGACCTGAGGATATAAGTTATTTTGAAAGAGAGTATCAGCTTTGAAGCTGGTGAGATCATAAGTATTTTAGTGTCTTAATGTATATGTAAGAAATTGTTTGTATATGAACTGTAAGTATGGAAAAATGTATATGAACTGTAAGTGTAAAAATGTTTGTAAAACAACTGTAAATGTTTGAAAAACGCTAGAAATCCCTATGATTCCTACTATTATATAAGGGTGTCTTCTACCAAGACCTAACTGTTCTTAATGTAGTCTTCTACCAAGACTTAACTGTTCTCAATGTTCGTTTCTTGTAAAAGTGTGTAATTTTCCCAAGTGTAACTATCGTTAACAAAATATAGTTTGTACATTTAGTGTTTAAGTGAAATGATCACTAAATATATGTAAAGGGGAAATTAATGTAGTACTGTAGTGTTGTATTATAGGAACTACTGCTGTACTAACTACCTTAAACCAGATTTATATTAAGGTATCATGTGATTAATTGTACCATACTATCGACTAATATTAACGACAAGGGTATGGTCGTAATAATAGAAGTGACGTTTGGCACCCGCAGACCTGCAGGTCCGGCTGTAGCTAGCAGCAAGGTGTAGGATAGTCAATCCAGTATAGATCTATATGCAAACTCACGCTCTCCCTCCAAGAGAATTATGGCTACAACTCGGGCCATGACATTTAAGGCATGCTCCGATACAGTGGATCACAATTTGTTAACGTATTCATGTATATGTAATGTATCGTTACTCGTTCTAGTATCGTTGCATATGTTCTCTTTCTAGTATAGTTGTATATGTTCTTCTCCTAGTATAGTTGTATATGTTCTCCTTCTAGTATAGTTGTATATGTACTCATAGTAATGTAATATATATGTAATGTGCTGAAATGTTCTACGTGTGCTAGATGTAGTTTGTGTTCTCTCTCTATCTACCAAGTATAGTTATGTACTGTAATGTTCTAGAAAGTATTGACTCATGATTGAACTGACTCATTGTATGATATCGCGTTCTAGTAATGGTTCTAGTATCTTCCTAAACTACCCATATGGTAGTTTACTAGTAATCTAACTGGTACGTATGGACATGGATGTATACCGTTGCTACCCAAGGGCATACGATGAACTAGAAGGGCCTTTATGACTATATATGTACACATGATATATAACTAATATTTAAACGGGCTTCAGACAAGTACCCGATATCCCACCAGACCACATCCAAATCAAGGAAAAGGAAACAGGGTGGATAGCCTTCCTAAGTCTTTTAAACATTTCTTATATAACTATACAATAGAGGCATGCAATTTATAATATAAAAGCATAAAATAAGTTTTGTAAAACCTTTGAACATAATTGTTATCTAAGAAAAGATCGGCATGATGTCAATCTATAAAACGGTTTGAAGGCATGGGTTTGATAAAACAGTTTAGTATAAAGAAACCTTTGTTTTAAAACACAATTGTAAATAAGTTTGAAATGTGACTTATAGAGTAAAATGAACAGTTTAATAAGAAGATTTAAACATATAAAATGTTTAAGAAAACATTTGATGGAAACTGTTTCGTAAAACGGCTAATGAGTAGCCAATCATTTGAATGCTGGTTATTAATCACATGTGATTGATATAATAATTAGCATAATTCTACTTGTACCCCCCCCCCCCCCCATAAAACATTTAAAATTAGTTAAAACATTGATTAAGGGGTATGAACTCACATGTGGTGAGTGGATTGGATTGAAGTGTCCGGTACGGTGCTAGGTGACAAATGAAGACTTGTACACACGCACGAGCCTAGTTATCATATAATGAACATATATATATATATATATATATATATATATATATATATATATATATATATATATATATATATATATAACTAATTAGCCAAATTATAACTAATACAATAAGTTGGGACACTCTAGAACATGAAAACACTTTGTTTCAAGTGTTAAAAATCACAAGGATTGCATCCAAGTGTTAGTAGGGCAAAACTAGTGTGTTTGGAGTTCAAGGGTAAACTCCTTTGGAGTTTACGGTTTTGATGGCCATGACTCCAAGAGTTTACGGCAGTAAACTCTAGAGTTTACAGTCGTAAACTCTAGTCCTATTGACTAGGTGTTGTTTTGTGGTTTAGCAAGCCTTTTGAAGCAATTCTACTAAGTGGTTTGGCCTTTGGAATGGACTAGGGCAACAAAACACCCCCTTTGAGGAGTTTACGGCCTCATGGAATTTTTCTATGGGTTTACTACCGTAAACCCTCATGGAGAAGGGTATTGCCATGTTTTCAAGTCCTTAACACAATTTGGTAAGTGTATGTGCTAGTTTCTAAGCTTAAGGAAGGAAAATGACCAACTTAAACATACATTAGGGTGTTTACGGTTTTGGGAGATCCCCAAACCGTAAACACCTATAAGTGATGGTATTTGATGTTTTTCAAGGCTTAAACACAATAAGGAAGGGTTTGAACATGTCAAGAATGGTTCATACCTCAACTAGGACTTAGATTTGGGGCTTAGGCACACTTTTGTGCCATTTATGGTGTTTACGGCCCAAGCATCTCCTTGGACCGTGAACACCTATATCCTTGTGTTCTTCACATATTTTCTTGATGTTTAATTGTAATACTAGCTCAATAATAATCAAGTATGGAAGTACTTACTATAAGGAAGCTTGATTTGAGCTAAAAGCCCAAGAACACTTAGTGTGTGTTCTTGGTGTTCTTGGTGTTTTGGAAAATCTAGACAAAACACATAAATGAATGGATGAATGGATGTACAAACACTAGATTAAGTGTTTTACTAACTTGAAATGGTTAGAACACTTACAACTTTGAAGATTTGGAATTAAATCTTGGATGATACTAGAAAGAGTTTTTGGAGTTTACTCTTTTGACTATTGGGGAGTAAACACAAATGACTAACTTTTTGGGGAGTAAACTCATACATAGGTATGAGTTCACGGTTTTGGGTGATTTCTCAACCCAAAACATAAAAGTTTGGTCGGGTGTTTCTAAGACGCAAAGTGTTTGCGGTTTTTAAAATTCAAAACCCGAGACGACACTTTCTTTCACCCGTTCGTTTAAAAATAATATTAAAATAATCAAACGAACTCATTTTTCCCAAAAACAAGTATAAGTGAACTTGACTTATAATATGAAGTGGTTGACTTTTAGGGTTTGACCGAATGGAAATTTCGAGTTGGCACAGTAACCCAAACCAAGCATATCCTAATCAGGCTATCATATCTCACTGGCTAGTAAGTATTATCATGCAGTTCAATAAATACATAAAGCAGGAACATAAGGCCTCTTCTTAGATCTTTCACCCTAATCTAGCATGCAGTTCTCATAATCATACAATAGACATATAACGCATCCTTCCTACATCCTCAACCCTAATCTAGCATGTAGTTCTCATAATCATATCATATCATAACATAACATGTATGAGTATCTTGGGGAAAACTTACTGGAGCTCGGCCGATTGCACGCATCACACACCTTGTTCTTTCTTGAAAACCTTAATTTTAAATTTTAGAAAATTTATTTTTCTTGTAAAAACTTTTCAAACCCGTGATTTAAGTTCAGACGCCCATAAATGTGTGTCTGCATCCCTCAAACCAAGGCTCTGATACCAACTTGTAACATCTCAAATTTACGACCAAAAAAATTCATTTTTAATTTAGTAAATCATAAAATAGATTATGGAAAACATCATTAAGTTATCTCATATCATAAAAACCCATATATCACATGTATCAAAACAAGTCATAATAATGTCAGGGTACAAATCCTAAGAACATCATAGTGCGGAAATCCTGGCATGATGCACTACAATCATGCCGACTCCTTTCCCTTCGAAGAGGAAGTACCTGAAACCAAAATTGTAAATCGTAAGCACAAAGCTTAGTGAGTTCCCCCATCATACCACATACAATATAATCACATAATGCCTAGCATATGTGGGTTCTGGCCTCCCATTTGGTCTCTTTCAACCGGTAACTGCCTAGCATATATAGGTGTTGGCCTCCCCTTCGGTCTCTTTCAACCGGTAGCTACCTAGCATATCTAGGTGCTAGACTCCCCTTCGGTCTCTTTCAACCGATAACCGGAGACTATTTCACCCCTACTACTACCACATAATACCCTAGCATATACACATAAATCATATACTGCCTAGCATATCTGGGTGTTGGCCTCCCCTTCGGTCTCTTTCAACCGGTAACCATGGACTATTTCACCCCTACCACTACCACATAATCACATAACATACTAGCACATAAAACATAGCAGATAGTGGCATACTAGAAAATTATCACGAAGACAATCATCCCTACTATAATCAACTACTTGTGGGCCGACATTGGTGCCTTAGACCCACTTCTACTTGAAGGTAACTCACCTTAATGTTGTGTAGTAGCTGAACTGTCCTCGACTCTATGATCAACTCCTCTCAAACTACTACACATAAAAATATCCGTTAATTACCCTTTTATACTCATAACCCTTCTAAAGGTCAACTTTGGTCAATGGTCAAAGTCAAATTCAACATCCTGGTTGACTCAACTCCGCAAGTTGTTCCACCAACTCTTCGAGTTCCATGATCCATAAACCCTGGAAATCTCGATCAACCTCGTCGAGTTCCTCTTCATATAGAGTCGGGACATTTCGCTCACAACTCGCCAAGTTCTTCCATGAACTCGTCGAGTTCCTCTTTATACAGAGTCGAGACATTTCTCTTACAACTCGTCGAGTTCTTCCTTGAACTCGTCGAGTTCTTCCTTGAACTCGTCGAGTTCTCCAATCTTCAAAATCAAAAACCATGTCCAACTCGCTAAGTCATCACCTAGACTCAACGAGTTTTCCCAGTAACAGAAAAGGTTGGGGGACCACGAGCCAACTCGTCGAGTTGCATGAACAACTCGTCGAGTCCCCCATAGTCTAAACCCATTCAGTTGTTTCTATTCGAGTTAAATGCTTCCAAACCATAGATATGGTCGCCTAGGACCAAATTAACACGTAAAGTTGCTAATTTTACGTTCATGCATGGTGTTATGAAGCTAGAAACACCAAAACCAAGATATGTAAGAGATCTAGGGCATATGGAAGGGCCAAGGCTTGATAAAGTTGGCAACTTTAAGCCTCGTATGCTCATGAGTGTCTAGATCTGAAATCAAAACCTCCAAATACACTCAAATCTCGAGAATGACTTCAATATGGCCCAAAAGTAACAAAATACAACCCTAAATGAAGATCTAAGCAAAGGAAAGCCAAGGTATCAACTTTATACCTCAAACAAGCCAGAAATGCAACTCAACTTCCGGATCTACTGGCTCCCTCTGGAATCCTCAAGCTTCTCCTTCCTTCTTAGGCTTCAAAATCACCAAGAACACACAAAATGGCTCAAAAACACTCAAAGGTGGATTAGGTATTCATGTCTAGGGTTTGGGGTGATGGAGGCTGCAAATAAGGCCACCCTTTGGAGGTTAAGGTGCATAAATAGGGTGTAAACCCTGAAAATTAGGGTTTTACTCTGGCAGCCCTACTCGTCGAGTTGAGGCTCTCAACTCTTTGAGTAGACTTCAAGTCCCGCATCCAAAATCCATTCCTACTCAACGAGTTTGGGGCCTCCAACTTGTCGAGTCCCTTTGCAAATAAGACAAATTTGATTTTAAATACATACCAGGATCCGGGCTTTACAATTTGAATACAAGGTTTTTACAAATAATAATAATAATGCATAAATAACCTTAACTGATAGGCATATGATACAACAACAAGTAGACTCGGTCACCTGTAATCTAATCTGTCTTGAATGTATGTTTAGTGATTTCCTGAGAATACATGTAGTTTTGAGGGTCAACACAAGGTTGATGAGTGTTATAGGTTTTCTACTAATAGCACTAATACTTTTAGAAAGTCTAAAAATTATTATCTTTGTATGTATACCAATATTTCACACCCCAAACCAAAATGGAGGAAATGTTCGGGGGCAGAGGACGTCATGTTCAGTATCATAACAATGCACAATAGTAAAACAAGCAACAACATTATCAATTGCATTAATAATATAGTTAATACAAGTGTGTTCTCAATGTATTTGTAAGACACCAAAAATGTAAATATCAAAATAAAATACGAGTCTTGAACATGCTCCGTCTTCTCAAAACCTGGTCTAGTGTACCTGTCTACTGGTGACCTGAGAATACAAGTTATTTTGAAAGAGTAGATCAAAATTTAAGCTAGTGAGTTCATAAGTATTTTAGTGTCAAATGTTTGCATTAGTTAGACGTAAAATTTTGTAAGTGTTTTGATGTAAATGTTTGTATACTTCCTAGAAAATCCTATATTTTCTACTAAAAATGGAAAGTAGTCTTCTACTAAGACCCGATTGTTTTGTATGTTTGTTCTTTCGTAAAAATGAATGTTTTCCCAAGTTTATGACTATCATTACTAGAAAATAGCTTACATTACCTTTTATGTGAGAATATCACTATATGAATGTAATGGGAAAAATGAAAGTATATAGCAATGTCGTATAAAGTAACTAATGAAGCACTAACTACCTTAAAACCAATTTGTTGATTAAGGTTAAAATGTGATATGGTTATAACCATACTGATTGGCGAGTATTTAACACAACGACTTGCTGGCGTCATAACTGATGTGACATTTGTCACCCCTTGGCTTGTCTTCCAGGATGTAGCTAACAGTTGGGATGTGGGATTGTCAGTCCCGTATAAATCTATACACATAATGCCCGCTCTCCCTCCAGGAGACTCTTGTTACAAAACGCGACATAACAAGTATATTGCTATGCCATGAAGTAGTGGTTTCACATTAATGTTATCTTGTTCTTGTAAAATGATGTATGTTCCTTTTTGTTCTTGTTATTGTATGTTCCTTTTTGTTCTTATTATTGTATGTTCCTGTCTGTTCTAGTTATAGTATGTTTCTTCATGTTCTAGTTATAGTAAGTTTCTTCCTGTTCTAGTTATACTATGTTTCTTCATGTTCTAGTTATAGTATGTTTGAACTGACTCATGTAAGAACTAACTCATGTAAGTACCGGTTCATGTAAGTTTCATTGTTCTAGAAATAATAAGTAGTAATCCTCTAAACTATACGTATTATAGTTTACTAGTAAGCTCTGTAATTGAATGACTAATCATGTTTGTACACCTTTGCTACCTAAAGGTATTGAACTGATTGGAAGTACTTTTATATCTACATACATATACATAATATATAACTAACATTTAAACAACATTTGGACAAACAACTGATACCCTAAGTCCACATCCAAACAAGGAAAAGGAAATAAAGCGAATTATCAGTCCTAAGCCCTTTAGACCTTATTTATATAACTATATCTATATAGACATCATTTTGACAATATATAAGTTTAAAAGGGTTTTGTAAAACATTTAAAGAGTTTTAACCATTTGAATGATTATTGATGACTTGATGTCAGTTTATAAAAAGATCTGAAACAGTTTGTTTGGTAACACAGTTTTGAAGTATAAGGAATTTCTTGGTTTGATAGTTATAAATCATTTGTGATTGATTATACAACTATATTGTTTTCTACTTGTATGCCCCCCCCCCCCAATAAAAGCAATTAAAATCATTAAAAAGTAAATTTAGGGGTATGAACTCACCTGTAGTGAGTGATTCGAATGAAAGATCGATATAGGAAGCTAAGTATGCCAAGTGAAGTCTCGAGCACAAACGGATCCTATTAAGCATATAATGACACATATATGTATACAATTAGTGTATATAACAACTAATCATGTAAGGGAAACATCTTCAAGAACTAGGAAACACACTCAATGGAGTGTTAGAACCATATATGATTTATTGAAAGTAGTTCACTGCCACACAAGAAGTGTTCATGGCCCAACCTTGATCTTATGAAGGGTTTACGGCCAAGCAAGGAGGGTTCACAGCTATACTTGCATTTATGAAGGGTTCACGGCCGTGAACTCTTTAAGATTCATGCATTTTGGTGTTTGTTTCATTGGGGATTCAAGTGCTTCTAATGGACAACAAGTAGATGAATAAGATACTCACTTACTGGAAACCTTTAAGTTGATCACGGCCCAAGAACAAGTGTGTGTTCTTGGTGTTCTTGGTGAAGAAGATGGTGATTTGAAGATCTTGAAGGAAAGTGATGAATTCATGGATGTTATCAAAAGGCTTCATGTGAATAAGAAGAATAACTAGTAAAAAGGGGAGTATCACTTACATTTTAGAAGAGAAAGGAAGGGTTTCCCTTGATGATACTTGAGAGAGTTTGAGTTATTGGTTGGAAAATGTGAGAAACTTAAGAAAAATGAAGGAAATCTATATATGTAGTGAGGGGGTCACGTCCAAACTTGGGTTCACGGCCCTGAACCTAGTTTGTGGCTGTGAACATCCTTTGTTGATGTTCTTGGCTTGAATTCATTCCATAGATCCATTACTCACACTTCTTAGCATCAAATCCAAAGTGTACAAGGCTTAAAAACTAATAGAATAACCCTTAGCAAGCCTAAAAGGTAACAGAAACAAGTCTAACTTTTGATTGATTTGCTTTACTTACAAGATAGAAATTTCGGGTTGTCACATCATCCCTCCGTTAAAGAGAATTTCGTCCTGAAATTAGAGTTTAAACAATTATAGATAAACTAACGGAAAAGATGAGGATATTTCAGTTTCATTTGATCCTCGCGTTCCTAAGTGAATTCAGGTCCTCGCTATGCATTTTAAGCGGACTTTCACTATCGGGATAGGGGTCTGATTAGTCCTAATGACTTCGTTGTCTAGGATTTCTACGGATTCTACCACAAAGTTGAGGTTATCGCTTACCTTGACCAAAGCAAGTGGGATAACAAAAGTCTTGTCGGACGACCAGTTTTCAAGTTACAGACGTGGAAAGTAGGGTGTATGTTATTGGATTCCCGAGGTAGTCGGGGTCTATAAGCTACTGCATCAACTCTAGTAAGAATCTCAAATATTCTTATGTACCTTGGATTTAGTATCCCATGCTTTCCGAAGCGTATCTAGCCCTTCCGGGTGAGACCTTCACCTGACGAGGTCACCAACCTAGAAATCCAAGGGTTTTCTCTTATAGAAGGCGTTAGATTTTCTGTCTGACCCTGGGAGCTTCACGTCGCTCCTAGATTTGTTCTCTCTTCTCGGTATTTTATCGAATGAATTCCGGACCAGCGAAGGTGCCGTCTGGAAATTGGACCTCTCCCTAGTTGCCTGTCGACTACTTTAATCCAGTGCAGAGAGTATCTGTACTTGCGACCAAAGGGAGTTTTAGAATGGAGCAACTTTAAATGCTAGCATGGTGAAGGACTCGACTAGTTGGTAGGAGGGTATTCTTATTCTACCAAAGTCTATCACATATGCTCGCCGCATAACTTCTAATGATTGAATCGTTCTCTTATTATGTATGTTGTTTTAAAGATGGTAGGCTATTCATCATGACTGGCCTAGTTCCCAAAAATTTATGAAGTGACTGCCTGAACTGGGAGATGATTCTACTATCTCAAACGGAGATAATAGATATTGGAACACCGTGCAGTCTAACTAATTTCTTGGACACATGTCCTAGTTAACTTCTCTATTTTGCTTGATTCCTTAAAATTTTAGGAAGGGTGCGGATTTGGCTAATCTGACAGCGATAACCCAAAACAGCAATCAAGTCCACCTATTGTCATAGTTAACTTGATTATGAAGCTCTTTGCAATCCGCTCCCACTTCCACTCAGGTATCTTCGGTTGTTTGTAGTAAGCCTACGGGATTTTGCTCTGAAGTTCATGATAAGACTCATACTTAGGTTATCCACCATCACCTTGTGTATACAATTCATATATAATTTATATTGACAAATTGTTCGGATGGGTGGCTCTGCCCCAAGTCCACAACTAAACAAGGAACATGAGATAGGGTGGAATCACACATCCAAAATCTTGTTGAGTCTAAATTATATACCACTCTTGCGTATACACTTAGTAGCGATTGATTAACCTAATGAGTTCTTAGTCTCTATTCTTGAACTTGGCTTGCGGTACGAGTGGTCTTTCTCGGAGATCTATTGGGTATACTACGGGTGGTTACTAACTTTTATGACTTCTTTGGTGTTTTTTGCTTCAAGTCTATTAACTATTGGATACGTTAGATTGGCGTGGTACCCCTCGCATGGGTACTTCTGAAGTTCTGAAGTGAGAGATGATATGAGGGTTTGCGTTATGGATCAGAAGAATTTCATCTGACGGTTGATTAAGGGAAGAGTTCTTTTTACACGGCACATAAATTTTTATTGTAAGGACCAAGCCAAACCATGTCGAATGATCAAGTCGGAACTTCTTGATGAATCAGATATTATGTTAATTGGAATAAGAAATGATTACTAGGACGATGAACTAACCTTGGTATGATTACTACGAACCCTACCGAAACAAATACAACTAAACGAGGGTTCTGATAATTTGAAACAATGAACTTTCATGAAATGACCCCTACTAGGTCTCCTTATAACTGTTTGGTGTACACCAGTCATGTATAATTAAGATTGGAAACACAAAAAATATTAATGCTTGTGCATATTATCATTATAATAAATATTTTTAGTTTTTTCTTGTTTGAATCTGCAAAATCAGTATTTCATTTGTCTTTTATTTATACAAAACATATGCTCATAATTATATCCATAATGAGTTTAAAATTTATCTTTCTCGGTTTTTAAATTTGTATATAAGTATTTAAATATGGATATAATTATGAACATATGTTTTGTATAAATAAAAGACATAAATGAAATACTGATTTTGCCGATTCAAACAAGAAAAAACAAAAAATATTTATTATAATAATAATATGCACAACCAATAATATTTTTTGTGTTTCTATTTTTTCTAATATTAATTAATTTATTTGTTTGATCTTTCCAGCGAAGGTGTCGTCTGGAAATTGGACCTCTAGCTAGTTGCGTGTCGACTACTTTAATCCAGTGCAGAGAGGATCTGTACTTGCGACCAAAGGGGGTTCTCGAATGGAGCAACTTTAAATGTTGGCATGGTCAAGGACTTAACTAGTTGGTAGGTGGGTATTCTTGTTCTACCAAAGTCTATCACATATGCTCGCCGCACAACTTCTAATGATTGAATCGTTCTCTTATTATGTCTGTTGTTTTAAGGATGGTAGGCTATGCATCATGACTGGCCTAGTTCCCAAAATTTTTTGAAGTGACTGCCTGAACTGGGAGATGATTCTACTATCTCAAACGGAGATAACAGATATTGGAACACCGTGCAGTCTAACTAATTTCTCGGACACATGTCCTATTTAACTTCTCTATTTTGCTTGATTCCTTAAAATTTTAGGAAGGGTGCGGATTTGGCTAATCTGACAACGATCACCCAAAACAGCAATCAAGTCCTCCTATTGTCATAGTTAACTTGATTATGAAGCTCTTTGCAATCCGCTACCACTTCCACTCAGGTATCTTCGGTTGTTTGTAGTAAACCTGCTGTAACACTCTAAAAATTTCAACCAATTTAAACTTTTCAAAAACAACCAAGTTTCAAAAAGTTACTACAATAAGGTTTTCACTACAATTATTATCAGAGTCTTCCCAGAACCACATCATAAAACATAATCATGAGGAGCGGTACGATCATGCCTTTGCCTTGTCACGGTCTCCTAAAGAACCTGAAAAACATTAAACCACAAATGTAAGCCCGAAAGTTTAGTGAGATACCCCCAAAATACCAACCACATATACCATACACGCACAACATGCCATATCATAACAGAACACAGAACAGCCATGCACTTCGGGTCTACTGTGTGACTGGTCCGCCGCGCTGGCCTTCAGTCCACCTGGTCCACCCTCCGAGTCTAGCCATATACATCGAGTCTACAGTGTGATTGGTCCGCCCGTACCAGGCCTTCAATCCACCTGGTCCACTCTCTGAGTCTACAGTATGACTCGTTCGCCTGCACTGGGCCTTAAGTCAACCTGGTCCATTCTCCGAGCCTCGACACGTCTCGTCCGCCCTCTTGGGGCCTACAGCCTATCTGGACTGCTCGCTGGGCCTTCAGGATAACCGGTCTGCCATGGGTATGTTCGCCTACAGCACAAAGCAGGACCTCCCCACTTAGAGCACTGACTATCAACCACCGGTCGCCATCACCGACCTCCCTCAACAACCCTACACAACACAATCCCTTACACGCGAACTGATTCCCACTAGAACGAGCAACCTTCATAAAATTACATAACAACACTAATCATCTCGGGCTCGAAAGAAACCCTACCTTCAGCTAACCACTCCTCAGACTGCAAATGCTACCCGACATTCAGACCAAAAGCCAGATTTCCCACTAATAATCCTCATGAATGATAACCTACGAAATTCCCAACACCAAACCCATAACCATACCATAACCCTCAAGGAACAACGAATACAATACCAAAAATCACACAACGAGACTAGCAGATATACAATAATTCATAATAATCACAAGATAACAAGACATCAAGAAAGAAACATACCCGCAGCTGCATCCGGCACTGCCTTGACCTCCTCTGCTATAAGCTGAAAAGCACAACCCTAAGCCCTTGGGGGCTCCGCTCCACCCCGACCTCCACCCGTAATCCTCAAACTGGCCGGTGCTGGAGCCTGCACCGGTCCTGTAGCAAGCTATGGACAGTTGACCCTCAGCTGTCCAACCTGATGGCAATGATAACAAATCCTCAAATCCCGAACCGGGGCTATCTGTCGACAATCCCTCGCATAATGCCCCTCCTTTCCGCACTTGCGGCATGCACCACCGGACCTACAAACTCCGTATGACCCTTCCCACACCTTCCACAAGTGCGGCTGCTCTGATCTCCCAATCCAGAATCAACGGTCTCGGACCGTTTCGGCGCCGGCTGCGGCTGTGTCAGGGCCTGCTTCTGCTCTCTCAACTGCAACTCAATCTCCAACCCGCGCCGCCTGGAGGCCTCCTGCAACTCTAACAAGGTCTCACACCTCTGCGTAGACACAAACTGCTTGA
The DNA here is from genome assembly GCF_002870075.4 of Lactuca sativa. NCBI lineage: Eukaryota > Viridiplantae > Streptophyta > Magnoliopsida > Asterales > Asteraceae > Lactuca > Lactuca sativa. The sequence continues at coordinate 199,487,128 of NC_056624.2, forward strand.
TATCCCTCTTGAGCATACTCAGATATCAGGACATCTGAGCCTGCTCCGAAGCGAACTCAGGGCAAAACATCGCCCTCTCAGTGAACATCCTGGTGATCTCCGTCACCGACTCCGAATCCTGTTTCAGCTCCAGGAACTCCTGAGCCAACCTCTCTCTCTCTCAACATGCGGAACATAACGAGTGTTAAACATCTCCCAGAACTGATCCCAAGAAACCGTAGCCCTCTGCACATCCGAATATGACCCTGTGGTCAATCTCCACGAATCCTTTGCCCCGAGCCTCAACAGGTTCAGAGCACACCTCACCCTCTAATCAGCAGGGCATGAACACGTGAAGAAACACCCCTCCACGTCCGACAACCATCTCATAGCAACAATCGGGTCCTGAACTCCATCGAAGGTAGGGGCTCCGTATTATCGAAGTCCCGATACTGAAAACCTCTACCAGCTCCTCCCCCTGCCGCTGCTACAGCCGTTGTAGCTGCCGCGGCAGCCGTCTCTGTGAGAGCCACATAGCGCTCATCAAAATACTCAACTATGGCGGTCTTGATCGACCCAAACAGTTCCGGCAACTCGGCCCGGAACAACGCAGCAACCTCATCATGCAGGATCTCACGAATCCTAGCATCCAACTCGCCTGTGCTCATCTGACCAATAACCTCGGGCGGTACTGACCAACCCTGACCGCCCTCTCCTGCTCCCGATCCTGACCCGGATCCGCTCCCAGCATGCCTCGTAACCACCATACTGAAAAACATCGCAAGATCTCAGATACTTCCCACTATCACGGGAACCAACCCCCAACCCAACCCTATAGGTTGTGGCTTCTTTGATACGTGTATGGGTCCTGTGCTTTCAGTAGTACGGACCCATATTACCTTCCATACCTATCCATATTTATATCAATTATCACCACAACACTCTAGTGAAGAACATACATAACAAGCACTCAACCCTCACTCCTAGAGGAACACTGGAAATCTCCCACAGAAGAAACCCTAGGCTAGCAGGCATCATAAATCAAGCAACATTATCATGAAATCCTGAAGATCCCTAGCCTAGTACTAGCATGATGTTCTATCATAGCTCAAAAAAAAACAAATATCATGTATGGTATTTTGGGGTTACTTACTGGCTCCGGCTGATCGTACCTCCACGTCCTCCTTCACTCATTTTGAAAACCATTTTAAATTCTCTTTGGAAAACTCTCCTTGATTTGAGACTGGATTCACACGAATGTTCCTCCAATTCACTCAAACCAACGCTCTAATACCAACTTGTAACACTCTAGAAATTTCAACCAATTTAAACTTTTCAAAAACAACCCAGTTTCAAAAAGTTACTACAAAAAGGTTTTCAATACAATTATTATCAGAGTCTTCCCAGAACCACATCATAAAACATAATCATAAGGAGCGGTACGATCACGCCTTTGCCTTGCCACGGTCTCCGGAAGAACCTGAAAAACATTAAACCACAACTGTAAGCCCGAAAGCTTAGTGAGATACCCCCAAAATACCAACCACATATACCATATACGCACAACATGTCATATCATAACAGAACACAGAACAGCCATGCACTTCGGGTCTACTGTGTGACTGGTCCACCGCACCGGCCTTCAGTCCACCCGGTCCACCCTCCGAGTCTAGCCATATACATCGAGTCTACAGTGTGATTGGTCCGCCCGCACCGGTCCTTCAATCCACCTAGTCCACTCTCTGAGTCTATAGTATGACTGGTCCGCCCACACTTGGCCTTCAGTCAGCCTGGTCCACTCTCCGAGCCTCGGCACGTCTGGTCCGCCCTCTTGGGGCCTACAGCCTATCCAGACCGCTCGCTGGGCCTTCGGGATAACCGGTCCGCCCTGGGTATGTTGGCCTACAGCACAAAGCAGGACCCGCCTCAACCTAACCCCAGTCCAACAACCATGTGCACATAAACATTCAATCATATAACAATTCACATCCAATCAAACCGATCTAGCAGATCACATAGCATAACATCATCCTAACCAGGATACCGACCTTAACCAGGTCTCTAACATATACCATCCTAACTACCAGGATGCAAACATAGCAAAACAATAAGATAACAACGATACCCGGATCACAATCCGATAAAGGGTCGGCCTTGGTGCCGTAGACCCTGTCGATATAGTGAGGATAACTCACATCGCAACTGCCGACTGAAAAGATAAGACCGAGATGCTCCGATCACTGAACTCAAAACAAATGCCAACAATTACCAAAATGCCCCTGGAAGTCAACCGGTCAACCCTTGGTCAAAGTCAAAGTCAAAGTCAACCTCCTGACTGACTCTACTCGCCGAGTCAACCTGATGACTCATCGATTCCCCATGCTCAGAACTTCCCAAATCCGCGACTCAAGTCGTTGAGTCACCCCGAGACTCGCCGATTCCAACAACTCTGAGTCCCCTCGCACTCAACTCACCGAGTCCTCCCTTGACTCACCGAATCACGGCTCAACCAAAAGAAAGTTAGGACCTCACGACCAGACTCGTCAAGTCCAAGAACAGACTCGCCAAGTCCAAGGCTATCTTCAACCAACTCGCCGAGTTGTTCTTCCAACTCGTCGAGTTCCTGCCCGCCTTCATGCAACTCGCCGAGTACACCCTTGTGACTCGCTGAGTACCCCTAGATCTTAATCTATACAGAAGCTTTCCAGGCCATGCAGATGATCCAAACCATAGATCTACCCTTCTACAACCCATCCATCACATAAAGTGGCAAACTTTACGTGAATCCAAAGAGATCTAAGCATATAACACTCTAGGGTTAGGGTTTGGGGCAAGATGGCTTCACCAATCACTCAAGAACAGGGACTTTAATGCACTCTAGACCTTCTCCATTCCAGATCTGAGGTAGCAACCTCAGATCTAACCTCCAAACTCAAAACATCACAAGCTATTCTTTCCAAATACTCCAAAATGATGAATCTAGATGAATAACAGCCCAAGCAACGAAATAATACCTCAAAGGAAAGCTCCAACAGAAGAGAAATCTGAATCCTTGCAAAGCCCCTTGCTCCAAGCCTCTTAACTCTCCAAGATCTCTTCCAAAATCTCTTCTCCAAGGTTCAAATGCCCTCAAATCACTCACCACGCGCCTTAGGGTTTTCTGGACTTCAAGAGAGGGTAAAGAGGCTGGGGAGAGGGTATAATGTCCTTTATATAGGGCTCATCCTCCGAAATTAGGGTTTTCTCCACGCAGAACCAACTCGCCGAGTCCAGCCGACGACTCGCCGAGTTGGCCACTTAACACCCGATCAGAATCGCGACCCTACTCGCCGAGTCCACCCATGGACTCGCCGAGTTTCCCTTTCACATTTACACTTTGAACCCTGCACTTGCACTCCTGAACTCGGGATGTTACACCTGCGGGATTTTGCTCTGAAGTTCATGATAAGACTCATACTTAGGTCATCCACCATCACCTCGTGTATACAATTCGTATATAATTTAGATTGACAAAACGTTCGGATGGGTGGCTCTGCCCCAAGTCCACAACTAGACAAGGAACATGAGATAGGGTGGAATCACACATCCAAAATCTTGTTGAGTCTAAATTATATACCACTCTTACGTATACACTTAGTAGCGATTGATTAACCTAATGAGTTCTTAGTCTCTATTCTTGAACTTGGCCTGCGGTACGAGTGGTCTTTCTCGGAGATCTATTGGGTATACTACGGGTGGTTACTGACTTTTGAGACTTCTTTGGTGTTTTTCGCTTCAAGTCTATTAACTATTGGGTACGCTAGATTGGCGTGGTACCCCTCGCATGGGTACTTCTGAAGTTCGGAAGTGAGAGATGATATGAGGGTTTGCGTTATGGATCAGAAGAATTTCATCTGACGGTTGATTAAGGGAAGAGTTCTTTTTACACAGCACATAAATTTTTATTGTAAGGACCAAGCCAAACCATGTCGGATGATGATTTCGGAACTTCTTGATGAATCAGATATTATGTTAATTGGAAGAAGAAATGATTACTAGGACGATGAACTAACCTTGGTATGATTACTACGAACCCTATTTTACCGAAATTAACAAATACAACTAAATGAGGGTTCTGATAATTTGAAACAATGAACTTTCATGAAATGAACCCTACTAGGTCTCCTTATAAAAATATTTATTATAATAATAAGTATTTAAATATGGATATAATTATGAACATATGTTTTGTATAAATAAAAGACATAAATGAAATACTGATTTTGTCGATTCAAATAAGAAAAAAACTATTTATTATAATAGTAATATGCAGAAGCATTAATATTTTTCGTGTTTCTATTTTTTCTAATATTAATTAATTTGTTTGTTTGATATTTCATATTAAATGATTTCTTCATAAACAAGACCTATCAATGTAAGAATTAGAACAAATATATATCAAAAAATACTATCTAATAGACAAGATTTGTTTTTTCCAAATAAAATCATATGTGATTAGAAAAGTATAATCACATATGATTAAATGTATTTAATCATATATGATTAAAGTGGAAAAAACAATTATTGAATCGAGAACGCGAAAAAGAATCTTAGCCACATAAATCGTATGTGATTAGAAACACATAATCACATGTTATTAGAGTATCTGTTAACAATAACATAAAAAAGTAATGCCTACATAATATAAGAGTTAGTACTCACCTCCTTGATCTTGAAAATTAGCTAGCATGAGGAAGATGGATCCTTTCCTTTCCTAGAACCTACACAAAAATTATAACATTATTTAGCTTGTGTTTGTTGTATTAATCTTATAAAACATATGTACATACTTCTTTATTTTCTCTTTGATTTTAGTCCGCTGTTTGGGATATGTTTTCTTACCTTTCAACCCATTATTAAATTTTGATAAAATTATATTGGTAAAGTTCCCCCTTTTATCTTTTCAGAAATATAAAGATCTCATTCTAATGATTTTTGGCTTATTTTATATTAAATTTACAAGTTTGTAACTTTTAGCGTCACTTTCTGGACCACTCAACACTCTTGGAATAAACTGTATCAATCTACTAAGAATTACATAAGTCCCTATATATGTTGGAAACTATACATCTATATCTAACTCTAGGCTTTGGAATTTTGGCATTTGGAGTTCTTATGAATTTATTATGATTTTTTGAAGACAGTGCATGAAATCTGTGACAGCATGGACCAGCCTGAGAAGATTGTCAATTTTACCCCTCAAGGAGTTGGAATTTCGAAATGTGATTCAAAGTTAGAAGAAATTAGACACACTAAGATTTCCAGAAAACTAAGTCTCATCATTTTTAGACGTTCGTATTGACTTGCACAGATTTTAGAAGTTGGAGGACAGATTTGGGAAAATTGATCATAATATCTTCTAAATCATTTTTGGTGTTCTATTAAGGAATTAATGGTCAAGCCTTAAGTTTATCACTTTTAACATGATTGTTGGTTATTAGACTATACAGATGTGAAATTCAATTTAACCTAAGGGTCTTACTGTTTGGCTTAATGAGGGTTCAAAGTTAAGGATTTTCAAATAAAATGTCACTTTCATACTTATTAGGGTTAAGTTGCCAACTTAACTCATTAAGCTCTTTAAGTCACCTCTTTTGAGTCCTACATAGAGGCAAATTAAACAAAGATATCAAAATATGTTTGGGGAAACTATGCAAGAATATAAAATCCAATTTATAATCTCGACAACTGAACATTCAAGTTGTTGAATATGTTTGGGGAAATAAAGGTCAGTCAAAAAAACAGAGGCAAATTAAACAGAGACATAAAAATGATGCTATTTCAGCAAAAAAAAAATAAAAAAAAAATAGTCAACAAGCACCTACAAACTGCAACAATAAATACACCACCTTGTTCTTGATTTATTTGTGGATTTTTTTCATTGAGGCATTTCATCGAACACTTGGTCTTCATAAAAAAATCTACTCAACAAGTAACCACAAAACATAAGCAAGTTCATAAAATCCAGAAAGCTAGAGCAAGAAACTCATTAATTTGCAAAATTTATAACAGTAACTCCAAAAATGGTTCTCATATCAAAACAACATAACAAAAAGGGGAATTTCATAAGCTAATAAATAAGAAAACATAACCTGATCGGTTTTTTGGAAAGATGCACCTGTAACAACATTATGAACAGTAAACTTTCCTTTAGATTTATCAGCAACACGACCTTTTTCTTTTCAATCAAGCAACGACTTCATATCCTTATCAAGATTAAGCTTAGTTAAAACTACTTCTGTCAGTAGACTTGAAGCTCCTTATCTTCACAAATAACTGAAATTATAGATTGGAAGAAATATTTGTAAGGAGGAGTGGGCAAAATATAAAGGGAATCTCAATAAAATAAATGTAAACCTGATACCGACGATTGTATTTTGATGGTGGAGGTGGGGATGTAAACCTGATACGGACGATCTTGATGGTGGTCCAGATGTATCTTCAACATGAAAGAAAGAGAGAGAGAGAGAGAGAGAGAGAGAGAGAGAGAGAATGAGAGAGAGAAAGAAAGAAAGAAAGAGAGAGAGAGAGAGTAATAGAGTGTGTTTGAGAAAGAAAGAGTGTGTGAGACGTTTACATACCCAATAAATAAGGATTAATTAGTGGTCAATATTTGTTCTCATTCGTTCTCAAATTAGTAAATGTTTTATTTGAACATAACTCTCTCTCTCTCTCTCTCTCTCTCTATATATATATATATATATATATATATATATATATATATATATATATATATATATATATGTATGTATATATATATATATATATATATATATATATATTCTCTCATTTATTTGGCCACATGTCATTTTGTCATAATTTTGAAATATATTTATTTTCCACTTGTCAATTACTTCATTATTCATTTCCACTATATCATTAATTTAGTTTCCATAAATTAAACCTACTATAATAACTATTAATTTCAAATTTCAATTTCAATTTCAAATAAATTTACACTTTAAACATTTGTATTTAACATTTTATTATAATAAATCGTTTAGTACACGGGTCTAACAATTAAACACATAATTTTAATTAATTTATTTTTTGCATGTTTTTTTTTTCATAATTTTCACTTATTTCATATTTCAAATTCAAATAAACTTTTCATTTAATCTCTCCTGTTTAACATTATGTTTTAATTAACTCGTATAATATACGGGTTTCACAACTAGTATATATATATATATATATATATATATATATATATATATATATATATATATATATATATATATATATATATACTAATAAAAGAGTAGTTCTTTTGCCATGTGTCATCATACTAGACATCTTAATTAATATGTTACCACTTGTCAATCTATTAATTCTCCATTTTAAATGTATTAGACATCCTCATTAATGTGATGTTTTTTGTCAATATATTTATTCTCTATTTTAAATTTAAATTTAAATTTTCAATTTTATATTATTCTTTTCGTTAATTCACAAATAAAAAATGTCTAACATATATTAAAAATTAATTTTAGATATTTATTTAAATCAACGATTATAATTTCACATAACTAATAAAAATATCTCTTAATTAATAATTTAGTTAAAATAATTGATTAATAATTCTAAATTTTTACTATAAAAATTTAATTAATTTTATAACCGTGGTTTCCACGGGTTATAAACTAGTACTCTAATAAATGAAAGTTTTTTTTTTTTTGCCAAATGTTACATTTTCATTCAATTTGCTAAATGTCATTTTATGGTTATTTTGAATTAACTTTTTTCCACATGTCATTTTATGAGTTTTTCTATTTTAATAAGTTTCACATAATACTTTAATGTAATAATTATAATAAATATAGTAATAAATGAATATCAATTTTATTAATGGAGTTATCTTCTTATTTCAAAATTCTCAAATTAAAACTTTTTAGTTTATTTTATTTATTTATTTAGATTTAAAAGATAAAAAAATCAATTTTAATAATTGATTATTTTTCTTATTTTTTATAAATCCAAATTTTTTAAGTATTTAGACTTTTATATTTAATTTTTTTTATTTAACTCATGTAACATATGGGTCTTAGACCTAGTACTCTAATAAATAAAGGTTTTTTTGTCACATATTACACTCTCATTCAATTTATCAAATGTCATTTTGTAATTATTTTGAATTTATTTGTTTTCCACATATCATTTAATGGGTTTTTCTATTTTAATAAATTTCACATAATACTTTAATGTAATAATTACAATAAATATAGTAATAAATAAATATCAATTTAATTAATGTACTTACCTTTTTATTTTATAATCCTAAATTAAAACTTTTTAGTTTATTTTGTTTATTTATTTAAATTTTAAAAAAATCATTTTTAATAATTTATTATTTTTTTTATTTTCTTATAAATCCAAAGTTTTTAACTATTTAGACGTTTGTATTTTATTTTTTTTTAATTAACTCCAATAATATTAAACTCCCTCTGTCCCGAAATTATAGTCCATATTTTCTTTTTGGTTTGCCCCAAAATAATAGTCCACTTTTAAAAATAAATAATATTTTTACCAAAATACTCCCTCATTATTACTTAATCAACTAAGCATTTAATGGAACATTAAATACAAAGTAAGAACAAAAATATCATTTTATTATATAAAGTTAGTGGTAATTAATGCTTTTATTAATCTGTATGTTTTTTGTCTGTAGACAATAATATTGGGACGGAAGGAGTATATAACTTTGGGAGAAAGAGAGGGAAATGGAAAAGAAAAAAATATAAAATATAAATATAACTTTTGAGAGAGAGAGATGGTGGGCTCTTGGGGACGGGGAAGCCACATCCACGGTTTTTCTGGTACCGCTCACCGGCAATACTTCCCTTCAACCGCATACACTCTAAGAACAACTCCATGCACCCTAAGAACTTGAGAGAGACCTGCATATTAACCTAATGCAAATTTTAAAAATAATTTTAGACTTCAATGTAAACCAAAAAACAAAACACAATTATTTAGTTCTTCAACATAACAAAAAAAATTCCCAGCTTCCAAAACTATCCTGTTTATGCACCCTTCATAAAACCTGCATCTTATTTATTTTTTCCATATTTTGGCAGAAACTAAAACCTGTTGTGTGGTTTTATCATCAAAAAACATAGCATTACACAAAATAATACGCTCTACAACAATATACTTCCCTCTATTTACTGGGAAAAAAGAAGGATCTATTGGCTCGCTCACAAAGAAAACCCAGTGGTTGCTGCTCGAGCTTCTGCAATTCTAAGTGCCATGGTCGCTCTGTAAGTTGCCAAGTCAGCAGTCTCCATAAGAGCTTGAGCTTCTTGTCGTTTAACAATGGCTGCCATTTCTGACCTCCTTACATCTTCTTGCGTTTCATGCACTTTCATATACGCGTTTGCAGCCTCTTCCAGTGTTTTTTGTTCATTCATCATCAGCATCGCTGTTCAGATATCAAAATCAAGCATTTAACAATTTGTACAATGGCATCTGTTGGATTATAAATGAATGCTTCTGTTTTACTTAAAGAATGTCCGAAGAAGATACTCACCTTTCAAGAAACCAACATGTTTTCCTGCATGAAGTTGGCTCTTCCGTCTTCTAAGTGACCGTTTTTTGCGAAGAACAATATTTGTAGCATGTTTTCTAACTCTTTTACGCGGGTAACACTGCCATCAAAGTCCTCATGTTAAAAAAATCCCAAATTTTATATTTTGTATATACACACATTTTTTCAAAATGGTTAGTTGCATAAAAGACACATTTTTTACCATTTTTCTGATAAGTCCTAAGAGAAAGTTTTACAATCTATAAACCAAAAGACTAACCTAACTTTTCGTTTTTACCTTTTTACCGGATTTACAAGTTTCCATCCGGTAAAAAAAAGATATTAGGTTTTTTCTTCCAAAAAAAAATGGTCAAATATTGTCTTTTATGCAAACAACCATAAAAACACAACATTTAGATCACTTTTTAGCAGATGGAAATTAGTAAACCAGGTAAAAAAGCAAAACCGAAAAGTTGGGGACAGTTTTTTAGTTTAGAATGTAAACAAAAAAAAAGTTTTATCCGGAAAAAAAAAAGTAAAAATGTTGCAGCTTTTATGCAATTAATCCTTTTTAAATTGCATTTCACCTGAAAAACTCTAACTAGAGGCGAACGTTTCTTCTTCCGCTTAGTCATCCAATACCTATACAAAGCCTCTAAAACATCCTTTGATGCCAACCCTACACACCGATTAATCGCTGATGTGGCATTAGAATAATCAATTGAACTACAATAACTTCCTCTCTCAAAAGCATCAATTACTTTCTCAAAAGTATCTTCCAAAACACAATCATTAGCCCCAAACTGCTCTTTATTAAACTTCTTTAACCACTCCTCATCAGCAGACTCCATATCATAAATCGGATAACTCTTTTGCAAAGTTCTAGAAACTTCATCACTTTTTGAACTAATATAAATATCCGGTAGCCTAAAGGGTACATATTCCTCCTGTTCATATCCTGCTACTTCCCTAACACCAGGCACTGGCACTATATTATTATCTACATGGGTTTGCCATTTTTTAAAAAGTGATACCCTTGGTACCCTTTTTCTGGAAGATCTAGGCTTTGTGACTAACATATATTTACTAAAATGGTGGAGTTCAGTGACAACAGATGGCACTTTGATATCATCATCCATAGCATTTTCAACAACTGGATGTGAGATCAATGCATAGGATAGGAATGCAAATTTCAAAAGTAAGCTTGAATGCATATACAAGAAGCAGAATGGAAGTGAAATGAAGTCGACAGTAAAGAGTGGTATAGAAAGAACTGAGCCAAACACTTTTAAGAATCCATGGCCCATTCTGCAGGTAGTGTCCTGAAAGATAGCAGAAAATGAGACAGATAAGATATTATGCAGAAATAAATTTCTTGCCTTTTGAGAATATTTCCATCAATCACACGAAAAATATTTAGAATCTTGGCAATTATCAAGAGTGTAGTCCAAACATAACATCAATCCAAAAAACAGATATAGAATATGATAGATCATTGACTTAAACATGAAAATATATATAGCATAACATACCTGAGAAGACCGAATGCCAATGGATGAGTAAATACTAAGGGTGAGCTCTGATAACAAGAAAGAAGAAAACTGTCTCCATGAGAACACTTTGACCTTCCTCATGTATCTTAAAACTGAACTAACAGAACAAGAAAACCCATTACTTCTGTCACTACAAGTGCCAAAGAAAATAACAGGCCCTTTGGATAAAACATCTTTCCCATTAAAACCTAAATTTGAATTGAAAATCCCAGATACTAAATTAGTTCTAACCCTCTTTTTAAAGTACTTATTTTTAAACATCTTATCCGAACCACACTTTTCCTCCAAACTATTGTTTTTTAAACTTGAGTCACCGGGTATTGTCCTCTTTCGTTTCCTGGTATAAACAGCTCCAAATTGCTTAGTGCGACTCACTTTATCACCCCCATCAAGATTATCATCAACCAAACTCGTTTTCTTTGATTCCCCCAATTTGATCTCATCGTCTTGTTCATCGGTTCTATGTCCATTCTCTTTGATTTCTCTTGGTTCTTCGTGATCAGTTCCCTTAACCTGATAAGTACCATTTATGTGTTTCTTGGATTCACCCAACTTGATTTCTCTTTCATGTTTTTCATGATCGATAAGCTCAACCTTGTTTTCTTGGGTATCTACAATAGCCATGGACGTTAACCTTATGCGCTTAGAAACTAATCGTCTCCCTGACCTTAAAATCGTATCGCCGGAAACCCTAGCACTCCTCTTCATCCCAGCTGATCCCATGGCTACCCTTCAAAAATTAGTAAGCCTTCGCTAGCACTAGCCCTGGAAATCTGTCCCTAGTATACCTCCTCCTCCCCACCCACGACGACACAAATACTTTTTTTAAGTACTCAGAGCATCCAACCACAGAACACCCACAATAAAATCTTCCACAACCCAACTCAGAATTATGACTATATGTCTAAATAAACACGAAAACTGGAATTTTAAAAGACATAATAAGATTCTTGAAAAGATAAACCTGGGTGTTATCAAAACCGGTGGATTCTTAGCGAAATTCCGAGTCTTGGCGATGTTTATACGAGCTCTGGATTTCTGATAGAAAATTTAATGCGCGTACCTCTCGGGTTTCAAGAACGAAGATCGGAGAGAAATAGGGACAGAGAGATGGGGTCGTGAAAACTGAAGAATCGGGCGGGGAAAGGCCTTGGGCGGGAAAACAAAAAGGTGTATATGGCGGTGGATGGAAGAGAGAGGAAGGGGAAGAGGTGGGAGCCGTTGGATCTTGCAAACCTTAGGATAAGCCCACTATGGTGCGTTATAGCGTACTTTCATGTTACATAAATGGTCCCTGTAGTTCGTAGTTATTTAAGTGAAGCGTTAAGTTAATTTAAAATTATTAAAAAGACTAGTTTATAATATGTTTATAATATGTAAGAATTATATTTATAAAATTAATTAAATTTTCATATTAAATATATAAAACTATTAATCAATTATTTTAATTAAAATATTAATTATTTAATAATATAAAATTATAATCATTAATTTAAATAAATATGTGAAACTATATCATCTTATAATCAGTATTAATGTTATTGAATTTAACGTAAATAGTTAAGAAAATTTAAAATTTTTGAAATTGATATTTAAAAAATTGAGAAACGGCATGATATTAATTAAGACATCTAATAAGATAACACATAATAAAAGGAGAATAAACTTATTCTTTTATTAAAATATGAATTTTTAAAATTTCATATACATTTAGAGCTATAAAAAAAATAAAACGTTCGACAAATAAATAAAAAGTGAACCGTTTGTTAAAATGTTTTCGCTTATATTTATTAACAAACAAACAATATTTTATGTTTGTTTGACTAAATTCTCCAATGGTTCTTATGTTTTTAAAATATCCTTTACAAATATTTTGATGAAACTTTTCTGGTACAAATGGTCCCTTAACTTTGGTTTTTTAACGTTATTGGTTAAGTTTTTGTGAAAAAGTTAACATACCCTTTTTTTTACAAGGAGCATTTGTTAAACTTTCCCTTTGCAAATTAAAAAAATAAATAAATAAATAAATCGTCACACTCAAATTAATATAAAAAATAATAATAAATAAATAAAAACCAATTAAATGACACTCAAATTAATACTTAATTGATAGACACTTACGAGGTTATATCCAGGTTTGGGATAGTTTTGAACACAAGTTTTATATTTGAAAAACTTAACCTATTAAACTAGATATAAGAGATCACAATGGTATTTTTAATGACTTAAAATTTTTGTCACATTTTCATAACATTTTTATAGCTCACATGTGGTTTTTGAATAATTTAAATAGTATGTTACCAAAACATTGACATGTTAAACATGTTATATAATTATCGGAAGTAAGCATGATGTTTTTTGAACATTTAAAATAGTTTATTACCTTTTGATAATATTTTTTTTAGATGTTAAAATTGAAAACAAAAATCAAGAATATAGTGGTTCATGTAAACCCTTTATACCTACATTATAGGTTTTATATATATATATATATATATATATATATATATATATATATATATATATATATATATATATATATAGAGAGAGAGAGAGAGAGAGTTAGGTTCAAATGTTTTCACTATCTATTGTGTGCATGTATGATTGATTCTGGACCAATCATTTTAGTTATTTTAAAAAACTAATTAATGCATATTAAATGCTGAAGATGTAATTAATACTCATTATATATCTTCAACATGTAATATGCATTAATTACTTTCTTAAAATAACTAAAATGATTTGGTCCGGAATCAATCATACATGCACACAATAGATAATGAAAACAAAATAACCTAACCCTATATATATATATATATATATATATATATATATATATATATATATATATATATATATATATATATCATTTCATTATCATTATCATCATTATCATTATCATTATCTTCTATACTTATAAAGCTTGCATTTTCTTTTGATTGTTGTGCATTTGAAACGCCACACATTTTCACCTTCTAAATAATTAATCATACATAATCAATGATAATTCATATGGGATAATGATAATCACATTAAAAATTTAAGCCACTCCACAATAATTTGCTAAAACCTCATGCATTTAAACCCCCCCCCCCCCCCCTCCACCCGTATCTGGATCTTATTCAACGATTTCAATTATCCGTAACCATACCTTATTGCAGTCATCTCAAGATTCTTTTTAGGGTTCTTAGGCCTACAACCATACAACTTTGGAGAGAATATATTATTGAAGGGCAGTGAAAAGTTTCATGAAATTGGAAGAGCGACGGTGGGGAGTATATGGTATTTGAAGGGTAGGTTGGAAAGAATGTGTTGTAGGTTTGACGTTGTAGGTTTGACTACCCACCTACGTTTCACGTTTCAATAATTTTTTTTAAAAATAAGTGATTCAATACATGTAAAGTTTCATATAGACCCTACAAAGTGTTATTATGTGTCAAATACAGCTCCTCACAAATTTGATGTTATAAACTACAATATAACTCAAAGTGGTTTTTCAAATATAATGTTTTTACTATAATATAATATTAGACGAATCTCATATATTTGACGAATCTCACATGTTGTGCAAAAATTTAGTTACATAGATAATATATTATAATTATATTTCATTTAAAATACGTTAGGGTCGTTTGGTTACTACGTTGTTGTATTAGGCACTATAGTTTCGTATATTTTGAATGACTCTTACAAAAATGATGTCCATAATTTAAATATAACGTAATATTTTATGATGTTTATTGAATGATATTATCTTCTATTAAGCACTTGGTAATTGGAATCAAGTTTCTTATAGTTCAAATTTTTGGCTTGGATTTTGCTTTTTCATTAGTTTTAGAATATGATTTTCTTATATTAACTTAAAATATGTCGCTATCTTTAAATAGATTGAGAATGAGATTTTTCATATTTACTTAAAATACCTATCTTTCTATTCAAGAGTAAAACTGACAAAAGTCATTAAATATGTATTTTTATGAGGTTCAACATCGACCACAAATGAGAATTCATATTTAATCAACTATCCATTAATTACATTAGGTAGTAATGTGTACATAAAAATTACATTTAAAATTTTAAACTAATAGTAAATTTTTCGTTATTTATTATTATAAATTATCTCTAAATCAAAAAATATACATGATATTTAATCACATACAACCTTTATGTATGGCTTATTCACAATAGATTAAACCATATCAATTAATTACATTATGTTAAGATCTTATTTCTTTTAAAATCATAACTTCTTAATTGACCATAGGCTTAAAAATAATGTTAACTATTCTTTTTACCATAATATATACATCCATATTAAACTACATAATTATTTCACTGCGCAATGCGCGAGGATTCACCTAGTATACTTATAAAGGTAGCATTTTTTATTTCACCACATTCATTTGAAACTCTCATTCATTTTTCCTTTCACCTCATTCATTTGAAACTCCCATGACTTTTCAATTTTTTTCTAATAATGATTATAAGTTGGTTAATAAGGTTAAATAAATATAAAACCTAAAGTGTAATCATATATAAACTAAATTTCAATATTAAAAGAATATATTGTCTTCTACTTATAAACTTATGTTTTTAACTTTTAACATATTATACTTATTTGATTAGGTGTAATATGTTGTTGTATGTAAACCATTATCATTTTAAAACTACAACTTTTGAACAATTTGTATAAAATACTTAAATTGTTAATTTAAATATAACCTTACAAAATCAACTTAAATATAAATTTTAGTTCAACTTAAACAACCTAAAGAATATTTTGTAAATAGTTAAAAATGATAAATTGTAGTGTCTTTCTAATAATGATTATAAGTTGGTTAATAAGGTAAAATAAGTATCAAATCTAAAGTGTAATCATAAATAAACTAAATTTCAATATTAAAAAAAATATTTTTACTTTTACTTATAAAGTTATGTCTTTAACTTTTAACACTACTTAATTTATTAGATTTAATATATTGTTGTATGTAAATCATTATCAATTTAAAGCTACAACTTTTAAACAGATTGGATAAAATACTTAAATTGTTAATTTAAATATAACATTACAGGGTCAACTTCAATATAAATTTCAGTTCCACTCAAAAACCCTAAAGAATATTTTGTGCATAGTTAAAAATGATAAATTATAGTGCTAAATGCAAAAACTAAATTGTAATATCAATTTAACTAAAATATTTCCTAAAAATATTTTTATAATCGTTAAAAGTTTTAAAATAATTAGCTTAAAATAACTTACAATAACAATAGTTAAAAATAACTTTATATAAATGATTATATTGTTATCTTTAAAATCAAAAAATTTGTTTGATGTTTTAAATAATTACAATGATAGAAATTAAAACGTTCACCAAATAAACTTTAAAAAATTAATTAATAATAACTATAACTTCAAATACCATTAAATTATATATTATATTTTATTTTATTGATAAGTAACCTGCGGGTAGAGGTCATTCAAAAGATTGAGATTATGCAGTTTTAATATATATATATATATATATATATATATATATATATATATATATATATATATATATATATATATATATATATATATTATCATATAATTCAAAATAGAGTAAATTACATGAATGGTCCATATGGTTTAGAGTATTTTGCGTGTTTGGTCCCTGACTTATTTTTTTAACTTGGAATGTCCCTATTATTTGTTTTTGTTATGCACTTGGTCCATGTCTTACCTAAAAAGACTATTTTTCTCTTGATTTTCTAATTTATTTAAATAAACACACCCCAACCCCACCCATTCACCTTACCTTACCTACCCCACAAATTTTCCCTATTTAAATAATAGTTTTTTTAGGTAAGATAGAGACCAAACGCGTAACAAAAACAAACGGTAGGGACAAAACACGTAACAAAAACAAATAGTAAGGACCTTCTGAGTTAAAAAAATAAGTTAAGGACCAAGCGCGCAAATCACCCCAAACCATAGGGACCATTCGTGTAATTTACTCTTCAAAATAATCAATATATTATATCTCCTTAGTATAAGAATTATTATATCAAATTTAACAATAACATTATTGTTATGTTAAAAAAAAAAAAAAAAAAAAAAAAAAAAAAAAAAAAAAAACATGTAAAGATTTCGGTTATATAGATGCTTCTGCGCAACGCGCGGACATTCACCTAGTATATATATATATATATATATATATATATATATATATATATATATATATATATATAGAGAGAGAGAGAGAGAGAGAGGGTTCAAATATAAATGCACATCTATTATATGGATGTATGAATCATTCTAGACAGATTAATTCAAAAATAGTTGATAAGAGTATATTAGTAATTTTCTTTTTTCGTTAATAATGTGCATTAATTACATGAGATATTATTCCTAATTGTATCCCTTAATTCTAATCATATTTTTAATTTGAATACATTATCCTTATATATATATATATATATATATATATATATATATATATATATATATATATATATATATATATATATATAGGGTTAGGTTATTTTATTTTCAGTAACTATTGTGTGACAGAATGCACAGATCTGGACCATCGGATGGAATAGAATCAAATGTCATGATCTAAGGGTCTATGATAATACAATAGGGTAACATGTACCATATAATCACATAAATTTCAGCATAAGGGCATTTTAGTCAATTGAGACAAATTTAGAAAAGGAAAAATCGAGATTTATGGGATAATTAATGATTCTAATTTAAAAAATCTGATTTTTTTTTTCTAATTAATTCAATTTCAAACGTAATTTGTAAACATATATCAGAATGTTATTTTATTATAATGATATTCTGTAATTTTGTCAGAATGGTATACAACTATGAACATAATATTATAAACACATATTATCAAGACCAATAATTTTTAATGAATACACATTTTATAGAAGACGAAGTTTAATAATTTAGAATAAGTAATTACATTCATTCTTAATGAATAGAACTATGAACATAAACTATATTCATTTTTGAAATCTCTTGCAAAAAAAAAATATATCGGCATCCTTGAAAGAATCCTCATTCACTTTCTTGTTTCGTTTCTTGATGACTTGTGTGTTTTTAACCTCTAAGCTACTTCAAAATATGCTAGCATTCTATGAGATTGACATTTTATGAGATTGACATTTTGTGAGATTGGCATTCTGTCAGAATTGTATTGCATGAAAATGATTTTCTTCAAGTAGCCTTTCCCATCAGGTCTTCAAGCTATTTATATCACAAATTCGTTGCCAAATATTTTGTAGTGATACACTTGTAACAACAGCACATTAAACATATAACTAATTAACTACAATTTTATCAGAACACAACAATAATACTCTTACAAATTAAACTATTCTTCCAGAATGATTTTGAATATTCTTATAGAATTTGAACTTAATAGCAACTTATAGTATATGCATAAAACATACTATAGCATGTATAAATGTATTCTGTCAGAATTACTAGCAACACATGTTTTATGTAATATTTATATTCTTATAGAATGCACATGTATTTACATTTTAATATGAAAAAGAATCTACAACTTAACCCTTTTTCATTCTAACAGAATACATACAACTATTTTCTTATTCCATTAAAATAGTAAACAACACACATATGCAAAATCTCTTCGATGAAGTCCCAGAAGTTACCATATAGCCCCTACCTTCAAAACATATTTACAAAACTAATCCAGAACTTACACTTTTAACCCCCAACTTCTAAAATTATGAAAATTAGCTCTTCGAGGCCATCCTTTTATACATAATTATTTATTTTAGGGCTACTATTCATTCATTATTTTATTTATTAAATTAATAAATAAACAGGCGTTACACTTATTAGGACCTTATAATAATTATCTGCGCTATTATTTTGAGTTATATAAGTGTCGTTATAATATCTTTTTAACCACTCGCGGTACGGGGAATTTGGTTTAAAGGGCCACATATGGTTGTTGGATTTCAGAAGTGTTATATGCCAAAATGGTCGTGCCCTCCGGTATTTTATGTCTGGCCCCTGTCTGTACATAGTGAGTGAAGAGTATTGTTTAACGCTGATATAATAATAATAATAACTAGACTATTAATTAGTCTCGGTGAATATTAGACTAAACCCCAGTGGTAATGATACTAGGTTTTATCGAAGGAATTTTTTTAAGAGTAACGAAGCACTGTTTGAGTTCGGAATCACCACCTTACCAGGTGAGTGCATAGTTATTTTCATCTTACACATAGATATGAAGTATTTTATATAAATTACGTGCTATGTGTGCATATTTTGTTGGGTCAAAATATGGTTTATACTTTACTTTTCTGGGCAATTATATTTTTGTGTAATAATTTACGAATTTATGGTCTAGTTTACGGCCGTAAACACCTTACGGCCGTAAACTCATTTACGACCCATTTGTGTGTCCGGCCCATATTCTTGTATAAATAGAGGTGTTAGGGTGAGGAGTAAAGATTGATGAAATTGATGAACTAGAGAGTTTACGGCCAGAGAGAAACTGGAGTTT
Source organism: Lactuca sativa (assembly GCF_002870075.4). Classification (NCBI taxonomy): domain Eukaryota; kingdom Viridiplantae; phylum Streptophyta; class Magnoliopsida; order Asterales; family Asteraceae; genus Lactuca; species Lactuca sativa. Next base: position 199,506,765 of record NC_056624.2, read on the forward strand.
TATTTGTGTGTGAATCTTGTGTAAGGAATTTTATTCATATCATTAATTCAATCAAGATTCATCATATTCTTCTTCTTCTTCTCTTCTATTTTATTTTGCATCATCCGTTTGATCGGGATTCCGCACCATCAAACGGATCTGACTGATACACAGGCGAATTTAGGGACTTACAATTGGTATCAGAGCCAAGTTGTATCAGTAAAAAGGTTTTATTTTGTTTGGAATCGAATATTCTGTGTTTACGGTCCAAGCTTACGGCCGTAAACACCGAGTTCTTGGGCCGTAAACTCTATTTGGGGCATTATTTGATCTTATTTTCGAAATATTTTTGCGTTTTTGGATAGATCTCGCAAAAATAAGGGGGGTTTGTTCTTTGTGTTTTTCATAAAAAGAGGTTTTTGATCGAGTTTTGGAGCTTCAAAGTCGGATTTTCACGTAACCGGAAACTGTTTACGGCCGGAGCTTACGGCCGGAAACTGTTGGCGGCGGCATTGGTGTTTGCGGCTAGGGTTTCCGAGCTTGCGGCTCAGGGTTTGCGGTCGGCTTGTCTGCGGCTCAGCTCGGCTCGGCAGCGGCTTGCGACTAGGCGGCTTACGGATCTCGGCTTGGTGAATCGCGGCTCGGTAGCTCGGCTCGGTAGAAGAGGGCTCAGCTCAGCAGCTCGCGTTAGCGCCTTAAAAATCGAAAGGGTTTTGGGGGTTGCAGGGGTTCGAACCCGGGACCTCTGGTTCACAAGGCAGCCACTTAACCAAGTCGACCAACTGATTGCTTGTTTCATTCCTCCGAAAATTAAAATATAACCCGTTTTTCTCGGTACCAATTTCACATTTTTAACCCTTTTTACCCCAAAACTCAATTTCGTTTAATTTTAAATTCCTCTTTCATATAAAAAAAAATTAATTAATAAATAATAATAATAATAATAATAATAAATTGTTTTTATTTTTGACTTTTTATTTTAAATTTTGATTTTGACTTTCAAGTTTGACCTTTGATTTTAAAACTTGACTTTTTTCGTTTAACCTTTAAAATTTCAAATTAAACTTTTCGGTTTGACTTTTCAAGTTTAGACTTTTGAGTTTAATTTTTAAAATTTGACTTTTAAGGTTGACTTAAAAAAAAAAAAAAAAAAAGAGGCATTTTAAATTTGACGTTTGCTTCTAGTTGTTTTTTTAATTAATTGATTTTAAAGTCTACAAGGCGTTTGAAAACATGAAAGAAAGTCGTCAGGATATGTTAAGACAAAATTTCAACTTTTTCGATTTTATCCCTGGAGAAACCTTGGAAGCTCAGTTGCAGCGATTTACTACACTTACTACTGAGATGAATATAGCCGGGATCTTCTTGACTAAGTCCGAGATAAACAAAAAGTTGCTAAATTCACTTCCGAAATCGTGGGATATGAACGTGGCTATCATCAAGAAGACAAAAGATCTCAATCGTCTTAGTATTGTTGAAGTAATTGAAGAGCTTGACGCTTTAAAGAGTTCTGTAAACCTTCCGGTCAATGAAATGTCATGTTCTCATTCAAGTGAAGTTTCATCTTCTCAGTCATGTGAAGATACGATTAAATTTCTTCGAGAACAAATTGATGTATTTAAAAGAGAAGTTGAGGACTTGAGATATGAAGGATATCAACTCAGGAAAGGACAGAAACCCCTGAAGGCTGAATTAGAAGCTAAAACCAAGGACTTTAGGAAACTTCAGGAAGACTACAGTAACAAATGTGAAAACTATGATTATGTAGTCAAACAAAATGCTGAGCTAGTGGTTGAAGTTGAATCTTTGAAAGGAAAGTTTGAAACTGCCAAACTTGATGTTAGAAAATATGATTTCTCAAGTGAGGTGGTTGCAAATATGATAGACCAAAGCATGCAGTTTAAAAGGAATCAACACAAGGGTCTAGGGTATGATAGTGTACCTCCTCCTTACAATCATAACTACACATCCATCCCTATGAAACAAGAAGAAATTGACAGGGAGGCACATCTTAAATACGGAAAACCAGCTGGATTTGTGTCAGGAGGAGTTATTAATGTTGAAAATATTGATGCTTCTGTTACATGTGCAGGTAAAGTAGCAGGGGATGAGAACAAGGAGAGTTCTTCTAAACAAACAAACGACCCCCTGAACTCTGAATCTGTTGCTTCTAATCAACCTCCCATTGGTAAATATAGGCCACCATTTCAAGCTAAACAGAGTGCCTGTTGCAACTGTGCGTGTGGGAAAAGTAAGAGACAAGGCAAGGATATGCCACCAGGGGCAGGAAGAGACAACTCCCCAGTGAAGAAAAGGACATGTTTTCACTGTGGAACACCTGGACACATTGCCAAAAATTGTCCTAATCGCACGTATGTTCCCTACTACGCACAAGGATGGCAGAACACGCTAAGAGGGAGATACTCCAAAAGAAACCCCTCAAGGTCACACTCAGACATTGATGACTGGAATGCCAAGAAGGCCAAGAATTCAACTCCCAAGGCCAAGAATCCGAATCCCAAGGGTGAAGAGGGAATGCCGACCAAGAAGTCCAATCCAAGAGATGCCCCAACAAAACCAAGACCGACTAAGTCAAAGTCATCTCGAAGATCGGCTTCAAGTGCCAAATCAAGTGCCAAGGCACCCATCGGATCGAAAAAGAAATGGGTTAAACCCAACTATAAATGGGTTTCGAAGGCTCAAACTCCCAAATCTCCTAATGCTTCTAACGTTTCTACATCTTCTGTTTGTGATAAGCAGGACATGTCATGGGAGAGAGTATCGTGCAAGGATGACAAAGGTCGACCCAGTTTCAAAATGGACTGGGTTCCAAAGACCAACTGATCCCGCTTTGTGTCGGAGCAGCTATGGAGGCATATCATCAGACTTCGGTTTGTTGGTAATGGCTGCTCCTGGCATATGATTGGGGACATCTCTCAACTGTACAACATTCAGACCTTTGTTTGAGAGTATGTGTCCTTTTGCGGGAAAGGAAGAAAAGAAGGGATCACATGGGGTTAGTGCTTAACGACATGAAGAATTTTCGGATCTGTTCTGAGATTACGTGTGTTGTTCTCAGACCTTTTGGATGCAAATTCAATCGGTGACTTACGGTTTGCGTTTTCTTCTCTATACTCCTGAGTTTTTCTGAAGCTGATTCACTTTAAAGACTAATTTTTGTTTTAGGATAGTTTAAGTTTGCGCATTTACTTTCGTTTCTCTCCTATGCACAAATTTAGGGGGAGAAATAAAAACAAAACAAAAATTAGAAAATTTAAAAAAAATCCAAAAAAAAATCCAAAAACATTAGAAAATCAGAAAAAGAAAATGTTGGTTATGAAATGTGCTTGAGGGAGATGTTCTGGGAAGTGATATTATCAAGTGATAACAGGCAACCTGAGTCTGCGTAACGTACCCGAAGTTGAAGGGTCTATGCTCTGACTTGATGCGTCGATAGACACGAAAAATTTTAAATGGACTTGACTAGGGAGATTTGAATTTAGGAAATTTATAGACTTGACAAATCTTGACCTAGTTAGATACGTTCAGCCTGACAATACGACGCTCGGATAGGTTGAGCAGGGAGATATATATGGGAATCTACTCGTCACATTAATTGAACCCGTACTTGGAACTGTGGCTTAACTTTTCCTTGATGTGCGGATTATGTCCTTAATTCCGGTTGGATGGGGCGACTGGTAAATTCCGATAAATTAGGTCTGTAGAAAATCGTTTTCTTTCTTTCTTTCTGTTAGTCATATGTTGTCTCCTTTGCGTGACCTCTAATCCGACCTGGTACACAACATATGCAACTCTATTTCTCTGCAGGATATATATGTGTGTGAAATATATGTGTGAAATACTTCTCATCTGTTAGCCATATGTTGTCTCCTTTGCGCGACTTCTAATCTGACCTGGTACACAGCATATGCAACCTTCTTCTTCTCAACCCCTCTGAAGTAGTTAGCAATAGAATTCTGTATCTCTTCTCTCTCTGAATGATTGTCTGCTCACCCGGTGTAAGGAGTACTCTGGAAGTTCTTGATGGCTGGGGCATATCAGGAAGCGGGAAACACGTTCTAGTACACTTAAAAATTGAACACATACAGATTGTCTATAGATATCGCTGCTCAATTTAGGTGGACAACAATATCCCTGGTCGTCATCAGATGAATGGTCCTTAAGATATAGTATCTAAGGAATTAGGATCAGATATAATTTTTAGGAACTTAAGTTCACCTTGTCGTGTATCAAATAGTATATCCTAAATAAGTCACAAAATTTTCGTGTTTAAGTGGACAACAATACCGACGATCGACCAGACAAAGATGTGAATATGGAAGGTACCGACAAGTGGATAAAGGCTGTCTAAAAACTTTGATCCCAAATCTCTCTTAAAGTTAGATATCATTTTATTTTTTTTAAATTTGTCATAGTTTCTTCTAATGTAAATATTAGAGGAGAATTAAAAATTAAAAAAAAACAAAAAAAAAATCAAAAAAAAATAAAATAAAATAAAAAATCCAAAAATAGTGTTATTTCTGTTTTATTTCTTGTTCAGAAAAATCAAAAATCCAAAAATATTTTTGTTTCTGTTTTAATTTGTGTGCTAAGTTTTCTTTTAGTTTTGTTTTTGTCTTGAATAGTGATTTCAGGTATAGATAAAACTCATGGAGTTTGTGTTGAAGATTTCTTAGCCAAAGCCTCGTCCGTGTGCATCGAAGAATTCGCATTCGAAGGAGCAAGAAATGAAGATCATTCTTTCAACATTCAATCCTTCAACCCCAGAAGCAAGGTGAAGCTGCAATTGAAGAATATGTGACGGATTGCATTGAAGCCTCCTCAATCAGTCTGCTGCTATCTATGAACTTGTTGAAGTGATCTAGAAGATTTGTTCTCTCTGATGTTCTCTCTGAAGATTCTCAAGCTGAAAGCGCCATCTTTCAAGAATCAGTACAAGAAGCCTCCTCACCCAATGTGTGTTTAATGCCAAATTCTGAAGAAAAACCCAACCGCTCAAGATGAAGTCAATTATTGAAGATTCATATGTTCATCTTGATGCTGTGAAGAAATCGAAGGTTAAAGCTGAAACCAAGCTCTCATTGAAGATTGACAAGAAGAGCCAGCTACTTTTTAGGGGGAGCTTGTTGGGTCAATTAAGAAAAGAAAGCTATAAACCAAGGGGGAGATTGTTGGGTCAAAATATGGTTTATACTTTACTTTTCTGGGCAATTATATTTTTGTGTAATAGTTTACGAATTTATGGCCTAGTTTACGGCTGAGTTTACGGCCGTAAACACCTTACGGCCGTAAACTCATTTACGACCCATTTGTGTGTCCGGCCCATATTCTTGTATAAATAGAGGTGTTAGGGTGAGGAGTAAAGATTGATGAAATTGATGAACTAGAGAGTTTACGGCCAAAGAGAAACGGGAGTTTTATTTGTGTGTGAATCTTGTGTAAGGAATTTTATTCATATCATTAATTCAATCAAGATTCATCATATTCTTCTTCTTCTTCTCTTCTATTTTATTTTGCATCATCCGTTTGATCGGGATTCCGCACCATCAAACGGATCTGACTGATACACAGGCGAATTTAGGGACTTACACATATTGTCTGTATACTTGCTATCTATGCTGGAGGAACGATTTTATACATGTTTTAAATGATTTAAAATGTATATGTATTTTATATCTACAAAATATGTTGGGTAAAACATGGGTAGATGTATTAGTTGTTGTGTGATAAAATAAAATAATGAGAGACCTCGATTTTATTGATGATCCAGTCATCTAGCGAAGTATAGATGACGACCACAAACTATTCTAGACAGTCTAGTGGAACGCTAGCAAGCTCGCAACCTGTAGGTGTTTATTTGAACTGTGTGCTCACCAACAGGTTGCACAACCAAACAAACTCGATTGCTAGCGTTTCCGATGAAAATCCTTAGGCTAGGTCCCTTGTGTTAGATGGTTTAGGGACATAAAGTGAGGATAACGGGAACGAGTAATCGGGCTTGTTTGGTTGATGAAAATAATAAACTTATTTATTGTGGGTTGAACACCCTATGTGCTCACCAGGCTCCCAATCCTGACCCACTCAGTTTCTTGTATTACAGGTAGTGGCGTACGAGCATAGATATGATGTTTTGGGATGAGAGATTACGGATATAGGCCTATAGATATGCATAAATGTAGTAAGACTTATATTGTACTGTTTATGCTTTTGATATGTATTGAACATGACATCCCGAGGGTTTTAATGCAATACATTTCTTTGGAAATGCTTTGATAAATCTTTATCATATTTTATTTTGGGAACAAATTCCGCAACACTTTTATTTAAAATGTTACTCTGATGGGGATGTCAAACCAAACATAAACAAAATCGGTTTTTTCTGGCCATGAAAAATGGGGATGGCACATTTACCCTGATTTGGACTCATTATTTGAGTCGATGACTAGATGTTGATGATTGTCATTTTGTTATTAGCTAGCGAATCTGCAGTTAGAGACTATTCATGGAATCAGCTATTGTTGGGGTGTTGTCTTGATGATGTTGGTTCGAGATCTGTTAGTCAATGGTTAGGGATTGTCTGCGTGTTTCAGCAGCGCGAGGTCTGTTTTCCTCACTGTACTAACAGGGTCGAAGGCACCAATGCCAACCCTTTTGGATTGTTATCTTGGTTTATCGTATGCTTTGTATGTTGTGGTGACCTGTTAGATCGGTATCCTAGTAGATAGGATGATATTATGCTTAGAGATCAGTTAAATCTGCATGTTATATGTTCTCCAGTAGCTAGTGTTAATGTTGTATAGTTGGGTTGAGACTGTACTGCTTTGTGCTGCCAGTCAACAAACCCAGTAATGTTTATATCGGTACATTATGTATGCTTATTTGTTATATGTCGACATGGCTTGTGTGTGTGGTTGGGTTGAGGCGGGCCTGCTGTGTGCTGAATGCTAACATACCCAGGGCGGCCCGAATAGACTGAAGGCTCGGCGAGGCGGTCCAGACATGCTGAAGGCTTTGAGAGTGGTCCAGATAGGTTGACGACCCGGTGAGGCGGTCCAGTCATGCTGAAGACTCTGTATGCGTGTTGTTATTTATGTATGCGCTACTGTTTGTGTGTTGGTACTTTGGGGGAACTCACTAAGCTTTGTGCTTACAGTTTCAGTTTATTGTTTCAGGTGCTTTAGACGTTTTGGCAAGGCGAAGGCGTGACCATACACATCCTCGCGTTTTGGACTTCTGGTTTATGGGAAACTCTGATAATGTGAATGTTTTGAAAACTATGTGTAAATGATTCCGGTTTTAAATAAATGTTTTGGAAACAACGGTTTTGTAAACACTTCTATAGAAAAAAGGATTGTTTTGGAAAGTTTAAATTTTACTGAAATTTTATGGATGTTACATTAAAACCATAAGCACAAAGCTTAGTGAGTTCCCCAAAATACCACACACTAAACAAACATACTGCCAAGCATATCTGGGTGCCGGCCTACCCCTTCGGTCTATTTCAACCGGATACTGCCAGACATATCTCAGTGATGGCCTACCCCTTCGGATTATTTTAATCGGATACTGCCAAGCATATATGGGTGTTGGCCTGCCTCTTCGTTCTATTTCAACCAGATGTTGGGTCTATTTCACCCTCTACTACTACCACATAATATCATAACAACAATCATAGAGTCATCAAGCATATACAGGCATAATTGACAAATATCACAAAGATAATCATCACACTATAACATAAAATAGTGGGGCGACCTTGGTGACTTCGACCCACGACTACTGCGAAGGAAGACTTACCTCAAACCACTGATAATCCACTAACTGCTCGGGTCGATGAGCCGGATAACCTCGCACTAATTAACAATATATACAACCTTAATAATTAACCCAATAACTCAATCTCTGAGGCCCAATCCATAATCCAGTTTCTTAAAGGGTAAAATACCATTTTACCCCTTTTCTTACTAGGCCTAAAACCATGATCCAACCCATTATCACAAAAAACCCAAATCTCTAAATGGCAACCTAAAGCCCAATATGGCCCAACTTCCTAATTGGGACCCAAAACCATCATGGGACCAATACTAAGAAAGCCCACAAACTATCTATGGCCCAAAGTTAAAAGTACAATAGCCCAACAAGGCGTAAAGCTTAAAAGGCCCAAAATCAACTTGCTGGGGTACGCCCCACGTACACACCCTTAAAGCATAAAGTACAAGTCCATTATGCATAAAATTAGCATTACGCTGAGTGTACACTTACGTACGCCCAACTTACTCATCGAGTACCCAAAAATCCAAAATAAGCTCTTAATGGTTAAGACAATGACTTCCAAACTCAGATATGACCCTAATGAGATGTCTTAACACGTAAAGTTGGCAACTTTACTCACTTTTCATGGCTTAATGGGACCAAAACCTCAATACACACCACAATAAGCACCCAAACTCATACATGGTCCAACATAACTCATCAAGATGACATTTTTATAAACAAGGGACCTCCCAAATGTCAAGATCCAACATACAAAGCTCTTGGAGTAGCCCATACTCATCAAGATGACATTTTTATGAACAAGGGACCTCCCAAATGTCAAGATCCAACATACAAAGCTCTTGGAGTAGCCCATACTCACAAGGATGACTCTAAGGACCAAAATGAACCCAAAATACTCCTTAAATTAGATCTAACACTTAAAGTCATCAAGAAAGAAACTTTATACCTCTAGAAGATAGATCAAGGTGCACAAAGGCTGGATCTAAAAGCTCCAAGCAATCCCACACTTTTCCAAGAAGCCCATTCTTCTTCAAAGATCACCAAAATGCATGAAATACCACCAAAAGCTCTAAAACCACTCAAATGGGGCTAGGGTTTTGTTTCGATGGTTTAGAGAGATGGAGGCTGAAGATAATAAGGTTTTTGTGGTGAGTTAAGGAGCTTAAATAGGGTCTGAGACCCTAAATTAGGGTTTGGGTCTAGCAGGAGTACGCCCATCGTACCCCCTTAAGGGTCCGTGATCATTTCCTTAGTACGCCCAACGTACACTAATGTATGCCCCGCATACTGGCCTTTACACTAGTACGCCATACGAACACTTGTGTACGCCCCGTGTACTTGGTCAACCCTAAATTCACCAAACTTCCGAAGGCCATAGCTTCTCAATTATAAGTTCGATTCTGACGATCTTTATATCCACGAAAAGGTAACGAGAATCTCTACGCTTATATCAACTCATACTTGCCTTAAAACTTCCCGAACTAAAATCCAATTTCCATAAAAGCCCGGATTGACACTTTACTGATATACCCTTTGGCTTCAAAACACAAACCGAACTCCCGGATCATCTAAATTACATTACTCATACCCAAATGTGTCTAAATCTCTCTTTCCCCAAAGTCTATAAGCCTGATGATACCCGATCTTCGGCTCACTGCCCCGCATTAGGAAACGATTCAACACGAGGCGTTAAATGAATCCTTGCAGCAACAACAACTGCGGTAGCAGCAGCAGAAGCAGCCTCAGACATAGGGACGTACCGCTCATCAAACAACTCGGTCATAGCGGTCTTGATAGACACAAAAACCTCGGGGATGGCACCCCAGATAACAAGAACCACCTCAGTAGCGATAAACTCATAAATGTCATCATCTGCCAATCCTGGCCACCAGCTCCATAACTAGAACCTCTCATGAACACCATACTGAAAATGAACCAAAAATATATCAAAAAGGCCACAATTATACTATTACAACCATCACATAGGGGATAAACCCTTGGGGGTTGTGACTTCCTTGCTACATGTACGAGTTTTGTGTTTCCAGTAGTACAGGCCCACACTACCTTCCACACCTACATGTATTTGTCTCAATGGATCATCACAAACTACCCTAAAACCAACCTATAACTAGGATACACATTCATCCTACATTCACTCTCTCGAGAGTGGCTAATCATTCCTCAACTAACATGCTTCTCCCATACTCACTCATGAAACTTCCACCAACCCTGTTCTTGCTCGTAAAATGCTAATCATACATAACGTTGGATCCCATAGACACAAATTAAGGCTAAACCAAACATTCTCAGGCTATAAAATCTTAGTTATGCACAATTATGATGCACACACTAAACAACTACAATAATGATGTCAATATCATCTAAAATATAAGTTCTCTTAGGCTATCAGGTATCATAGACCAGACAATTCTATCATGCAATTCTTGAAGATCCCTAGCATATCACCAACATGTAGTTCTATCATAATCATCATAAACAAATAACAGTATGGGTAAACTTGGGGTATACTTTCCTGCTCCGGCTGATCGCACACATCTCATCTTTCTTTGGTTACTTTTGAAAACAATCTTTTTGAAAACCATTATTGAAAAATTCTAACAAATCCTTAGTTTGAGTCTAGATTCACATGAATGATCATCCAATTCTCTCAAACCATGGATCTAATATCGACCTGTAACATCCCAAAATCTATATATATATATATATATATATATATATATATATATATATATATATATATACACACACACACATTACAATAAATTAAGGTCTTTACCTACACATAAATTACCTACATATGTTATGTGTAAGCAAATATCTACACATATTTTGCATATGTGTGGGTAACTAAACATATAAATTTTCATATCGAATGACACTTAATATGTGTAGAGAATCACCAATATTAACATTTAAATTGGTGGGAAAAGTTTCCCTCCAAAATTTGTGATTTATAGAATGTGAAATTACCCACACATATTAAAAACTTTCCATGTGTAGGTAATATGCCTCACACACACACACACACACACACACACACATATATATATATATATATATATATATATATATATATATATATATATATATATATATATATATATATAGATTAATTCGATATATAGGTGATTCATTTGATATTACCAACACATAATTTTATTTCACACATATGTAGATAACTAAATTAACTAATAATAATAATTAATATTTAAATAAATGACGTGGCAAAGTAAATATCAACACATAACATCAATATATTTATGTGTAGGTAAATATGTTAGACAATTGTTATTATTATTATTTCATAAATGACATGACAAATCAAATACCTACACATATTTTATGTGTAGGTAAATATATTAGACAATTGTTATTATTATTTCATAAATGACGTGGAAAATCAAATATATACACATATTTTATATGTAGGTAAATATAATAGAAAATTGTTATTATTATTATTTCATAAATAATTAGCAAATAAAATACCTATAGACATTTTATGTGTAGGTAAATATATTAGACAAGTCAAATACCTACAAATATTTTCTATATGTATTGATATTTCTTAATAACGTTTTTACATAAATCAAAAATTAAAGGTAAAATTGTTTAGCAACAAATTTTTATGTTTTTTGAAGGTAATTTCCCTCCAAAATTGTTGATTGCTACAACCACATGTATTGTAAAAGAAAAGGTAAAGTGTATATATATATATATATATATATATATATATATATATATATATATATATATATATATATATATATATATATATATCACTAACATTTATTGGAAATAAATTTTTTTTAAATAACTTTGAAACAAAAAATTATAAATCAAGTAATTGAAAATCCAAAATATAAATGGATATGGGAAAGCAATATGAGCATACGGAACAAAAGTTAAATTTTAACTACAAAATACCAAAATTATAAAAAAAATAAAAAGTAAAAAGAAATTAATTAATGAAAAGTTCCATGTGGTAAAAAAATTAAAAGAAAAACAAAATAGAAAAAAATAACATTAAAATAATACAAAATTGCATACTAGGATGGAATCAATCACGTATCTTCATACCAATCGGAAGCTTTGAAATCGTATGTTGTTATGTTGAAATTGTTCCACAAAAGATCGGCAAAACCCTAATACGCAGGGGAAGCATCGACGGATCAAGGTGCAACAAAGGCTTCATGTACAAATTGATTGTTGTATCTTGTATTGATGTAATCAAATACTCCAGAAAACTAATTAATTACTAGTTGTTTCATATCCTGCATCGTCGCCCTCGTCTTCCTTCTCAATTAATCATCGATTTTTGCTCCATAGTCCAACCTGTTCAGGTTCTTATCCTTACTTTCTTGTTTCCCATTTTTTTCCATATGATCTTGTTTACTGCATATAATTCTTTGATTTCATTGCTGCATTGGCTTGGAAAGAACCATGCAATTTATTTTCTTTGATTACCTCTTAAATATACAAACCTTATGAGGTATACTTTCTTACCAGTAGCATAAAAAAATCACCAGCCAAACAATAGTTTTCACTAGATGTTTAATAAGATGAACAATATGCCAAAACATCAAGTAAACTAAAATTAAACTTAAAAATAAACTAAAAAAAAAGATGGCATATAAAGAAAGCCAACATTTTACATAAATAGCTCATATATGACCGAAAGTGTGAAAAATAACAAAAAAAAACATCATCTACTTGGTGTTGCTGAATTGAATGCTTTTAGGATTTCTATTGTTCCTCCTTATATCTTTATACTTGCTATTGCTGATAATTTATTTTGGTTGGTTGAAATTTTGGAAGTTGGTTTCTATTTACTGTTGGTCAATGTTGTTCTTTGGTTAGCCATTTTCTTTTGGTGTGTTTGGCTCAGACAATTTTACCCCTTTCAGTTCCTAGTGTTGTTCTCATAATTGGGTGGTTTTCTACTAGTTAGTTACAAAAAAATATAATTATAAGAAACATAAAAATTATAAGATAATTGCAACTCCTGTCTTTATAAAAACACACTTTATAAAAACACACTGAAAAATCATCAGGAAATTTACAACTACATATTATTCATACCAAGAACTAAAATCCGCTTTCCGTAAATGAGGGACAAAACTCAAACAGGTGACAAAACTAGAGCCGGCAAAAAGTGACCCAACCCATCAACCTAACCCAAAATTAACGGGTTGGGTTTAGATTTTCAACTCATTTAAGTTAATTGAGTCAACCCGCCTAACCCATTTAATTAAATAGGTTGGGTTGAGTAAAACTTATCGACCTATTTTCAACCCGTTAACCCTTTTAAATTTAATATATATTTTTGTTTATTTTATTAGTATAACATTACTCAATTAATATATGTTTTATAATTTCATATTTATATTTTTATAAAAAATTATGCACTAGTATAGTTATAAGTTATTACCCTAATAAATTATAATGGGCTTTGATCATGTAGTGGAACTGTTTGACACAATACACACAAATTATGTATTAATTATAAGATTATGTTTTAAGCATCTGATTTCCTAATATCCTTAAATTACTTCATAGTTTTGACGTTTTAATTTTAATATTTTGATTTTCACCACTCCTAAATATCCTCATCATCAGGACTCTATACGATAGTAGTAGTATCGTATGACTTGATTATATGTAGTAAGCAAGAAGCCAACTTCAAAAATCACTTCATCTTACTTTAAATATTTATTTGAGTTTTAAACTAATTTAACTAGTTATAATTTTATCATCTAGTAATAATCCTCAAACATTATCATAAGACACAAACAACAACTTGGGTACATCAATAAACAAAAGTCCAACAGTTAGAAGACAAAGAATAAGAAAGGGTAAAATCATCCATATTCAACACAAATTTCCACCTGCCAAAAATTACATAAGAAACCACCTTATAATATCCTTCAAAATTGTTCCTAACTGTATAAAATTCCTTTCTATTAATTACTTTGATTACCACTATCAGCAAATACAATCCCCTTAATCTTAAACAATCGGCCAGATCCAATCTCTCCAATCTCAGGCACAAGTAAGATTTTTTTTTTTTCGTTTCTCTTAATATTATGATCCTTACTCTGATGTCATTGGTGTTGATCCTTACTACATTTTCAGTTTTTTTAAACAGACCCATCTACAACAAACGTACTTACTAATGCAGAACAATATCAAAGAGAGCAACAATCGGGTTAGTATGTTTAAATTATTTATTAATATATTGTAGTATGTGATATTGTTAATGTAAATCTACTTGTACTTGCTTATAGACATAGTTTTTGAGACCGAGCAAGAAAATGATAGTGATGCTACAATTGCAAAGCGTGGCATTACTTGTGGCAAGGGTGCTCGTAAGGCAATGAAAGCGTCTAAGAAGAAGTTGCCTGTAGAATTTAATTTTGTTGCAAGACGAGTAATATGTAACAATGAATCAACTTTCACATATGAGTGTGGCTATATCTTACGTAAGAACTGTACCTTACAACACAAAGAGTGGAGGCTTGTACCGAAGGAAGAAAAGTTTACATTACACCACAAGCTAACTGTAAGTTTTTTTAGTATGACTTTAACATTTTCATTACTAACTAGTTAATTATGTTTGTTACTTGAAGACGCTTTTTGATATTGATGTGGAAAATGAGAATGTTTGCAAAGTTATCAATAGCTACATGGCAAGGTCATGGAGAAATTACCAAGCTGAGTTGCATAAATACTTTAAAGAGATTGGAGGACCAGAAGACCCAATAAAGGCAAAGACTAAACCCCCTTCAAATATTCGTAACAAAGAAGACTGGGAGTATCTATGTGACATGTGGTGTGAGCCAAAATACATGGTAATGTTTTGAAAATATTTGAGCTATTGAATTAATTATTATTGTTGAATTCGGTATAATATTTGTTAGTTTTATTCGGTTGTATGTCCTTGAAGGAAATGGCAAAAAAGAAGGTTGTTGCTCGCGGAAAGCGAAAAATGGAGACAAGAAATGGGTCGAAGAGTACAATACGCTATCATGTTGAGCTTGGACATGATGTGGATTCTTCATCGCGTCATATTGAGACTTGGCGGCTTACACATTGGGATGAAGAAAAAGGTTGGAAATCCACTGATATGACTGCAAAATATGTAAGTGTAGTTGCTCATTTCTACCGTTGAATATATATTATTTGGTAAATAATTTTTTTAATATACTCGTCTTATTTTTATATGCTAATAGGAAGAAATGAAAAAGATGAGAAATGAGCATTCCTTGGAATAAATAAGTGACAAGTTGATTATAGAGAAGGTACTTGGACGAAGCTTTGTTCTTTTGTTCGGGTGGGGACGTGATCCTGTTGTCGCTAGTAACATCACAGGTTCTACTGAGAAATCTAAGCATCCTAGTTATGATGAATAGGTGGATGAATTGGAAACAATGAAAAGAGAACATGAAGTTACGAAGCAAATATTGATTGAGAAAAACATCATGCCTCATCCTCTTAGCACATCATCAGGAAGATCACATGGTGATACATTCGAGTGTGGTACATCTAACCACACTCAATCAGGACAGTCTCATGATGAAAATATTGATATATATATGATGATATGCAATGACCATTCTATAATTTTTAGTATTTTCAAGTAGCTACCCATGACTAGTTGATCTTTTGGTAGTTTAAGTATTTCAAGTTTTGAGACTTGTAATTTTTTTGGTTTGAAATATTATGTTAGACAATTTTCAATTTATAATGTTATTTTGAATGCATATGTTTCTATTTATACAAATGTCTGCATTTATTTTGTATTACCTACACATATCATTTTTAATACCCACATATAAATATATTTTTACCAACACATATCAAAATCAATGCCTACACATAAAAATACTCTTACCCACACATATTTTTATGACATGTATAGTCCAGATCATTGACCACGTCAGCAGCCACATCATCAGCCATGTCATCGACATCCCAAACAAATCAAAATACCTCTACCTACACATATTTAC
Organism: Lactuca sativa; assembly: GCF_002870075.4. NCBI lineage: Eukaryota > Viridiplantae > Streptophyta > Magnoliopsida > Asterales > Asteraceae > Lactuca > Lactuca sativa. The sequence continues at coordinate 199,522,574 of NC_056624.2, forward strand.
TACTTTTAGCCATATATGTGTAGGTATAGATTATATTATATCTACACATAAATTATGTGTCGGTAATGATCTGTATCAACAAGCATGAGCCTACACGTAGTTACACTTAATGTATGTGTAGATAATAATGAATATCATCACATATGATGCTTTTACTTACACATAATATGTGTGAGCAAAGACCCAATATTTCCTTCTTATTTGATCTTGACTATATATATATATATATATATATATATATATATATATATATATATATATATATATATATATATATATATATATATATATAAAGAAATCATTGTTATCAATCAAACCCAACTCATAAGAATCCAAAATCAAATAAAAATGTTTCCAAAGTCAATGTATCATAACATCTCCAAAACATATCATCAAGGATGTCTACAATCACGTTTTTATTTTTTCGCGATCATTTAAAGTACCTAAAACATAAAACTTAAATTGTAAGCCAAAACTTAGAGAGTTCTCCGAAATACCATACACAACCAAAATAGATAACATGTATATATGAGCTTTCCGTCTGAATATTGGAAACAAAAATTTCTATTCGAAATTCGATGCTAATCTGTTAGAATCATGGAACTTCTTATAAGGTTTCGTTGCTAATTACCGTTAATGATTATTTCTAAATGAACATTTGTTTTATTCTAGTGACTTGTATAATTAGCGGCAATTTATTAGATGTTTACTCATATTGTAGTATTTATGAACGAATTTTGCTTATAATATGTAAATAGTCTATTTTAATTATTTTAATTTTATACGAGGCTTTCAAAACCCAATGGACTGACCCGTTAATTATTTCGTTTTTTTAATTATATATTGCATCACATCATAGTAACTTTAATAATATTTTATTATTTTATATGTTTATTCTTTTCTTTCAAGATGACAATAATCACAATAAGTTACACCAATGATTCAATTAATAGTCTTGAAAATGATTGGTATTATTTAGTGATATATACTATACTCTTTTGTCTTTATACCAACTCATATTAACTTACAATACCAAAATTGGGTGTTTAAAAATTAAATTCAGATTTTAAGTTTATCTTGTATCTTTCGTCCGTCGTTGTTACGGGGACATATTATCATTTTAACAAATAAAGTTTTCTCTGACTGAATGTATGTTGATAGATTCAAGTAGGAATAAGACCACTTTAATAAAACGAAAACCAAGTTTCTTTAATATTTATGGGTCTCACAGAATCAAAATTGCTAAGGACAAGATAACTTACATTTCTCATTGAATAATTTGTAAGTCGTGATAAAAGTGTCGTTCTAGACTTAGTAATCTAAACTCTGGATAAAAGAATTACGTGAAATTTAATAATACAACGGTATCCAGCTCTTTGGGCCATAAGTGAGTGTCTGGATCCTTTGGTTCTTGTAAATAGCCGGACCTTTGACATGGCCCTCATCTGCCGGCCGACGTCGATGATCCATCTCACCACCACCCTTCATAAATTCAACTTTCTTGGTCTTCACAACCACCCTCAAAATCTCCATCACCACCACCACCACCACCACCACCGTGGTTGCTGCTTTTGCAAATGCCTATAGATGACAACAGCCCTAGTGCTCGTAGTCTTGGCTCCTTCTCCACCACCACCGATCTCTTGAAGCTGAGCACAAGCTCAAGAAGCGAATCTCCGATCGCCAACTTGAGCTGCTCTTCTTCCTCCCGCCATACCCCACTACCATCCACCACCACCAAGGATACCATACGCCGGCTGGTAAAGGCCAATGGTGATACTCTCAGTCTTGATGAAATGAGATTCGTACAAAGGCTAGGGAGTGGCGATATCGGGAGTGTGTACTTGGTGGAGCTAAAGTGCGCCGAGGGATGCATGTTGGCGGCGAAGGTGATGGATAAGGAAGAGTTGATGAGCAGGGAGAAAGAGGGTAGGGCAAGGATAGAATTGGAAATACTGCAAATGTTGGATCACCCATTTTTGCCATCACTGTATGCCAGTTTGGAAGTTGATCGGTGGTCTTGCTTGTTGACCGAATTCTGTCCCGGTGGCGATCTGCATATTCTCCGTCAACGACAACCCGACAGGAGATTTGATGAAGCCGCCGTCCGGTGAGTATATATAAATCAACGTTCTCCATTCCCACTCATCTCGACTTAATAAACAAACACCTATAATTATAAAACATACAAAATATAATCCATTAATTACATGTTATATATTATCTCTTTCAAATGATCAAAACAATTATAAATTTAAGTTTTGTATCAATCTGATAAGATTATGTAGTTTTAGTTTAAAATTTCACCACTAAACAAATTTACAACTATATAAGCATCATCAGATGAGAATTATTGTAAATTTTGTTTTTTTTTTTTCCTGAGATTTTTACTTTGAACAGAATGTTAAATAAATTTAGAGATCTGAATTTCAATCATTCATCTAAAAATGGTAATTGCGTTACATCGAATGCATCGAACATGAATTAAAAGACAAAGTCATTCACTATGTAATTATATAAGCCTATATAATCTATTAAATTGTTTTATTATAAAATATTATATAATATTTTAATACAGGTTTATAATCATATCTAATATATTACTCTTAAAATTAATCAGTTTGATCTTCATGCCAAACGTCGTCTCAATACACAATGCAAAAATCATGTAACATCCATATTTTAAAACACTCCACAAATCATGTAAAATGCATATTTCAAAACACGAAACATTTTTATTTAATATTATATATGTGATAATAGTTTAAAACCATATTGAAGTAAAAGTTGACGCATGCATGCAGGTTTTATGCATCAGAAATTGTGGTTGCCCTAGAATACCTTCACATGATGGGCATAATCTATCGAGATCTAAAGCCTGAAAACGTTCTCGTAAGATCAGATGGTCACATAATGCTGACTGACTTCGATTTATGCCTAAAATGCCAAGATTCCACCACCCCTAAACTTGTTCAAGGTCAAGACCAGCTATCCATAAGTAGCCCATCAACGACCCTGTGCACCAAGGGATCATTATCCCCATTCATCCTTCCTCGTTGTAGCATGCCAAAAGTACTCTCGTGTTTTCACCCCAAGCAGAAACGGAGACCACAACCCAGTAACCATCGACCACCCTTCGACATCATGGCTGAGCCAGTTGAGGCTCGATCAATGTCCTTTGTTGGCACTCACGAGTACTTAGCACCAGAGGTTGTTTCCGGTGAAGGCCACGGTAATGCAGTAGATTGGTGGACTTTAGGGATATTTATTTATGAGTTGTTCTATGGAGTGACACCGTTTAGGGGAGGTGACAATGAGTTTACTCTTACCAGCATTTTAGCTAGAGGGCTTCAATTCCCTAAAGAGCCTGCATCATCGTCGGCTATGAAGGATTTGATCACGAAGCTCCTGATCAAGGAACCTACAAAGCGAATGGGGTCCATGAAAGGTGCACCTTCCATCAAGAACCATCCATTCTTCAGTGGAGTAAATTGGGCACTTCTACGCGGCGCTTCACCTCCCTACGTTCCTCGACCTGTCTCTTTCCGAGATTTTGTTGCACAAAATGATCATTGTGATGATCATATAGACTATTATTAGTCATGAAACATTACCATGATTTGTGGCTGTTCTTTTTAATTTTTTTGGCTTTATAGTTAATTAGTTATTTTACTCTTAAGTGTACGAATTCATGAAAATCGCATTGTGATGGTGTAGATAGATATTTTCAAATTGGTAAATCACCGGTAATCACGGGTAAGTGTATTCAGGTTCTTATATGACGGAGAGCATAGTAAGGAGAAAGCAAAGTGTTTTATGGATAAATGAGAGAAAAAATTGTTACGACGAGTTTCAACTTCAAATAGACATAATATGTCTGTAGGGGGAATTATAATGTTGAATTAATTATTATTAATTATCAAGTTTAGTCCATAAAACTATATTGATCCTTCATGATAAGATCTCATTAAGAAAAGTAGACGAAGATTGTGTTGTTATAGAATGAATTAAAAACAGAACATAAATTAAAACTAACCTTGAGTTTTCTGATCTTGATAGGTAAATATTGCACAAAAGAAGCTCTTATCCTAAAGATTTTTACATTACCTAAGGTTGTAAGCTTCAATATAAAACTCATAATTTGATGCAAAATATCTTTCATTCCAATTGCTATGAAGAAACGATAAATGCAAAGCGATTAATCGGAAAGCGAAAGAAAACCGGAATTTGCATTTACAAAATCATAGAGGAAGAGAGGATAGCAAATGAAGGCTGCAAATTTTGGTGTGGTATACAACTCCTAGGAGAGTTGTATTTATAGTCGCAAAAACCTTAGATACTCTAAAAAATCCGAATTTGTAACGAGGACGACCTTATCATATCAAGTCGATATCTATTTGCAACAACTTTTTTTTGGAACGACAATGGAATTAAAAACTATCTAACAAGAAACTAGAACAAAAAATACAAAAAGTTCAAGTCGTACCAGTGAAAATCAACTATCCCAAAAAAATATTTTTCCTACATCTATTAGAAATCCAAAAATAGGAAAAATAGCATATATCAACAAAAATCTCATCTTTTCTAGGCTTGACCGTTCCAAATAAGAGTTTATTGCGAAAACCCCATATCTAGCCAAAACGTAGTAGCAACAACCACATCAAATCTCATCTTGTTCTTCTTGTCTAGAGCTAGAGAATCAACCTAACTCAAAAAGGAAGAAATAGATAGATCAAGAGGGATATTTACATTCCACCATATAGAAATCTTACTCCAAATCGGCAACAAAAGGCTACAAGATGAAAAAAATGTGCTTTGTGGATTCACCTATTTGAAAACAAATACCACATTGCGAAGAGTCTAGATCAATTCCTTTATCCGGCCCTTAGGTTTAAACGGGTAGGAATTCTGTCCCTCATGATTCTCCAAATTAGATCATCATTAACATTTATGGGAATTAAAGTATTCCATCTAGTGCCAATACTAGAACTATCCAAAAAGAAAGAATCAAGAAGCCTCCTAGTAGAAGACATTGAGAAAATGCCATGCACATCTAAATCCCACACAAATCGGTCAGGCACCTCTGAAAACACATAATTTCAAATCACAAAGCACAACTCGATCCATTGGGAGTCTAGAACTCCTACTCTAAGCAATCTTCCATTTTGGTCCAATCGAATCGATAAAAAATTAAAAGTATCTCTTCTCCCAACGGCCGTGTGAAGTTTAGAAGTTTCCATGTCGGTCCAACCGACTTGAGTGACCGTGTGCAGTGCTAAGTGTAGAAGTTTCCATATCCTTCCAATGAATCGATAAAATAAAAGCTTCTCAGCTCCCATCAACTATGTGAAGTGCTAAATCACATCATTTCATGAAGTCGCGTCCATAGTCTGTAATGTCCTAAAATACCAACAAAATATTTCATTTCTAAACCATCAAATCCATACAAACATTTCAAAACTAATCATAGTAAAATGTATCCCTCAAACATCAGAGTAAAACAATAATAATTAATGTGGAAAAAGTCATCAAAGGATGTTGTGCAGTTAAGCCGGGCCCTTCCCTTTGGACTGGAAGTACCTAAAAATATTTAAACCACAAAGCCATAAGCATAAAGCTTAGTGAGTTCCCTAAAATACCACATACCCTACATAGGATAAGGAATGCTATGGGCCTTTCCATAGTCTTCTGTCTGTAACGCCCCGTCTCTGGTATGTTGCTTCCGTGACATTTATTTAGAAGTTTTCAAGAGGGACTCGGCGAGTCTATAGCCCGACTCGTCGAGTAGGGGCGGGATTTCGAGCACGTGTTAGCCGGCGACTCGGCGAGTCCATATTTGGGACTCGGCGAGTCTGCCTGCCAGGAAGAAACCCTAAATCCCCGGGTTGCTCCCTATTTAAGCACTGTTATGTGCCCCAAACTCGCCTCCTTCACCCTCAGAGAGCTGTGAGAAACCCTAAACCCATCCCTTGATTGATTTAAGTGTTTTTGTGTGGATTCTTGAAGGCTTGAAGAAGAAGAAGAAGAAAGGAACAAAGAGAAGAGGTGTAGAGCAAAGATCCAAGGTCAAAATCAGAGTTCATTGAGGTATTTCTCGGAATCCTCCTGTTTTATGCTTAAAACCCCCATTAGATCATTTATAGGGCTAGTTTGATGTATTTTTCCAACCTTATAGTTGTATGGATGCCTTAATAGGTCGAGATATCCCTAAATCTGTTCATTTAGGAGTTGTAGAGCCCGGATCTATTGCCTTTTTGAAGTTGCTTTGCATGAGAACCCTAGATCTAGCTTTATCATGCTTTTTGAGCCTTATAATCTTCTTGGATGCTTTTGGACACGTAAAGATAGAATCTTTACGTGTTAATCGAACTAAGGAAGCCCAGATCTATAAGTTTTAGACGCTGGATTCAAGCAGAATCGAGTTTAGAGTAGCTGCATGGATGTGACTCGGCGAGTCGGAAGAACGACTCGGCGAGTCAAGTCGCGAGTCCCGATTTTTCCCCCTTTTTGAGTGATGTCGAGTGGGAGTCTGTGAGTAGTAGAGTGGACTCAGTGAGTTGGAGGGCAGACTTAGTGATGGAGGGACTCGAAGAGTTGTTCATACAACTCGGCGAGTCCAAGACAATCTTCTTAGCTCAAGAACAACTCGTCGAGTTGTTCATATGACTCGGCGAGTCGGATGCAGATTGCCTAAGTTCTTGAATCGAGAGGGTACTCGTCGAGTCGATGCCATACTCGACGAGTAGCCACGAGTAGGGTTGAGAAGTGAGAATAAGGACTCGGCGAGTTGACGGCCCAACTCGGCGAGTCAGGTCAACTGTAGGTTGACTTTGATCGGGAGAGTTGACTTTGACCAGGGGTAAAAGAGTCATTTTACCCCAATGCAGTGATTAACATTTGATTGAGTGTGTTTATGGAATTATAGCCGGGGAGATACCGGAGCAGCAGCAGTTAGCTTCCAGAGCCATACACTCAGCAGCCAGTTCACGAGGTGAGTTTCCTTCCAGTAGGAACGGGTCTACGGCCACAATGCCGGCCCGTTTAGTTAGCAGTAGTTCCGGACTTCAGTCCGAAGCAATAGTTCAGTATGCTTGATGTCTATGTGATTCAAGCATGTTTATGTGTTATATGTTCCGGACTTTAGTCCGATGCAGTATGCAGTATATGTGTCTATATTAGTTTATATGTGTTATGCTATACTATGATCAGTCAGTTCCGGACTTCGGTCCGATGCAGGGGACAAGGTCCCAGACAGTTCCGGACTTCGGTCCGATGCAGTCAGTTCCGGACTTCGGTCCGATGCAGCTAGTTCCGGACTTCGGTCCGATGCAGTGGGCAAGGCCCAGTATGTGCTTTATATGTATTGTTTGGTATGTGGTAGCTTGGGGGAGCTCACTAAGCTTCGTGCTTACAGTTTCAGTTTTGGTTTCAAGTACTTCCGCAAGCAAAGGGAAGAGCTCGGGATGATGACATCGCACACACCACAACTTCAGTTTTTGTCCTGGGAGTTGATTCAGTTTCTTGATATGTTTGGATACAGTTATGATACAGTTTTTCTCACAGTATTTTATCATGGTTTTTGAAACACACAACGTATGGTTTTATTATGTGATACTTGGTTTCATGGTTTTGTTATAATAAAAATTGAAATTTTTAGGTCGTATTTTTGGGTTGTTTCAAGTTGGTATCAGAGCTTTGGTTTGAGGGATTCGGATACACCTCCGGGTGTATCTGAACTCAAACTAAGGGAAAGATAAAAAGATTTTCAAAAAGGAAAAATGTTTTCGAATGAAATTTTGAAAAGCACTTAGAAAGAAAAGAATTTTTAAACAAGATAAGGGTGTGGTGCATGCGATCAGCCGAGCTCAAGTAAGTACTCCCAAATTACTCATACAAGTTTTATTATGATTAATTGTTCTAGTTTCAGTAGAGCAGCATGCTAGTATAGGACTAAGGATCTAGGAGGATGCCTTATGTGTCTGCTATATGTGTTTCAACTTTATGAGAATTGCATGCTAGTATTGAGTAGACAGCAGTAGGATAGCCTGTTTAGGTTATGCCTGGTAGCGCGAGCTTAGCATTGTATGCTAGTGCAGTTTCTCGTTATGAGAGTAGATTTGTTTGAGTAGTTTCCGGTGTCCGAATGCTGCTTGCTTCGTGCTTTGTAGAACTCTTGGTGATGAGAGTTAGCCGTTAGATGAATACGCCACGTCACATGTGATCAGGGTTGAATAATCTTAGAGTATTGGATTTGGCCCTATTGCGCAGCTCTTGTTTGAGTCTAACTGTTGTAGGGACGAGCCTTTTACTCGAAGGATTATTCGAGCCTCATCACATGCGATGGTATTCAGATGATGGCTAATTAGCATTACAAGGAGGCCTTCAGCAGCTGAGGACTGGTTTGAGTGCAGTCAGAGATTTCCCTAGGGCAAGCCTAGGATGAGAGTATTAGAGATCAGTAGTAGTAGAAGTGACTTGGTGGAGTCAAGGCAGTTCTTGAGGAAAGTACGGATAGATGTGGAAGGTAGTATGGGCCCGTACTACTGAAAGCAGAGGATCCGTACTCGAATCAAGGAAGGCCGAGACAAGACCAGGAAGCTGGTAGTAGTATCAATGATCCCTTGAGATATTTCAGTTTTCTGATGTTGCTATGATGTGTTTCAGAATGGTGGTTTTGCGTTCGAGGCCAGCAGCCGACAGTGGAGGTGCCGGGGAGGGATCAGGATCAGGCTCGGGGGACGAGCGCATGGATGAGCAGACCAAAGAGTTTCTTTCTTCAGAGATTACTCGTATCATTTTAGAGCAGACTCGTGTGATCTTCGATTCGATCAAGGAGGGTATCCTAGAGCTGATGGATGAGAGGTTGGGCACCTTCCGTGCCAAGGTGGCGGCCATGATGGGGTCGCACACACTTACGTTCAGGGAGTTCAGGGCATGCGGAGCTCCAGACTATCACGGGGCACGGGACCCCATAGCGAGTACTAGATGGTTGGTGGATGTGGCCAACACGTTCCGAACAAGCAGGTGTCCCGAGGGGGACAAGGTTAGATTGGCGTCCTGTCTTCTGAAGGACAGGGCACGGGATTGGTGGGAGGAGGTCGGACATACCATTGGAGATGATGCAGCGTTGGATGCCATGACCTGGGCTGATTTCTCTACCAGGTTTAGGGCGGAGTTTGCACCAGTTATTGAGGTGCAGAAGTTAGCCAAAGAGTTTCAGGACCTCACCCAGACTACAGAGACCGTGGCGAAGATCACCGCCAAGTTCAGGGAGAGGGCTCTTCTTGTTCCTCAATATGCAGCCGATGAGGAGATGAAGAAGGCCCGTTATCATGAGATGTTGCGGAGCGATATCCGCCAGTTTGTGAGCCGGTCCAACTGTAAAACGCTGGATGACATGATTGCTAGGGCTCGGGAGAGGGAGATTGATCTCGAGATGGAGAAGAAGAGGAAACCGGAGGCGGTTTCGGGTACAGGCAGTTCGGGCAAAAAGCCCAAGGTTTCTGATCACAGATCCAGGAGTCAACAGAGCCACGGTTGATGTGGCAAGTGTGGGAGATTACACGATGGGGTGTGCAAGGCAGGGAGTTCCAGCTGCTACAAGTGCGGTCGGACTGGGCATTTGAGCAGGGATTGTACGGCCCCTGCTACTGCCATTGCAGCATCAGATCTGATTTGCTTTCAGTGCAATCAGAGGGGACATAAAAAGTCCCAGTGTCCGAGTTTAGCTGCAGTAGGGAAGGTGGCTGCACCTGCCCCTGCTATTTTGAGGATTACAGATGGCCGGCAGGGACGAGCCGAGGCGCCAGTGGCAAAGAGTAGGGCGTTTCAGATGACAGCAGAGGAGGCGCGAGCGACTCCTGATGTGGTGATGAATATGTATCTTCCCTTCATCTCTATATTATTATTGATTGATTATTGCTTATGATTATATGTTTTATATAGGGTCGTTCTCTGTGAACGACATTTCTGCTATGGTATTATTCGATTTGGGGGCTACCCGATCATTTGTATCGCTTGCGCTTAGCAAGAGATTTAGTAGAGCTCCAGGGGAGCTGGATTGTCCACTAGAGGTTGAGATAGCAGATGAAAGGACCGTGAGGGTCGCCATAGTGCATAGAGGGTGTTCTCTTCAGTTGTTCGACGAGCAGTTTTCGGTGGACCTGGTTCCTATTCCCCTGCGAGGGAATAAGGTTATAGTAGGCATGGATTGGCTGAGCCCCAATGGGGCGGTGATTGATTGTGAGCTGCAGCTAGTGAGGGTTCGCACTCCCAGTGGGGGAGAGTTAGTGATTCAGGGCGAGAGACCACAGCGCGGACCAACCTTTTGTTCCGCCGCGAGAGCGAGACGCTATTTTCAGCAGGGTTGCGCGGGTTATGTAGCTTATGTCTTGGATGCCCGTGAGAAGGGCAAGACGACAGTTGATGATGTTCCGACAGTGCGAGACTTCCCGGATGTATTTCCCAAGGATTTACCGGGAATACCTCCAGAGAGGCAGGTTGAGTTTAGGATCGAACTGATTCCTGGTGCGGTTCCGATAGCCAAGGCACCGTACCGTCTAGCTCCCCCTGAGATGCAGGAGTTGTCTACGCAGCTGCAGGAGCTGCTAGACAAGGGTTTCATTCGGCCGAGCAGTTCGCCTTGGGGAGCGCCGATCCTGTTTGTGAGGAAGAAGGATGGGTCGCATCGTATGTGTATAGATTACCGGGAGTTGAATAAGGTAACGGTGAAGAACCGTTACCCACTTCCAAGGATAGATGATTTGTTTGATCAGCTTCAGGGAGCGTCTTGGTTCTCCAAGATCGATCTACGCTCCGGGTATCATCAGATGCGGGTTAGGGATGAGGATGTACAGAAGACTGCTTTCAGGACTAGGTATGGTCATTATGAGTTTGTGGTGATGCCATTTGGGCTCACCAATGCTCCAGCTGCGTTCATGGATCTCATGAATCGCGTGTGCAGGCCGATGCTGGATCGGTCAGTGATAGTATTCATAGATGATATCTTGGTGTATTCCAAGACGTAGGAGCAGCACGAGGAGCACCTGAGGGAGGTGCTGGAAGTTTTGAGGAGGGAGAGACTTTTCACAAAGTTCTCCAAGTGCGAGTTCTGGTTGCGCGAGGTGCAGTTCCTTGGTCATCTCGTCAGCTAGAAGGGTATTTTGGTGGATCCGGCCAAGATAGAGGCCGTGATGCAGTGGGAGGTCCCGAAGTCTCCATCTGAGATTCGGAGCTTCCTAGGGTTGGCAGGGTATTACCGGAGGTTCATTCAGGATTTCTCCAAGATAGCAGTGCCGCTCACCCGACTGACCAAGAAGTCGGTGGTATTTCGTTGGGGGTCTGAGCAACAGGCAGCGTTCGAGACCCTCAGACAGAGATTGTGCAAGGCTCCGATCCTTACCTTGCCAGAGGGAGTAGAGGACTTTGTAGTCTACTGTGATGCCTCAATCACAGGTATGGGAGCAGTGTTGATGCAGCGAGGCCATGTGATAGCTTACGCCTCGAGGCAGCTGAAGCCTCACGAGGCCAATTATCCTACCCATGATTTAGAGCTAGGGGCGGTTGTGTTTGCCCTCAAGATTTGGAGACATTATCTTTATGGGGTCTGTTGTACTATCTACACGGACCACAAGAGTTTGAGGTACCTTATGGATCAGCCGAGTCTGAACATGAGGCAGAGGAGGTGGTTGGATGTGCTGAAGGATTATGATTGTGAGATCCTTTACCATCCAGGGAAGGCCAACGTGGTGGCCGACGCCCTAAGCCGCAAGGTATCGTCAGCCCCTATTAGAGATTTGTGTTTGAGGATGACAGTGATTACTCCGTTGTTGGAACGGATCAGGGAGGCTCAGGTTGAGGGCCTCAAGGAGGAGAGGCAAAAGTGTGAGAGGATAGTGGGCCGAGTAGCTTTAGCTTCATTTGACTATGACCGTCGGGTATTGCTGACACTTCATGGGAGAGTGTGGGTACCATACTGGGGTGGGGTACGGCAGGTGTTGATGGACGAGGCTCATAAGTCTCGATTTTCTATCCACCCAGGGGCGACGAAGATGTATAGTGATCTTCGACCCGATTATTGGTGGCCCTGCATGAAGCAGGATGTCGCTTGGTATGTTGAGAGATGCCTGACCTACAGGAAGGTCAAGGTGGAGCACCAGAGGCCTCACGGCAAGATGCAGCCGTTAGACATTCCCGTGTGGAAATGGGAGGACATCACCATGGATTTTATCACCAAGCTTCCCAGGACTGCACGAGGGGTAGATTCGATATGGGTAGTAGTGGATCGGTTGACGAAGAGTGCTCATTTTATCCCGATCCAGGAGAGTATATCGGCAGAAAAGTTAGCCGATATCTATGTGTGTGAGATCGTGGCACGTCATGGAGTGCCGATATCGGTGGTGTCAGACCGAGATGTTCGTTTTACATCCAGATTCTGGAAGCGGTTTCACGACGAGATGGGTACTCATCTTCATTTCAACACCGCTTTCCACCCTCAGACGGACGGGCAGAGCGAGAGGACGATTCAGACTCTCGAGGACATGCTCAGGGCATGTGTTCTAGACTTCGGTGGCAGTTGGGATACGTATCTTCCGTTAACGGAATTTTCGTATAACAACAGTTATCATGCAAGCATTGATCGACCTCCCTTTGAGATGCTTTATGGGAGGAAGTGTAGGACCCCGATTTGTTGGGGCGAGGTCAGTCAGCGAGTCGTTGGGAGCACAGAGGTGGTGCTCAAGACGACCAAGTTGATTCAGCAGGCTCGTAGTAGACTGCAGACTGCGCAGAGTCGGCAGAAGAGCTACGCCGACAGGAGGCGTTCAGACTTGGAGTTCCAGGTAGGCGATATGCTCCTTCTGAAGGTCCCACCCTGGAAGGGTGTCATCAGGTTTCGGAAGAGGGGCAAGCTGGGCCCTAGGTTCATTGGTCCTTTCAGGGTTTTGGCCCGAGTGGGTCGGGTTGCTTATCGGTTGGATCTTCCAGTAGAGCTTAGCCAGATCCACAACACTTTCCATGTGTCTCAGTTGAGGAAGTGTTTGGTGGATGAGTCAGCAGTTGTTCCCCTAGAGGATATTCAGGTTGATAGCAGCCTGAATTATATTGAGAGGCCGGTCGCGATTCTGGACCGGAAGACAAAGACCTTGAAGAACAAGGCAATTCAGTTAGTGAAGGTGCAGTGGTAGCACCGGAAGGGGTCCGAGTGGACGTGGGAGGCTGAGGAGGAAATGAGAGAGCACTACCCGGAGTTATTTGCAGATTCAGCCGTAGCAGACTTCGAGGACGAAGTCTGAGACAAGTGGGGGAGAATTGTAACTCCCCGTCTCTGGTATGTTGCTTCCGTGGCATTTATTTAGAAGTTTTCAAGAGGGACTCGGCAAGTCTATAGCCCGACTCGTCGAGTAGGGGTGGGATTTCGAGCACGTGCTAGTCGGCGACTCGGCGAGTCCATATTCGGGACTCGGCGAGTCTACCTGCCAGGAAGAAACCCTAAATCCCCGGGTTGCTCCCTATTTAAGCACTATTATGTGCCCCAAACTCGCCTCCTTCACCCTCAGAGAGCTGTGAGAAACCCTAAACCCATCCCTTGATTGATTTAAGTGTTTTTGTGTGGATTCTTGAAGGCTTGAAGAAGAAGAAGAAGAAAGGAACAAAGAGAAGAGGTGTAGAGCAAAGATCCAAGGTCAAAATCAGAGTTCATTGAGGTATTTCTCGGAATCCTCCTGTTTTATGCTTAAAACCCCCATTAGATCATTTCTAGGGCTAGTTTGATGTATTTTTCCAACCTTATAGTTGTATGGATGCCTAAATAGGTCGAGATATCCCTAGATTTGTTCATTTAGGAGTTGTAGAGCCCGTATCTATTGCCTTTTTGAAGTTGCTTTGCATGAGAACCCTAGATCTAGCTTTATCATGCTTTTTGAGCCTTATAATCTTCTTGGATGCTTTTGGACACGTAAAGATAGAATCTTTACGTGTTAATCGAACTAAGGAAGCCCAGATCTATAAGTTTTAGACGCTGGATTCAAGCAGAATCGAGTTTAGAGTAGCTGCATGGATGTGACTCAGCGAGTCGGAAGAACGACTCGGCGAGTCAAGTCGCGAGTCCCGATTTTTCCCCCTTTTTGAGTGATGTCGAGTGGGAGCCTGTGAGTAGTAGAGTGGACTCAGTGAGTTGGAGGGCATACTCAGTGATGGAGGGACTCGAAGAGTTGTTCATACAACTCGGCGAGTCCAAGAAAATCTTCTTAGCTCAAGAACAACTCGTCGAGTTGTTCATATGACTCGGCAAGTCGGATGCAGATTGCCTAAGTTCTTGAATCGAGAGGGTACTCGTCGAGTCGATGCCATACTCGACGAGTAGCCACGAGTAGGGTTAAGAAGTGAGAATAGGGACTCGGCAAGTTGACGGCCCAACTCGGCGAGTCAGGTCAACTGTAGGTTGACTTTGACCGGGAGAGTTGACTTTGACCAGGGGTAAAAGAGTCATTTTACCCCAATGCAGTGATTAGCATTTGATTGAGTGTGTTTATGGAATTGTAGCCGGGGAGATACCGGAGCAGCAGCAGTTAGCTTCCAGAGCCATACACTCAGCGGCCAGTTCACGAGGTGAGTTTCCTTCCAGTAGGAACGGGTCTACGGCCACATGCCGGCCCGTTTAGTTAGCAGTAGTTCCGGACTTCAGTCCGAAGCAATAGTTCAGTATGCTTGATGTCTATGTGATTCAAGCATGTTTATGTGTTATATGTTCCGGACTTTTGTCCGATGCAGTATGCAGTATATGTGTCTATATTAGTTGATATGTGTTATGCTATGCTATGATCAGTCAGTTCCAGACTTCGGTCCGATGCAGGGGACAAGGTCCTAGACAGTTCCGGACTTCGGTCCGATGCAGTTAGTTCCGGACTTCGGTCCGATGCAGTCAGTTCCGGACTTCGGTCCGATGCAGTTAGTTCCGGACTTTGGTCTGATGCAGTCAGTTCCGGACTTCGGTCCGATGCAGTCAGTTCCGGACTTCGGTCCGATGCAGTTAGTTCCGGACTTCGGTCCGATGCATTCAGTTCCGGACTTCGGTCCGATGCAGTGGGCAAGACCCAGTATGTGCTTTATATGTATTGTTTGGTATGTGGTAGCTTGGGGGAGCTCACTAAGCTTCGTGCTTACAGTTTTAGTTTTGGTTTCAAGTACTTCCGCAAGTAAAGGGAAGAGCTCGGGATGATGACATCGCACACACCACAACTTCAGTTTTTGTCCTGGGAGTTGATTCAGTTTCTTGATATGTTTGGATATAGTTGTGATATAGTTTTTCTCACAGTATTTTATCATGGTTTTTAAAACACACAACGCATGGTTTTATTATGTGATACTTGGTTTCATGGTTTTGTTATAATAAAAATTGAAATTTTTGGGTCATATTTTTGGGTCGTTTCACTGTCACTATCAGCCATAAGCCAAATCAAGGTGTTTCCTTGCAACACTGGGAGCCAAAACCTGGTCTTACATACAAATTTCTAGAGCCACATCCAGGTCTTCCATTCAAGCATCACAAAGAAAACCACATATAAATGTCGGGGCCATACCCTTGTCTTACATACAATTTGCATGAGCCAGATCCTGGTCTTTCATACATATGCGAGGGGCCATATCCTGGTCTTCCATGTAAGTATCCCAAAGGAAACTGACATCCTACATAATATAGTGAGAAGACTCATCTGGCAGACGCTGTCAACAACTAACAACTCTCACATCCAAATGAATGGGTGACATGCACCTCCTAATAAACCACATAGGGTACACTCTTAGTTTACCTTCCAAAACTAGCTAGTTGACTCAAAAGTCAACCAAGACAAAAGTCAACGATCAAAATCAAAGTCAAAAAGCCAAAATCATCATCAGTTGACCTCCACATCATGGCCAGTCCATGGTCACGTCGTGGCTAACAAACTCAATACCGATCCAACAACTCAAACGCTAAAAATTCGATCCCCACATCGTGGCACCCTTCATGCCACATCGTGACTACTAGCTTAGAACAACTTAATAGATTGACTCCTTAATCCATTAAGCCTTCAACTCTAACTTTCTAGAAAGCTTTTAGGGACTCCAAAGGTTCATAAAAATCCAAAATTTATGGACATGCATGTCTCTCTCTCTCTCTCTCATCTAGGCCAAAAATGGTAGAAATAGGGTCAAAAACCCCATACATGAACTCAGGACTACACAACTCTTCAGATATGGAATATCTAACCATATAGAGACCTTAATGACCAATAAAATTGCGAATTTTATTGAATTTATCCACTAAAAACATCATGAACATGTACCATAAGCATTTAAACCTAGATCTAGAAGAGGCTAACCAACAAGATCAGAAAAAGGAAACTCACAAAGGCCCAGAAGTTGATCACAAGAAATCTCTAAGCTTGCCAAGAGGTTCTCTATACCACAAAGGTCTTCTTCTTCCTTCCAATACACCAAATCACCAAAAGTAAGCTCAAATATGGAGGAAAGGGTATTAAGGTTTGCTTTAAGTTTCTTGGGGGTGATGGAGGCTGGAAATGATGCCCATGTATTTAAGCCCCCTTAACTCAGTTTTAGGGTTCATTTATCAGCCTCCACCTCCCTCCATCTCAGAAAACCCTAACCCTCATCCCTTTTGGTGGTTTTGGATCCATCTAGGTGTTTTAGTGGCTAGAAGGATAAAAAGAAGAAGAGGTTCTAGAGTGTTGGTCCAACAAGGAGGCTTCATCATCATCATCATCTTATGCACATTGTGGACCTTTGTAAGTGTCCAAGATTCAACCTTTATGAGTTTAAGTTACTAGATATAGGGTCGTGTCCCTTTTCCTTCATGATTGTGTAAGTTTTCATGGAGGAGATCCATAAAGTTGGCAAATTTATGGCCTCTAAGTGTCCCTTGATCATCATATCTTATGGATCTAAAGTTTAGTTGTGATTAATGAATCTTGCATGAGTTTGGGGCCATTTCTTGTCACTTTGATCTAAGGTGGGTTTAGGATATGCATGGGGCATGAATGAATATCAAGTAATTATTTTTATTGACCTTTGGAGCCCTCTTTAGCTCCTAAAAGAGTTGGGGTTGAAGACTTAGTGGATTATGGACTCAAAACATTAGGATATGGCATCAGACTGTGCTCACGACGTAACACAGGGAGTGTCACGACGTGAGAATGGTTTTTCCCCTCAGAAACATAATCATTTGAAGCTCATGACGTGACCAAGAAAGGCTCACGTCGCGAGGACAACTTTTGAGTCGTTTTGGCCGAGTTGCTGAGTGGTGTAAGTTCGAGATGGAATATGTCTGAGTGTAGTCTCACGATGTGACCAAGGACTGGTCACAACGTGAGGGTCAACTGTTGGTATGTTGACCGTCGACGTTGACTTTGGCCGTTGAATTTTGACTTGGTTTGACTTTTGGGTCAAGACTCTATTTTTATAAGGTAGACTTAGGGTTTACCTTTTGTGGATTGATAAAAGGTGTCGAGCACCCGTCTTTTGGCAGGATAGTAGTTAGCTGAAGTCGGCTTTGTGATTCAGGTGAGTCTCCTCACTATATTATGGATCAAAGGCACCAATGCCGACCCATTGGTTTATGTTATATAGGAAGACCAGGGGTGGCCCTTGGCATTTATATGAAATACCCAAAGGTGGCTCTTGGCAAATTGTATGAAAGACCAGGGATCAGAACCTAGAAGATAAGTAGATAGTTGTATATATATATATATATATAGATAGTATACTAGTTGTCTTTGTGATACTTGCATGGAAGACCAGGAGGTGGCTTGGAACTTGTCTATAAGACCCATGGGTTTTGCCCCTGACCTGGAAAGGAAAGACCATGATGCGACTCATGGCATAATGGAAAGATTGTGGTTGACACATAACATTATCTATTGTATGTATGGTATGTCATATTTTTAGGAACTCGCTAAGCTTTCTGCTTACGATTTATTATATATAGTTTCAAGTATTTCTAGTACAAAAGGGAAGGACCTGGTGTGACTGCAGTGCATCCACCCACGTTTCTGCAACTTTATGATTTTGGGATTGTACTCTGATAATTGTATTTAACTTGTTACACTTTTGAATGATTGGATATGTTAAACAGTGTTTATGGTTGAATTGAAAAAGAAATTTTAACCTTACAATTTTTGGGATGTTACAAGCTGGTATCCAAGCCTTGGTTAGAGGGATTCATATATACTCTCGGGTGTGTCTGAACTCAAACTGAGGGTTTGGTAGATTTTTCATAAAATAAATGTCTTAATAAAGGATTTTCTGATAAAGGAAAAGGGTGGTGTGACATCCCCAAAATCACGGCCAGAAAAGACCGGTTTAATTTATGCTTTTAAAATGATTTCAGAGTAATCCTTTGATTAAAAGAGTTTTGGAATTTGTTCCCAAAACCAAATATGATAAAAATAAGATTTACTAAAGCATTTCTTAAAGAAATGTATTTTTCATTATATTACAATACTCGTGATGTCATGTTCCGATAAACAGACCAAAAGCATAAACATTTCAATACAGACCTTACAACAACAGGTCTATAATCCAAAAATAAATTGACAAGTCATCCAACTTATGCTATGGCGCCACTACCTATAATACAAAGAAAACTGAGTGGGTCAGGCTTGGGTGCCTGGTGAGCATATAGGGTTTTCAACCCACAATAAATAATTATATTTAATTCCACCAACCAACAATAACCCAATTACCCATTCCCGTTATTCTCACATTACGTCCCTAAGACAACTAACATAAGGGACCTAGTCTAAGAATATTTCATCGGGGCGACAACACATGCATTCGGGGGTTTCCCAACAATATATGTCAAATAAGGCAACCATGAGGGGGATGGAGTACAGCGAATGAACACCCAAGTTTATTAACACCTACAGGTGGCGAGCCAGCTAGAGTTCCACAGGACTGTCTAGAAAAGTTTGTGGTCGTCATCTAAACTCCGCTAGATGACTGAATCAAAAACAACATCGAGGCCTTTCATCTGTTTATCACACATCAACTATCTACCCATGTTCTACCCAACATATTAGTAGATAAAAATATATATTTTTATACATAGTTTAAAACCTATATAGCATTCTCATTCAATACATATTCCAAACAACAGATGAGACACATACACATAACACGTATTTCATAGAGAATAAATCATACCTATGAGATAGAAGAAAGTGAATATACATTCACACATATAACCACAAAATATACACATAACACGTATTTCGTATAAAATACTTCATAATTATGCGTTAGAAGAAAGTGACTACACACTCACTTGATTAGAAGATGAGCGGACAGCACTACGGCTTGTAGAAGTAGTATTCTTTGGTAGATCTAGAAGATCTTCACAAAAACCGGGCTCCTCGGGGGCAGAGCTTCGGCTCGAAAATTTTACTTCTCGGGATCTTCAGGGCTTCGGGACTTGCTTCGGGACTCGGGAATGATACTGGGGCTTCGGGATAATTCTTGCACGAAAAACGAGGTAAAACAGGAGAGAGAGAGAGAGAGAGAGAGAGAGAGAGAAGAGGAATTGAGCAAAGAAACTCGGCAGCCTCGACTCCCTTTTATAGGGGGTTGGATCCTCGATTTACATTGGGCGTAAATCCTAGTTACGCTGGACGTAACTCGGATAAGATCGCTGACTCCCCCTTTGGATAATATCGGAATTTATAATTAAATTTAATATTTTAATTATTTAATAAACTTCAGAAATTCATATCTTTCTCATACGAACTCCGTTTTCAACGTTCTTTATATCTCCGCGTAGGTGAGACTATACTCTACAACTTTCATTTAGACTCCGTCGGCTAATTTTGATTTTATTTTTATTATTTATTTTTAGTAGGCAAGAACAAGAAAACTCCGTTATAAATTCATAACTTCTTCATCTGACGTCCGTTTTCGCCTGTCTTTTTATTGTTTCACTACTATTAACGAGATCTTCGATTCTCGTTTAGATTGTTTCGGCTAAAAAGCGTTCGATCTCAAATCGAGTATTCGGGCTGCATACTACTAAGTCGAAACTTCAGAAAATCATAACGTCCTCATACGAAGTCAGATTTGGACGATCTTTTTATGTACGCTCTCGGTTTAACGAACTCTACACCTTTCGTTTAGATCACTAAGGCTAAATATCTCTCTAATGTAAATTTCACTTTTTACGTCATTCAATGTTGTCGGTTCTTTCGCGAAACTTCGACAGGTCATAACTTCTTCGTTGTAACTCGGATTTCGGCATTCTTTATATCTTCGGAATCCTTGTTTCAACCACTACATCTTAATGCAAAGATATCAGGCTTATCTCACACTTTAATTTTGATGCTTATATTATTCTTAATTCATTAAATTATAATAATTAAGAAAATAAACACATAATTCACATAATACTCAAATATTTCATCATTAATACTTGAAAAAGAGTTACAAGGGTTAACCTAGACTATTACATCAACAATAATGTTTATCCTAAAAATGCGGGCGTTACAGGTGGTGCATGCAATCAACCGAGCTCGAGTAAATGATTCCCAATCTACCTATACATGTTTGTTATATTATGTGTTATGAGATTTGCATACTAGATTAGGGCTAAGGATCTGCTCCGGATTTTATGTTAGGAGTGATGATTCCGTATGCCTATTGTTTGAGCTTTAGAATTGCATGCTAGTATGGATTTTAGACAATTGGACATAATGGCTTGATTAGTTAGTATGTTGGTTAGACTTTTCAATGCCCAAATGATGCTTGCTTTGTGCCTTGTGGAATCATATTGATGTGAGTTGAGTATTTCATGAATATGCTAAGTTGCATGTTGCAAATGTTAAATAATCTCAGAGTGATGGATATGACCATATTGCATAGCTCTTGTCTGAGTCTAACCATTGTAGGGATGAGTATTTAACTCGAAGGATTATCTAAAATTTGTTGCATGTGATTCTACTCATGAAGTAGTTAGCTGAAGTTGGTAGGAGTTCTTCAGCAGCTGATGGCTTGGTGAGGATGAGGAACCTAGGAGAGCCTAGGAAGTGTTTTAGCAGGTTCAGATGCGTTCTTTAGCAGGTACTTGGAGTACCAGTTTGAGAAGTTGACTTAGAGGATTCAGGATGATTCTTTAGGATATTATGGATAGGTGTGGATGGTAGTATTAGGCGCATACTACTGAAAGCACAAGATGTCAAGATCCATACTCGAATCGAGGAGAGTCACTGAGAGTCTAGGAAGCCTGTTGGATGAGGATTCTTGGGTATGTTCTGATCAGTTGTATGATTGTTTTTTAGAATGGTGATTAGCACACCAAGAGGAGGTTTAGGTTCTGGTTCAGAATCAGGTGCGCCTATCGATGAACGGATGCGGGAGTTTATCTCGTCGGAGATCACCTGTGGTATTTTGGAGCTGACTTATGTGATCTTCGGTATGGTTATTGAGGGGATTTTGGAGATTTTAGACGAGCGTCTAGGCACGTTCCACACTGAGGTTATGGCGATTGTGGGAGCTTGGACTCTTTCCTTCCGCGAGTTCCGTGCTTGTGGAGCTTCTAAGTTTATTGGGGAGAAGGAAACCATTGCTAGTAGGAGGTGGTTAGCGGACATGGTGAGCACTTTTCAGACGAGTTTCTACCCTGAGGGATTGAAGGTCAAATTTTCTTCCTGTTTTTTAAAAGACAGAGCTTGTCACACCCCAAAACTAAGAACGACGGAAACATTCTGGGGCGGAGGACGTCATGTAAAGTATCATAACAGTGCAAAGTAGTAAACAAGCAACAACATCATCCATTGCATTAATAGTAAAAATTTTAATACATGTGTGTTCTTTTATAGAATAAGACATGAAAATAAGTAATTAAAATAAAAGACGAGTCTTGACTGCTCCGTCTTCTGAAAACCTGGTCATCGTACTTGTCTACTTGTGACCTAAGAATACAAGTTATTTTGAAAGCGTAGATCAACATTTAAGCTGGTGAATTCATAAGTATTTTAGTGTCATTGATTATTAAAACTGTAAAGAAAAGAGTTGTAAATGTTTGATGAAAAAGTTTGTATAAGTATGAAAACCCTAGAAAATCCCATATTTCCTACTAGTATAAAATGTAGTCTTCAACCAAGACCCGACTGCTTTAAAGGTTTGCTTCTCTTTATGAATGAAGGTTTTTCCCATGTATAGCTATTATTAATATAGTCTACCTCATCGTTTATGTGAATGTGTCACAAGATAAAAGTAATAGGGAAAATTATATAATCATTGAAATCGTATCCTTTCGTCTTAGGATAAACACGACGTGGTAACTCGCCGAAACAGTACAACCAAGAACATCCGTCGATGAACAGGTCCCGCTGTAGCTAGCAGCCAGGTGTAGGAGGGTCAGTCCTGTAGAGTATGTAGTAATTCTCCTTGTATAGTATACAGTATAGTATGTAGTAATTCCCTTTGTATAGTATGTAGTAGTATCTCTTCATATAATATGTAATAGCATCTCTTCATATAGTATGTAGTATATTTGTATAGACTCATGAATGAACTGACTCTTATGTGATTCCTTGTACTAGGAATAGTAAATAGTATCTCCTAAACTATACCTATTATAGCTTACTAGTAATGTATGTATACAAATGAATTAAAGTATGCCTCTGCTACCCAAAGGTACTAAACTGACTGATAGAGATTTTATGTCTACATATGTATACATAATATATAACTAATATTTAGACGACATTCGGAAAAATAACCGATACCCTAAGGCCACATCCAAACAAGGAAAAGGAATTAAAGCGAGTTAGCAGTCCTAAGTCCTTTAAACATTACTTACATAACTATACATATATAGGCATGCATTTCACAATATATATAAAAGTCTAAGAGAATTTTTGTAAAGCATTTGAAGAGTTTAATAATAAATATTGATGACTTGATGTCAATTTATAAAACGATTTAAAAGCAGTTTGTTTGATATAAACAATTTAAAGTATAAGAAATCCCTTGTCTGAAACATAGTTTGAAGACATGAAATCCTTTGTTTGAAACATAGTTCTAACAGAATTTAAAAGGAAAGGTTTAGTATATAAAACAAGTTTCATAAAGAGTTTAACATGTAGAAACGTTTGAGAAAACATCTTGAAGTAGTTTGCTTGGTAAAACGGCTAAAAGTGTAGTAAATCCACAATTTGATAGTTATTAATCACATTTGATTGATATAATAACTATAATGATTCAACTTGTATCCCCTCCCCCCCATAAAAGCATTTAAAAGGTTGATTAAGGGGGTATGAACTCACCTGTAGTGAGTGGTTTGGAGGAAAGTGATCGGTAGGATGCTAAGTGCCAAGTGAAGACTTGAACACAACACACGAATCCTATTTAACATATATTGATATATGTATGCATATAATTAGTATTTAAACAACTAATTAAGCAAGTAAAACACCCTAGAATATGGAAAACAATCTATTGGGCCAAAGGGTATTGACATGAAGTGTTGAATCACATGTGATTCAACAAAGGCAAGAGAAATCACCATGAAAAGTGTTTACGACCAAGGGTTTACGGCCAAGGGAGTTTACGGCCGTAAAATCATGGTCAAATGTACAAATGTATGTTTTCAAGATCCTACAACATCCTATGAAGGTCCAGGGTCCTAAGCTTGATCATAAGAAGGGTTAAATGCCTAAAATAGACATTAACATTCAGTTTACAGCCAAGGGAGATCTTGGGCCGTAAACTCAAGTTCTTCTTGTGTTCTTGGTGTTTTCAAGGTCTAAACTAATTGAATCATGAAGACAACAAGCTAAGGATAGTTTACTTGTGATATAGAAGCTTGAAAGGGTTGATTTTGGTCAAGAACACTAGTGTGTGTTCTTGGTGTTTCTTGAAGATCTAAACAAACATGATTTTCATGGATGAAATCAATGAATGGAGCTAGTTAATAAGGTGTATCAACTAATCAAGGGATAGAATACTTACACTTTTGATGATCTAAGGATGGAAAATTGATGATACTTGAGAGAGAATGGAGGAAAATCGGCCAATGAAAGAAAGAAATGAGAGAAACGGCCAACACTTTGAATATATAGGGTGATTTTATGGCCCACATGGAGTTAACGGCCATAAAATCCAATGTGGTGGTCGTGAACTCATGGTGTTGGTGATTTAGGCTTGACCATTGTTCAGTGGTTCTAGTTGGTACTTCCTAGCACTCATTCATTGAGTGTATTGGGCTCAGAACACTCAAACAGGCTCTAACCAATGCCAAATGTTAGCAGGAGTGAGTCTGACTTAAGGTTGATTGGACTGGCTTTTGAAGCAAAAAAATTTCGGGTTGTCACAGAGCTCGAGATTGGTAGGAGGAGGTAGACGTTGCTTTGGGAGGCGAGGCCTTCGAGACGATGACTTGGGATGAGTTTGTGACCCGATTTAGGGTCGAGTTTACACCATATATTGAGGTACAATAGTTGGTGAGGGAGTTTCAGGACCTTTGTCAGACTACTGGGACTGTGGCAGAGATCACTGCCAAGTTCCGGGAGAGAGCTTTGTTGGTTCCGTAGTATTTAGCTGACGAGGAGATGAAAAATGTAAGGTATCATGATATGTTGAGATGACATCAGGGATTTTGTAAGTATGTCAGGGTGAATAACCCTGAATGATATGATTGCTAGAGCCCAGGAATGGGAGATTGGTTTGGAGAACCTGTGGAAGAGGAAGCCAGAGCAAGTGCTGGCAGATGGGGATCCTTTGAAGAGACCTAAGACTTCATACCAGCGGTTGAGGGTCCAGTAGGGTCGGGGTCAGTGCAACACGTGCGGGAAGCAACACAATGTGGTTTGTCGATCTAGGGTTATGGGTTACTACAAGTGTGGCAGGATTGCTCATGTCAGAAGAGATTCTCCCTAAGAGACGAGCTCATTATGTTTTCACTGCAACCAAGTGGGCCACAAGAAGCCGACTATCCAGAGTTAATGAGAGGATTGGTGAGGGAACATGTTCCATCCACTTTGAGGGTTACTGATGGACGTGAGAGCATGGTGGAGGTTCCTGTGGTGAGGAGTCGAGCATTATAGTCACAGGTCAAGGGGATCCGAGTTCTATCCGTTGATATCACAGGTGTGCATTGCATTCTTTCCTTCATGTTCTTATTAATTATATTCATGATTTTATGTTTATGTATGAGATGCTATGTGTGGTTTATCCATGTATCCGTCCGGGATTATAGTTTTTCTTCATGATGGTCTAGATGTTTTATCCTAAGAATCTTCATATTCCATTTTGCATGCCAAGATTCATGTTTAGGGGATGTTTGGGTGAGCCATATTTGTATTGTGATGTGGGAGGCATCAGTTATCATCGGAACAAGCATGAAGTGAGAAAATATATGCAGTCGATTTAATCTTCGGTAGTTTTAGTAAGGATTCAAGAAATTCGCGAGGTGGACATGTTGGGTTTGAATGCATGGTTTGTAGGGGTTCTCTGTGGTTGCAAGGCAATAAGGAATGGATCTGATCGTGGGTGTGAGAGCGATAGTTGTCAAGTTCATGCGTTCGTATTGTGGTCAGTTGCAGGTTTTTCGGGAATTGCTCTAAGTGCAAATGGGCCGTGGAATCAATTGGGTACCCGCTTCGATATTTGTGATGTTGTTCTTCGTCATCCGATAAGTCGTCAAGGACTTGTAGTGGACTCAGTGGAAAGTACTTGGAGTTATTGAGCTCGTTGAGCTTTCGGGAAGTATTCATATAACTTTGGAATGTGTGTGCTCGCTAAGATTGGCTAGTAATGAAATGCTAGTTCTTGTAAGTTCAGTGTAACGCCCGTAGATCCGGGCTAGTCAATTTAGAGATAACAGGGGTCGAAAGTGACTTTTCGACAAAAGATTATGTAGAATAAATAATCTTAACCAAGTTGTAGAATACGTCTCAAGGGTTTCGTACATATAAAGAACACCGAAATCCGAGTTATAACGAAAAAGTTGTGGTCCGTCGAAGTTTTACGGCAAAACCGGCACGACACCGGGAGACGTAAATAGTGAATCTACGATGGAGGACTTTTTATCCTTAGAAATCTAAACAAAATTTTTAGTATACGTTAAACCGAGAACGTACAAAAAAAGAACTCCCAAATCTGACTTCGTATGAGGAAGTTATGAATTTTCTAATATTTGGCTTAGCAGTGCATAGCCCGACACTCGAATTTTAGATCGAGCGGTTTTTGGCCTACGCGACCTAAATGAGAATTGAAGATCTCATTAATAGGAACTCAACGGTTAAAAGATAAACGAAAACAGAGTCCATATGTAGAAGTTATGAATTTTATGCGGACATTTAACAGTATAATCTTCTCGTATTGTTAAATTTAGGATCCGTCGAGAATTAGCTGACGGAGTCAAAATGAAAGTTGTATATCTTGTTTTTACCTACGCGTGGATATAAATAACGTAAAAAATGGAGCTCGTATGTGAAAGTTATGGATTTTAGAAGTCGGAAGTGTGTTGTGCGAAAATAGGTGATATGACAATATCTTGGCCATTGCTTTCTCCCCAAGTCTTGCCACCAGATGGTGACATGTGGCACCATGTTCAACCATATTTCACCCTATAAATAAAACCTCTCCCACCCTCATTTTTTTCACACCTTTCCCATTCTTTCTTCTCTTTACTCTCTCTAGAACCACTCTCTAGGCCCGAAACCTCCCGAAAAGCCTAGGGAACCTCCCTAGCACGAGGCGGAAGCCCCAGAGTGCTCGACGGTTCCGAGAAGAAGAGCTTTTCGGCTCGGGAACACTGCTCCAAGCAAAGCCCGGTTTTCTATGAAACCCGTTGTAAGTGAGCTACGCCTATGCTATTTTTAATATAACTTTTATTTAATTATAGTAACGTTATTAGGAACTTATAATAAGTACTTGGGCTATTATTATGGGTTATATAAGTATTGTTTAACGCTTATATAATAATAATAATAGCTAGACTATTAATTAGTCTCGGCGAATAATAGATAAAACTCTAGTGGTAATAATACTAGGTTTCGTCGAAGGAAATTATTTTTAAGAAGCGAAGCGCTGTCTGAGTTCAGACACCACCTTTTCAAGTGAGTGCATGGTCCCTTTCATCTTACACATAGATATGAAGTATTCTATATAAACTACGTGTTATGTCTGCATATTATCTGTATATTTGCTATCTATGCTGGATGAATGATTTCATACAAGTTTTATATGATTTAAACTGTATATGTATTTATATCTATGTAATATGTTGGGTAAAAAATGGGTAGATGAAATATGAGTTGGATGATGAGTTGAGAGGTGATATAGACCATGAGGTAAGGGTGAGAGGTGGACGATGTGAGAAGTCTTGTTCCCAAATGTTGGCCCCATCATTTAGCAGGGTATGGATGACAACCACAGACAATTCTAGACAGTCCAGTGGAACACTAGCAGGCTCGGAACCTGTAGGTGTTGTGAACGATGTGTTCACTGGTGTACTCTAAAAACCCATTGACATGTATTGTGAGTGGACTCTCGAAAACGATACTGTCAATAAACGAGATAACCCTAGCAGCTGTGCTCGAAGGACAATACTGGCAGCTGCGCCTCACATAGAATGTTCTAATTCTGGCAGCTGCGCCTAAGTGATAGAGCTAGTAGTTGTGCTTGACAGCTATGTCATTGACAACGATGGACTTCATACCTATTCCTTAGGATAATCCTTAGGAATGAATGAATGAGAAATAGCTGATTCTTAGGATAGATCCTTAAGAGTAAGGAAGATAATGAGGATGGGTAATTGGGTTAACTGTTTAATGATTAAACATAATAATTATATTATTGTGGGTTGAAAACCCTATGTACTCACCAGGTTTCCCAACCTGACGACTCACTTTATTTATATCACAAGTGTTGATATGAAGTCACATTACACTGAGAGATTAAAGAGATATAAATCACTAGTGATAATGAATGTAAGTTCTTTTTATGCTTATGTTTCTGTATTGACGATGACATCCCAAATGTTTTAGAAAGAATAAAAATACTTTTCTTCGGAAATGATTTGATAACATATTTATCATGTTTTACTGGGAACAAATTCGGCAACATTTTTATTAAAAGAGTTACTCTGATTTTTATAAAGCATAAACAAAATCGGTCTTTCTTTTGGCCGTGAAAATGGGGATGTCACATTCAGGTTGCCGACAATGTGAATTATAAGGATCCGAGATGGATTGGAAATCCATCAAACCTTGTGGATTGGAAGAGCGCATTCAAATCCAAGTGGGGGATAATTCTTTGGTCTAAGGGATTGCACAATAATGGATGTTAAGGTTTCATTTCGCATCTATAGTGACACATGGTGGGTATGTGGATGGATCCGGGTTGAGGGTTGTGTTAGAGCCTCTCCGCATGTTCTTGTCTGATTAAGGATTTGGGGTTCGAAGCATAACCCGAATAGTTGGTTGGGATATAGTCAAGTGCAGGTTCGACTTAGGATGATTATGGTAGATGAGCGGCAAGACCATGGGTGGTGACCATGACAATATAGGAGTGCTGTAAGACTACAGGGTGACTGTAGCATTCACTAGATTGGCAGGCATTATGGAAGTGTTGTAAGATTGCAGGTGACCGTAGCATTCACTAGATTAGCAGATAGTATAGCAGTGTTGTAAGACTACACGGGTGGCCATAACATTCACTAGGTTGGCAGGTAGTGTGGTAGTGTTGTAAAACTGTGTGGCGGCCCGCAACATTCACTTGGTTCTTGAGCAGCTATGAGGGCTTGGTATGTCTACGATTGACCCATAGTTACTCTAGGTGGGATTTGACCATGGTAGGTCAGGTCATGAGAATGTGGGAAATCCACATCATTCGTGGAATTAAGGAAGGCTGTGAGCCATATGAGGCCGGTTGAAATATAAGACTACAGTTGGGCATGTAAAATTCAGTATTAGCAAGTGGATTTGGTTGCATCAGGTTTTATGGTTAGTTATGTTCGGTTGGATCTAGAGGGCTGTTGGGGCCATGATGGCAAGTAAGCTAGGATAACGCTTGCCATGTAAGACCCTGGTTCAGAGGTTGCATGGTGCGATTGTGTGAGGGTATTAACCTCAGCAACCGGTTGGAAATTCGATATATCGGTCATTTGGTAGGTAAGTATGAGACCAGTGAGGCCTCAACTGCAAAAGAAATGTAATTATGGGACATCAAGATGAGCCTGAGGTGGTGCTAGTGTTTGGGACTCATGTTAGGAGTCGCCTTGTGATTAAATGGATATGTTAAGTCACTTGTTGCATGGGCTAAATAATCTCAAAGTAATTGATTTGACCCTACTACGTAGCTCTCATCTGAGTCTAACCGTTGTAGGGAAGAGTCTTTTACTCGAAGGATTATCAAAGCCTTTTATCAAGTGAAAGGTTTTCGGAAGCAATGAATGGACAATGATTCTATTTCCCGATGGAAACTACAGGAAAATCAAGGGTTGGAAGAGTTATGATCAGTTTGGAATACGAAGTGGAGTTATATTGTTAGTGATTCAGAGTGGTCTGTCTGTCAGGGAGGCAGACATGGTTTTAGGATTTCAGATTTCGGACAGAGTAGTAATCGTTATTCTTCAGGGGTGAACACTAGTGGAGTAAGGATCCGTTTATCGTTAAGATTTGAGAGCCCTACTAAGGCTGGGTTTGGTTACAGTTTTGGAATGCTCTTGTATGCTTGAGTTAGTTCATTTGTTCGTATCGAGATTTTTGAAGAAGTGTCCAGACTGTCTGGCGTTTCTGGAAGGTAGTAAGGAGTGATTTCGAGGATGAAATCTAATTTAAGTGGGGGAGAGTCGTAACACCCGTTTTCCTTGAAGAGTTGAATCAGGGTTTCAAGGAGTCAAAGGCATGGTTTTTGGGTAAAACCAAGGCTCACAACGTAAGCCATAGAAGGGTTATGTCATGAGGAGAAATTAATGAAGAAATTGTATGTACACTGAGCTCATAACGTGAGCAATAAGAACTCAGAACATGAGGATCGCTATAGCCCAAGCCCACAAACTTTTAGGGTTTCCCACGTATTTAAGCTCCCTTAACTCGGTTTTAGGGTTCATTTCTCATCCTCCACCTCCCTCCAACTCAGAAAACCCTAACCCTAATCCCTTTTGGTGGTTTTGCATCAATCTTGGTGTTTTATTGGCTAGAAGAAGAAGAAGACGTTCTAGAGTGTTGGTCCAACAAGGAGGCTTCATCATCATCATCATCTTGTACACATTTTGGACCTTTGTAAGTGTCTAAGATTCAACCTTTATGAGTGTAAGTTACTAGATCTAGGTTCTTGTCCCTTTTCCTTCATGATTGTGGAAGTTTGCATGTAGGAGATCCCTAAGGGTATGTAGGAGATCCCTAAGGGTATGGCCTCTAAGGGTATCTTGAGCATCATATGTTATGGATCTGAAGTTTAGTTGTGATTTATGAATCCTGCATGAGTTTGGGGGCATCTATTGTCATTTTGATCTAAGGTGGGTTTACGACATGCATACGACATGCATGTCCATCAAGTAATTATTTTTATTGACCTTTGGAGCCCTCTTTAGCTTTTGAAAGAGTTGGGGTCGAAGACTCAATGGATTAAGGACTCATAAGATTAGGATATAACATCAGACTATGCTTACGACGTGACACATGGAGTCTCACGACGTGATAATGGTTTTTCCCCGTAGAAACATAATCATTTGAAGCTCACGATGTGACCAAGTAAGGCTCACGTCATGAGGACTACTTTTGAGTCGTTTTGGCCGAGTTGCTGAGTGGTGTGAGTTCGATCTGGAATATGTCTGAGTGTATTCTCATGACGTGACCAAGGACTGGTCACGACGTGAGGGTCAACTGTTGGTATGTTGACTGTTGACTTTGGTCTTTGACTTTTTATTTGGTTTGAATTTTGGGTCAAGATTATATTTTTGGTAGGTAGACTTAGGCTTTACCTTGTGTGGATTGATAGGCGGTTCTGAGCACCCGTCTTTTGGCATGAGAGCAGTTAGCTGAAGTCGGATTTGTGATTCAGGTGAGTTTCCTTACTATATTATGGGTAGAGGGCACCAATGTCGGCCCATTGGCTTATATTATATAGGAAGACCAGGGGTGGCCCTGTCCATTTATATGAAAGACCCGAAGGTGGCTCGTGGAAAATTGTATGCAAGATTAGGGATCGAAACCTGACATATAAGTAGATAGTTATATATATATATATATATATATATATATATATATATATATATATATATATATATATAGTATGCTAGTTGTCTTTATGATACTTGCATGGAAGACCAGGAAGTGGCTCGTGGCACTTGTCTATAAGACCTAGGGTTTTGGCCCCCAACCTGGCGAGGAAAGACCATGATGCGGCTCATGGCGTAATGGCAAGACTATGGTTGGCACATAACATTCTCTATTTTATGTATGGTATGTGTTACTTTAGGGAACTTACTAAGCTTTATACTTACAGTTTTTTGTTTATGGTTGTAGGTACTTTCGGTACAAAAGGGAAGGGGTCGATGTGACTACAGTACATCCACCCATGTTTCCGCAAATTTATGATTTTGGGATTGTACTATGATAACTGTTTTTACTTTGTTATACGTTTGAATGATTGAATATGTTAAATGGTGTTTATGTTTGAATTAAAAATGAAATTTTTACCTTACAATTTTCGGTACGTTACATGTAGATTTTGTGAATTTTCTTCCTAATGACTTTTTCGACCTTGCAAATCCTCAATCAACAAATGTGAACGTAGATGTCCAAAAATGCGATTGTAGATTTGACTTTTTGGTACATTTTGGACGCGATGCTTCAGCTTAGGCATTCCAAGTCATTTCTCAACATCCTTCTTCGGTTCCAACTCCATTTAGGCTCCAAATATGCATCCAGTTGCTCCCAAAGTATTGCTCCACTCAAATTACTCTTGACAAAAGGCATGATCTGAACATTATTTGAACTAATGACATGCAAATGTGTAAAATATGATGCTAAATGCTAATAAAAATTTCCCTAAAAGATGCATAAATTGTCATCTACCAAACACATCTTGAATAACACCTAAATAAGGACCAGACCTTACTACCTTTGGTCCACAGACTCAGCATTTTCGTCTTCGGTCCTCTTGACTCAGCACGATGGCCTTCAGCCAGTCTGAATCGACACAAGGCCTCCAATCAATCGGATCGGCCTTTCAACCTTTGACCCCAAACATATCATGTATATACCGTCCACATAACAAATAAGAACATCAAACATAATTCATACCATAAGTATCACATTAACTATCAATCATATAGTTACTAGTCTCAATCAACCTAACAGGAGACATATAATACCCTAAGGTTATTAAGTGAGGAACTCACCTCTAATAGCCAAGCACCCATCAAAGTAGCCAAAAACACCCTGTTACACCAGTTCAACCTTCATGCTTCCTAATAATAGGCAATTATAGTTAATTTATGGTTATTTGATAACCCAAAATACAAATGGCTCATGGGTCAAATTTCTAGATTTACATGAACGTTATGGTATGTTCGAGACCTGTTTTTACCTCCTTAAACTCTTTATTTTTCAAAACTATTTATTGTGTAGGTAGATTAGCTCCTTGGCTTTAAAATTAGTACTTATACGCTTCCATACAAATTTAATACATTTTATGGTGAATTTTACAAAACTACCTTGCAAAATAGCTCATTTCGGACCAATCTGGGTAAATGGTCGATTTTAACCTAGTTAGGCATTTCTTATTTTTATTTAAAAAGGATGAAAAATAGTAGACTCCAATACAAAACTCTAGGCATTGGTCTCAACCTAAATTGATGTCCAATGATGTTTCTTTGATTTTTACAAGACATGGACAAATCACTACTAGAAAAACAGCATTTTACGACGCTCATTGCGTGTCGTAAAAGGCTCAGACGACGCGCAAATGCGCGTCAAGGAAGGCCCTGTCATAAACAGAGACGATGCGCATTTACGACGCTCATTTACGACGCGCGTTTACGACACGCAATGCGTATCAAGGAAGGCCCTGTCATAAAGGAAGAGGACACGCATTTGTGTGTCGTAACCTTACGACGCGCGTGTTAATGACACGCAATGTGTATCAAGAAAGCCCCTGTCAAGAAAGGTCATGTCATAAATGAAGATGACACACATTTTTGCGTATCATAAATTTAAATGTTTAAAAAAAATAAATTTATATATTTATTAATTTTTAAATTAAATTTGCATTTAATTTCTCATAATAGAAATAAAATACCATATACAAAAAATACAATTCATTGCATAATATAAAATAAAATTTCATACTCAAAAAATAAAATAAATTGCACAAATTATAATGTCATACAAAGAATCATTCAAATGTTAAACAAAAATAATACATTGCTAACATGGGTTATACATTCCTATAAAACTAACAAATAATCATACAACTCTGTTTCTTACTGGAAAGCAATGCCAAACATGATTACAAGTCTCCCTTAATCTTGATTACTCACCTGCTTAAGTAGAATGTTGTTGTTGAAAAGGTTACCTAGCAACAGAGAAAAACACAACACCTCTCCCACAATCACAACATCATTTACAGAAAAGGGTTGTCAATTACTTTCATTAAGACTTTCATTCAATCACAAAAATATTAAATAAAAGGGTGAAAAAGTAACTTACTTTTGATAAGTTGATCTCCCTTAGAGCAAACACAGCTAAAGCATTGAACAAGACCCTATTTCAAAATTTTATACATACACAAATCATGATACCTGATATTGGAATACACACTTTGAGACATGAATTAATACGAGTAGATTAACCTGGATACATAGGAAGTAAAGATGGATGGTGCCAGAACTCCGGGGGCATTGGGTTGGTTCCTTCCCACTCGCACACACCAAGCCAGAACTCCCACTTAATCCAACACCAAAATAAGCCTGCATTTAGAAAGCTGCATGGGTGAGTCACAATTCAAGAATCTGTTAAAATTTGAGGAATAACATGTTCAACCAAAACAATATTAGAAAACAGGGTTAAATGTGAAACATAGCAATGTAATAATTATCAAGGTGCTGGAATACTTGAAATCTTGATTATTTGCTTGTTTGTACATCCAGACGATTTTATCACGAACATAAGTCATGTTATCAACTTTCTGAAGAAGTATACCAACACATTTGTAGGAGAAGAATACTCTCAATAAGATAATTTAATTAAAAAAATGTAATGATAATGATAATGTGTTCATACCTGTGAAGTAGTGCAGAATGCTCATCATCATATGTATAAAGTTCATACTGCTTTGCAAAAGCATTTCCAAGAGAAATGACCCAATCAATGTCTTGAACAACATCCAAAGTTTCTGCAAGAAACTACAAACAAAAAAAGAAATAAATAATAATGACATGAAAAGTAAAATCACTATCCATATGAATTATAACACATACATTGATTGTCATATCATCCTACATTTCTTGATAATTAAGGTCTTCTTTAAGGTCTTTAGTGTCACTGACAGCTTTAATTTTTGGAATCTAGAGCTTACCAAAACAATATATAAGTTAGAGTTAGGTCAAAGCATCATAACTAATCCAATTCCAAACACATAAAAAAATAAAAATAAATAAAGATTATTGACTACATAACTTGGTGCCTCATCTTGCCAAAACAAGTTTATGTTTTTTGGAAATAGTGAAGCCAAGTAACATAATACCTGAAAATCCCATGAAGAGCAAAGTAATTATCTATTGTTATTAGTAATAATCCCATTTCTAGACCCTATAGGAAATAATATTCCAGTAAGATCAAAGGACAAGATTTTATATGATTAGATTAGGGTAGCCGACAAATGACCACAAATGTCCAATCTTAATTTCATTAGAAAGAATATTGGAAATGCTATAAGCTTCAGCCCATAGGTAAGTGTTCCCTAATGGACGCCATCTTATCTGACCTAATTCTGCTAAATTTAGAGGAAGAGGAAACTCGTGTCCTGGATGTACAGGGTCCAAAATCTTGGGAGATACACCAAATGGGATATCGAATCTGACTTCAAATGGCATTGCTGTTGCATTTGTGAGTATGACCTGGCATCAAAATAGAATCTTTTTAGAGGAAATAGCTAGAAACCATTACAAGTGTTCTGAAAACAACCTCAATCAAGGATTCTGTAACATTGATATTGAGATTCATTTTTGACTCGAGATGAACATCTGTCATGACTGGGCTGTTTTGAAAGGCACTTTTTCCTTGCTCTCTTCTTAAGCTTACTTGGAACTTCCAAGGTTCAAGGAAAGGCTCCCATAATACCTGGAGAGTATAATCAAAATAAGTTATCATCAATTCATCATTGCATAAATTGCTAGAAAAATTACTTCACCTTATGAATGTTATTGTAGTTCACTTTGTTATTGTAGTTCACTTGAAGCTCACTATCAACCGATCTTTCCATCACATTTGCAGTTATGATACCATGAAACAACAAGATTCACATAAGAATCTCTAGTAGAGGACCATTGGAGCTCCACTAGATAACTAAAATCACAGATTAAATAAACATGAGTTAATGGTTTTGAAAATGAGAAAACAGTTTTACATACCTTTTCATCTATCAAAAGAATGGAAACCTATCGTAAGTGAAATCTGAAATTTACACTGCCAACTAAAAATGGTGCCACCACTACATAAACCTGAACCAATTATTGATGGTGACACGTGTCCCAAAAATGGTGCCACCACTACATAAACCTGAAACCAATTATTATTATTAATGGTGACAAGTGTGCAAAATTTTTGAACTTTTAGTAGGATAATGTAAAAATACCTACCTCCATTGCTTTCAGTAATGATTCATCCTGAATAATGCACAATGCTAAAGCAGAAGAAGCATTGAGGTTTTCCAGAATAGGAAAATAATAAGTAGGATAGAATGGCACAAACTTTATTAATTCGAATTTTGAATTAATTAATATAAGTAAGTAAGTACATTGGAAAAGTCATCATCAGGAACCTGCAATTTCTTTTGAATGCGAAGTTTGACATGACCTAAAGTTTCATCTTGGTGAATTATCATAAAGAAAGGCTCTCCAAAGTAATAGGGTCATGTGTTATGTGTATGTCTAATTATATAAATAAGAAAATCATGACCAAAATGGGTAGGAGTTATTAAACAAATGGGGCTTATCACAAAGTGACCACCCATTTCACAA
This sequence comes from Lactuca sativa, assembly GCF_002870075.4. Taxonomy (NCBI): domain Eukaryota; kingdom Viridiplantae; phylum Streptophyta; class Magnoliopsida; order Asterales; family Asteraceae; genus Lactuca; species Lactuca sativa. The sequence continues at coordinate 199,558,809 of NC_056624.2, forward strand.
TGAGCCTCCTTAGAAATTACAAAAATTGTTTTTTTAATGGTCTACACCACAAAAAAAAAGATATATTGTGAAATACTGCATTATTTTTCTTCGAATTTTTTTATGGTCAAAAAACAATTTCACAATTTGCAAAATGGTGGTCATTTTGCTAAAAATGCATCCCACCTATTACCCATATTGGTCAGTTTTGTAATTATCCCTAGATAGCATATATTTGTTTTGCTAATTTTAGAATATTTTCAAGATCTACATGTAGATATGTTGGTTTTAACCCTGTTTTTGGTGAATGATTACATTATAGGGATTGTTGCATAGAAGTTTTTCAAGATTCGCATACAAGAAGGAAGGTAACTTTTGCTATAACACAATAACGCAATATCACATGAAATTAATTCTGTCAGTCATGAAAGCTTGTCCAGTCCACAGTCATGTCCCTTGTAAGAAATGCAGCGCAAAGAGAAAAGTGGATATGCAAATTTGCTATAACACAGTAACACAATATTGCTGTAAGGAAAAATTTGTATAAGACAATTGTTGTAAGGCAATATTGCTGTAAGAAACAATTTTTGTAAGGCAATATTGTTGTAATGTTGGAAATCGTTATGAATGGTTCACAACTGCAAATAACCTCTTAAAATTAGGATTAAGAACACATTTAGAATTTGAAGAAAACAAAAGTGGGGAGAAGGGAATATAGGCATCACTGATCAGTTCTATTTAGGCAAAGTCACCAAGAATGACATAAAGATAATATTAGAAACCAAAAGGACTATACTCAATCAAACCTTGCATTGGAGGTTGGATATTGTTGACCTCAATATTTGATCCCCAACAACCGATCTCAACTTCTTAATAAACTCTTCTCGACTCATTTTTTTCTCCTAAATATATCACCAAAAAAGATTTTAAACACTTTCGTTTGTATACAAAGTTTAAAAAACACAGAAATACAAAACATACCCTAAAAGATTCATACAAAATATGCACCAATCTCACATGATTAGGTTCAACTTTAGCAGAAACTACTTCAAACAACATAGAAAATGGCATCCATGGTGATTTAGGATCTTTAGCTGCGCTTGAACCCACAATTGACAAGTTTATTATTATTATTATTTAATAGAACAACAATACAAGTTTGAGACATAATGATACAAGGCAAAGAAACCTCAAAATCTGCAGAGTGAAGATTACCAAAAATAACTGCGGTTGATTTGTCAACTTTACGGTTTAACATAGCAAAATTTTCATTGTATGAGCATAGAATCCATGTTAGCACCTCAGAATAACCACTCAGTGCAATCTAAATTCCAAAAAACATTTTAATTATTAAATATATCATCAATTTTCTTACAACCATACACAGTATACATATGTACCTCCATTCTGACAAGGTCGGAGAACTGATTCAAAGGCGAAGCTTTATGGATGAAGGTTTCCTCTTTGGAATTTCATTGAAACAATAAGCAATCGCCACATCCTTTGGAATTTCATTGAGACCATAATCAATCCGAGTCTCAGAACTCCCATTGAATTTGCTTCTTGAAAGAAACCCCCAAATATCATGCCTTAGTTGTACATCCGGAGACTGGGATAAAGTCAGGAACAAGATCTCATTATTAAAGTATCCCGAAATAGAAACACCACAGAAGCATTTCGTTGAACACTTTATAGGTAGCAAAAAAAAGGAAAAGGAAGTTAGGAGCGAAGCATACATGTAACTTTCCTCTTCCCCAGCTCCATTCTAACCTTTTCCAAACCACCCTCATATTGATTCTCTTCTTCCATCTTATTCATCGCCTCCTCCAACCACCATCCTTCACCGCCTCCTCCAAATTTGATGGACACGATCCGCTACTCCATCCTCCGAGTAGAGCCCTCAAGTCGATTAAACCACTCGGTGGTCTCGAATCTCACGTGATGCACGTCAGCCATAAATAACAAAAACAAAGTCAAATCATTAGCATGGAAAATACATGAATATCTCATCATAATATTAAAAATCTCTTAGTTTGTCCCTATAGTGATGTTAGGCACCAAATGACTACAAAATACATGAAATACTTGGAAATTACAATTGATCAACCAACCACGTACTTGGTGGAGATGAACTCCCCGCATAAGAGTAGGTAGTCCATTGCACGTGGTGTGAACTATTTTAGCACAAAGATTCCATTCAAAAGTCGCTCCAATTTTTCTAAGTGGTCTGCAGGAAAGAACAATTAACATCAGCAATATAGGCATGTGATCTGACTACATAAATTAGCAGTTGAAATCATAAACTTAAATGATGATACGTTCATCTTTATATAGAAAAAACTATGGTAGCCATTTAAGGTATGTTATGCTTCATAAAGAGGCCAAAAACTCCTCAAGAAGACAGTAGTTAAAAATAGTCAAGAATAATTTAGTACATTGAATCATAAAATAAAATAAGATCAAACTTACCTTGAATGAGTGTTTTTTTAATCCAAGCTCTTCCGCTATCCTGAGAATATAAACTGAAACCTAGTCAGTATATAAACTAATGTCTACAAAGAGTTAGGATACTGTGCCATAGAAATACCACCCCCAAAGAAAGGGTGAAAGCAAGCCACATTCACCTCATATTTAGCATTGGGAAGCACACTCACCACTAATCACTAACAGGAAACTCTATATCAGAAAGCCTACAAGAATACATACTTCTTCTTCATTGATCCCTCAGAATCTAATAAGACAGATATGCCCTCACACCTCATAAAGCTTTCACCTGTTGAAAGATGTAGCTGAGTTGTCTTCACATTGCCCTTTCCATGGATTCCCACTATCAGTCCAACTAGAAGCTTGATTAGGGACTGGCATGTTACCCAAATCCCTATCTAAACTTATCTGTTGTACTTCAGAATACGACAGTATCTTTATGCTTTGAACACAGATCAGAAATTCTCTGTTAAAAAAAGGTAAAAGTCATGACCATATAAAGAATTTCAGAAGGAGATGATGAAGTTTAGCGACTTACTCCCATGGGTCATCACCAACAAGCAATATATCATTCTCATGATCAACATAAACAAGTTTCCCAATCAGTCCTTTTCTGTATCTTCTAATTGACCTTCAATACCAAACATGCATGTCAGATCATGTCTAAGCTCTTCATACACTTTATAACGTGTCACGTCAATAGTTCTTCCTCCAGACCCACGTTTCTGAACCTACGCACACCAAGTGTTTGATAAAAGTCCTCAATCACAAAATTTACATAAATCAACTTCAACAAAATATGTTTTTGATGCAAAAAGATGTAGTATTACTATTTAATATTTACCTTTGTGTATGTTTGGACACATTGATTTTGATGCAAAAAAGATCTAGTGTGATTAATAACCAAGACACCAAATATTAAAACCTGCTTGTGATTTTAAGAACAAAAATTAGCAGCGACCAGTCATCAGTGAGCAGATGAACAATCTGGAAGCCATGAAGCAGAGAACCCAATAGAAAAAACAAACAAGTACTATAATCATGAAACAAGTCAATTTGTTAAGTTTCTTTCTACGACATATCCAAAAACAAAACAGAAAAGATATCAATTCAAATAAGCTTACAATCCTTCTAGACTTCCAATTCTGGAAAAAGAATATAAGGTCGTCATTCTTGAAATCACATTTTTCAAATAAAAAGCCCTAATATTAGAGAGGATAAAGATGGAGTTGGGATAAATGGAAAACTAGTAAGAAATTATTTTATAGAAAAAAGAAAAACGATTAGTTAAACATCAAAAATAGGAAATAGTGATGAAAAAAAGTCAAACCTTCACACCGGAGATGAGAGAAAGCAAAACCAAAAATCAATTAGCTTTTGAACATCATTTAGGTATTCATCTACCGAGTCTGACCTATGTTTCAGTCGGTTGAGTCATCTTCTTCTTTGTAAGATCGAAAAATGTTAGATGAGATGGAGGTCGGATTAGAAGCGAATCTAAGGGATTGAACCCACCCATCACTGCCATTTTCCTTCCCCTAAACCACCGTCGCTCGTAAGAGGAGATCCCAAGGAGAGGAATCACCGGCGCTTTGTGAACCAACTGCAAACTTTCTCGTCTAAAGTAAGTTGTAAAACGACGTTGTGAGTGCGGTCGGGAGTAGGTAATTTGACGTTACAGAAGGGATATAACGATGTAGGTGCTGAAGGGTCACATGAAAATGGAGGTTGGGGTGACTCCGCCGAGACGATGATCGTTATCATCATCTTCGTCTGGCATTTGATCACGAAATCAAGAGCAATTATACTATGAAGACGAAGGCCCTAGGGCTTTTTCTTGCTAACCGGAAGAGGCGGGGGTTTAATTTTTTGGATCCAACAGGCGGGTGAAATCCGGCCTTAAAACGCGTGTTTCATTAAAAAAAATTATAAAGTGACACACTTAGATGACACCCATGTTATGAAAGGCGCCCTCCGCATTTCCTTTTTTTTTTCTTTTCTGACACTAATTTTAGGGCACGTACAAATGCGTGTCCTTTATCCTTCAAATTTTGCAAAACTAACATTATTTTTTAGGGCACGCTCAAATGCGTGTCCTCTATCAGCGCGTGTCATTGTTTGCGCGTCATTAAAGGGCTGTTTTCTAGTAGTGAATTCGTTACTTTTCAACATTTCAAACTTTGTATAAATTAGGGTTAATTTGCTTCTTAACCCATTAAGACCCAGTCCAAAGGGGGTTATTCTTTGGAAATAAATCCTTTACAAAGTGATAACCCATTAAGTCAAAATGCCAATAAAAATTCCAATCACACACTCCAAAGTTCATTGCTTTTGGGGGAGACAAAGTACAGTGCTGTGATAGTAAACCCACCAACTAGGGTTAGGGTTTTGCACCCCCTAACAACCCCAAACACCCCCTAAACTTTCAGCAAACATGGATACCAACCACTGCCACCATGGAAGTGGTGGTCGGTGGTGGTGGCCACCACCAAGGTGGTAGTGGTGATTTTTGAATAATGAGAAATAAGGAGGAGTTGGATTGATTTGGAACTTACTTTGCTAGGAGTTTCACCACCCAACGTCCTTACTCCCTTCCAAGACGATGACAACCTTCCCTCTCCTCCTTTTTCCACTTTCTATCAAGCAACCTCCTTCTTCTCTCGTTTCACCCTACTTTGTCCGCCAAGAAAAACACCACACATGCTTCACGTTTTGTCTTGTTTTTTTAATACTAGGAATCGACCTACTAAAAATAAAGGTTTCCACATAAAAAAGGTAGAGGGCCAACCAACACTCTCAAACTCTGGACAATATGGGCTTGTCCCATATTTTCCATTTTAGCCCCTCATAAAATACCATAATGATAATAAACACTCCTAAAACAATTTTCTTGCAATGTCGGTCTAAGTTTTTACTCAAACAAATCCCTTTTTCTTCAAAACAAAAATATTATGAAAATAAACAATAAATTTAATTAAATAAAGTTATATATTGAGAATCGGGTGTTACATGTTTAATGCTAGAACGAAGATTTCAATTCTATGACTCAATCTGAAATGATGGAAATGATCTTTAAGTGTTTGGATTAAGTAAAAAAAGGAAAACCTTGAAAAACTTCGAAAATGGAATTTTAGGTCTTCGATATGGTATCATGAAAGATCTTACAAACTATATAGGTGACCATTATATCAAGGATAAGAAAGATAAGATGGTATGGTCGATATTATAGACTGTACCATCTTATATTTCTTTTCCTTGATATAATGGTCACCCATATACTCTTTAAGGTCTTTCATGCGAACCATATCGAATGACCTAAAACTCTATTTTCGAAGTTTTTCATGGTTTTCCCTTTTTACATGATCCAAACATTTAAAGATCATTTCCATCATTTGTGATTGATTTTTAGGTATAGTGGAAAACAAATAGGTTTATATAGCCAACACTCCAAAAGATAGCTAAAGATATATTAGATATTCATGTTTCCACCATTGCCTTTGAATCAACTTGTTGCTTTAATGGAAAATTGGTAAGTCCTCATCGTAGTTGACTTCATGAGAAGACATTAAAGGATTTAATGAGTCTCAAAGTTAGTCGGTGAATGAAATTTGAGGTAATATACTATTTTATATTAATTATGCGAATCATTTTTTCATATTAATAATACTTTTGTTAAATTGTTTTTAACAATTGTTAAATTGTTTTTAACTTGTTCAGAAGAGATCGATACATATTGTCATTCTGTTGAATTTGATTATAATGTGGAAGATGTAAAATTACACTAATAAGAATATTACTTTTATATAGTTTGGTTGTTTTGTTTCAAGTTTAAGTTTGTTAAACACTTTAAAGGAAGACACTAAAGAAAGTGTGACAACAAGTTTGAATGATTTGGTTTGATTTTGAGTTTGTTTTAATTTTTAAATGCCATGTACTATTATGATGCATTTAGTTTTCGTATTTTGTACTTGGTGTCTGTTGCTTTTTGTTACAATATTAAGACTATCACTAATTTCAATGTAATTGAATAATGTTATGAACTTACTTGGTGTTGTAAGCCTATCTAAGGTTTTAATTTCTCATTGTTCCATTGTAGATTTTTCCAATCAAGTTCATATTTTAGGCATAAATTTTGGGTTTTGGGTCGGATTTTTGGGGCTCATAGGGTTTCAAGTTTAGGGTTGGGTTGGGGGAAAGTTTTAGCCACGATAAGATACCTGTCGGTATCGGGAAGAGGATGAGAAAAAAAATTATGTCTTGTTTGGGGATGTGATACCCTGCCTCGCCCTATTGTCATTCTTAGTTTATAAGGGGGGACAAAGTCATCGCAAAAATATGGGAACTCATCGGGTTTTGAGTTTAGGGTTAGGTTCAGGGAAAGTTTCAACTACGATAAAATACTCGTCGGTATCGAGACGAGGATCTTAACAAATTGTCATGTTTGGATTGGGGATGTGATACTCTGTCCGCCCCATTGCCATTCTTGGTTTATAAGGAGGGATGAAGTCATGGCAAAAAGATGGAGAGGTACCCTTGGTACCTCCTAGATACCACTCCCTCCTTAGTATGTTGGGAGGGTTGAGAGCCGTGGGTTGTTTTTGTGGTTTCACTCTCTCTCTCTCTCTCTCTCTCTCTCTCTCTCTCTCTTGTACCATGTGCTTTAAGACTTATATTGTAGTTGTTTTGTATTTTTTTTATTTAACGGATTTAGTAAGTTGAAAAAGATAGGGTTTTCATGTATTATGGGTTGGGAAAGATGGAATAGATATGAGAAAGAAAATATGATGTGGAGCTGATGTGACAGTAGGATAAATGAGTTGGAAGGAAACGAAGGAAAATATTAGACTACCCCATTTGGGGTGATTTGGGTGAGCGGCTCACTAATTTTAAATTAAAAAAAATTAAACTAATTTTTTTTGGTGACCTAGGCTTTAGTCACAACCATCATTTATTAGTTGAGTTAAATTAACTTTTGTAATTATATATACTTACTAATTCTAAAGATGCACTTGAACGGTTCTTAACTGTGATTGGTTGATTCTTTTATTTATTTTTTCTTTTTGCTGTGTTTTATCTATATCTTATACTGGACAGTCAGTACACGTGCAGTTAGTTGCCTCTGTCTCGACTGTCTACGTGGTTTTCTTTTAAGCCTTCCTCCGCCTCACCCACCCCAGATGTTCCAATAGGAATTGGATTGTTGTCAACCGATTCTTCTTGATCTCTTGCCTAATACTTTTCCCCACCGCCTCTCCTCATCGTCTACTTCAATGGATCTTTCTGTAATACAAATCAACCCCCACCGACCGACGATTACTCACGCCACCACTATTTTGCATCGTCTGCACAGCTGAAAATCGAGGGCTTTTTGCAGACCTATTTTGCCAATAAGACGTCGTCGGACCCCAGTCGCTTACCTCCGCTAGCTTACACCGTCAGACTGCCACTTCTATTTCCTCGACACCTCAACATTCCTGCTCCACCGTTTCCTTTATCTCTGCTTCTACAGATTCCCACCGCCTCTATTTCTTTGCCAAAGGATGCTAATCTCCCTTCTTTTGTTCTGATCCAGTCACGCTAAGTGAAGTGGCTAACCAGCGGTAGTCACAGTCGGATATGGATAATGTTTTCTTTCGTCTCCATCATCTACCTATCACTTCGCCATCGGAATAAAAAACATGATATACAGCCAACCCTGTTTCCGATTCTCCATCGGCTTCAGGCTAACGGACTCCTTCTTTCCTTTATTCACCGCTGGTCTGTGCGGTATGGGCGTTTCCTTTAAATTCTTCTATATTTTCGTGTTTTATATAGTTTTACTTTAAGTTTTTTCATTGTTTTTTCGCTTTACGTTGGGTGGTTTAGAAGTTTATCATAAATGGTGACATCACTTGTGGTGGAATTGAAAAAATTCTGATTTGCATACCAAGTGTCTGTTGATATGTCTCAATGAATTTCAGTAATATGTTACAATGTGGTCGAAAACCATCATGTTTTATCTTCGTTTCTCTCTAACTGAATTACTTTTTTCATGTGACCTTCTGTTTGTTTCTTCCAATTCAGTTTATTTTACTTTGCTCTGTGTAAACATTGATCTCAATAGTGGTGAAATTGACTTTGTTTGATCTTCTTGCTGCATTCAAAAGTATAATAATCTTGGCTGCTAAAACGAGTGCACACACTCTTTGGTTTTTTTCTGCAAACTGTCGGGGGATTTTAATCACACCATAGTAAAACCAGTTAAGAAAGTCAAAACCACCGTTAGCCATCATTGCGTCATATAATTAGCTGGTTACCCATGATTCTTATATAAACAATTATTAAAAACTGAATTGACATCGGAACAATCAATCCTTTCGAATGCCTTGCTTACATGATTTCAGTTTTCTTACCCTCTTTTTTTATTTTAACTCCTTTAACTTGTATATAAGTTTTAAAACAAACCCTTACACTTTTTTTTTTTTTCATTTCAAAATCTAATAACTTTCAAAATCATATAACTTGATTATTTATTTGAAATATATAAATAAAAATATATGTTGATAATCTTAGAATGTATACCATTGGCCGGCATTTATATTTTATATTTCTTAATTAGTACTATATACATTTTATTAACTTATTAAAATATAAAAATCGAAAATAATTATAAATTTAAGAAATTATCCAAGTAATAAAAAATCATTATTTTTAAATAATGTTGATTAAAAACGTTCAATATTTTATTTTTAGTGTTACTTTAAATGTAAATTCATTTCCAATAAAATCTATTTTTTTTACTAATTATTAATTATATATTTTAACATTTTAAATTTATAATTTTAATGAACGGTCAATTTATAACATTTTTATTAGAGTAAATTATTGAATCGTCTTTACCGTTTTGTCAAAATTGTACGTTTGGTCTTTAACTTTTTTTGCATTCAGATCTTTTCTATGGTTTGATTTTATTGCGTTTTCTGTCTCTTATATACATAGAGTTAGCGACCAAATGTGCAATTTTAACCAAATCATAGGGACGAAAAGCGTAACAAAATCAAACCAAATGGACGATCCGAGTGCAAAATAAAAATTAGGGATCAAACGTGTAATTTTAACCAAACCACATAAACAATTTTAGTAATTTACTATTTTAAAAATAATCAAGACATGTTAAATCAAATTTAGCAAGGAAGTTACTAAACTATATCGCATTTTCACCAACTTCGATTTGTGAACCTGCTGCTCACAAAATTACTCATGGGTGTCCCTCCTAAAGAATAAACTTTTTAGAATAACTCATCTCAATTTAAACCATGACCCACAAACTCAAGATCAACTAACTCAAGAGCTGCCAACTGAGTATCCTTATACACGTAGTATTCTACTTATACACCTGATTATATGCGGTCTAATATGTTTGATCTAAACTAGAAACTGTAGGCACAACACATATTATGAGATTTAATTTTTAACCAGGTACAATCGATTCATACATAGCTTATACTTTAACCTACAACAAGTAATGTATAATCCAAATCTACTTATGACTGAAATTCCAAATGAATTTGGAGATGCATAAACTTTTTTCGAAAAAAGTCTTAAACAAAAGGTTGTTGGGTTCTCATGAATATATGGGTTCTAAAATGATCCTAACCCTATATATATATATATATATATATATATATATATATATATATATATATATATATTGTAAATCTGATCCGGAAATCACAGATCTGAAATCGACTTGAGTTTGTACATGTAATAATTGATAGTTTATCGATGGTCAGAGATGGCGACGGTACACCGGAGAAGAGCTAACGACTATTCATGATCTTAAATATGGGGCCGACAGTGACAAGATCGCCATCGGCGGTGGTGGGGGTGGCGGCGGTGGTGAGGTCGCCGACGGCGGTGGTGACTGTGATAATATTCATCAAAGGTGGTTGAAGGAGACGAGAGAGTTTTTTTTTTGTTCTTTGGCTAATTATGAAATAATCTTATTTGATCCAAAGTTATTGAATAAGTTTTACAGACCATTATGTATTTTGTCTTTTTTTGATTTATATAAATATTATTTTATAATTTTAATTAAAACAATTGTGTTTTTTAAATTTGTTTTCAAATGTTCTCGATTAAACGTTCCTATATATATATATATATATATATATATATATATATATATATATATATATATATATATATATATATATATATATATATATATATATATATATATATATATATATATATATATATATATATATATAGGAAAGTGCCGTTCAAAAAAATGAAAAGTAAAAAAAAATACGTAAACTATAGGACTTTCTATTTTAAGTTAGATATAAAATCAAATTTAATATATAATTGTTTAATAGTTAATATAATATGTTGGCTGTCATTTCAATTTGGGTTTTAATGAAATGGTGGTTTTGACCATTTAATTAGGTGCCAATAGCAACACCCCAAACTGTCGTTTTCTTTATGGAACTGGTAACTATTTTCTATATTCTTCTTTTAGTAATTAATTTATAATTTAATTGATTTTAACTAACAATTAAGGAGTTTTTGTTAAGTCAAAAGAATATATGCATATTATTATTATTATTATTATTATTATTATTATTATCGGAAAACTTAAACTACAAACACAATGCTTATGTTCTCGACCTATTTAAAAAAAAAAAAATTTAGTGGCTTAACATTTTTGTTCATTTACTGCACGAACTGAAAAGAGAATTGATGTTTATCATGCTACAGTTGGTCCAATTGATTATAATAAGGTACCATTCTTAAGTCTATATATATGTTTTAATTATGATTTTTTCTGATTCCTTAGTTTTTATATATCATATCCATTACAGACAAGTAATATTCAATACTTAAAGTTGTATATAATATATTATGCTCATTCTAGCTGCCTATGTCACAGTTAAGGTACAATTTACTTCCTTTTCTTCTATTTTGTGTGATTTTTTTTTTTGTATTAATTATTTAATTATTCATAATTCTATAGGTAGTAATAACTCTTGGAGAATTACAGTCAATTGGAGACCTATATGACATCCATACAATAGTAACATTGTTTCTCATTGGAATTGCATCTGTTACCCCTACACTTATAACCAAAAAGAAAGAATCATTATAATTTGATGATAAAGTTTCAAACCAACCCCTCTCGAGCATCCAACTCTGTACAAAATTACAAATTTACCCTCCATTTGCACCTGGGGTTTTGTTGGGATTCAATGGTTGGTGCTTCAGATGTTGGAGAGGCACAAACAGATATAGAAGGGTAAAACGGTAAAAAGTTTAAGATGGAGCTTACTCCTTTATGTTAATAATCCTGGTAGAAAGAGAATCCTGTAAGAGATGGATTCTATTTTATGAAATGTGATCAAGGGTTCAAAGATTAAATTTTGATATATAATGAGTTAATTAATTATATTCGTAATGTTTAAGGTCTGTTATGATTGGGGCAAAGGTGCTGAAAATCATAAAAATTTTGTTATTAATGTTACAGGAGTCTGAGGTTAAAGGGAAACCTCGCATTGGAACAAGTGGAAGGAAGTGAATAATGTTGTTTTCTATTTCTAGATTGTAAATGTAAGGAGGTAAATCAATTTGTGCAGTTTTGCATCGATTCTTAGACGCATGTAGTAGACAATGAGGTTTGGCCTTTTTTTCTTTTCTAATATTTGTGGTCAATTGGTTTTTTGATTATGCTTTTGACTGTTTGTGATTTTTTAA